>NW_025336587.1:1191579-1274684 GCF_004798865.1 Varanus komodoensis | reverse complement strand
CTCCCCTGCAGAGGAAGGCAGGGGAGAACAGGTCTCTACCCACCTCCATGTGACACCCCCTCACATACCTGCATGTCTCGAAGAGATCCCCTCTGAGTCTCCTATTCTCCAGGCTGAAGAGACCCATTTCCCTCAGTCTCGCCTCATACGGCATCCCCTGCAATTCAGCCACCAACCTTGTGGCCCTGCGCTGCACTGACTCTAACCTGGCTATATCCTTCCTGTAATGAGGGGCCCAAAACTGAGCATAATACTGCAGTTGCGGGTGCACCAGAGTCATACAGAGTGGGCGTAACACCTCTCTCGATCTAGAAGCCACACTTCTGGCTGTGCAACCAAGGGTGGCGTTCGCCCTCTTGGCCACCGCATCACACGGCTGGCTCATGTTCAGCCTGCAGGCGACCAGCACCCCGAGGTTCCTTTCACAAGTGCTGCTCTCCAGCCATTTGTCACCTAACCTGTACTTATGACATCCATTCCTGTGCCCCAAGTGCAAGACCTTGCACTTATCCACATTGAATGCCATCCTGTTGTCTCCTGCCCACTTCCATAGTCTGTCCAGATCCTTTTGGATCTGGAGTACTTGCTCCTCAGTTGTGGCCACTGCTCCAGTTTTAGTGTCGCCTGCAAATTTGATCAGCAGACTGTTCACCCCTTCTTCCATGTCGTTAATGAAAAGATTAACCAGGATCGGCCCCAGGACAGAGCCCTGGGGACCCCGCTTGTCACTGGCCACCATCCCGATGATTCTCCAGTAATGGTTACCTCCTGCCTTCAGTCAGTCAACAATGCCCTAATCCACCGGACAGTGCTTTGGTGTGTCCCAAAACTCCTCAGTTTCTCCAGAAGGATATCATGGGACACTTTGTCAAAGGCCTTGCTGAAATCCAGGTAAACCACATCCACTGCATCCCCTCCATCCAGCCACCTCAAAACCTTGTTGTAGAATTCAAGTGTTAAGTGCTATTTCCCTGCCAAACGCATAGTCACTGCCCATTGCTTTTGTTGTTGTTTGTTGTTATTGGGAATGCCAGGGAAGACCTAGTTATGCTAGACTAACTGGGAAGGCTTTCTCCTCTTGATCCATCTTCAGCACAACCCTGCAAAGTAGGCCAGCCCTATTTGTGATTTTTATTGACATGAATCAGAAAGATTAGCCAAGGGAATCCAGTGGGTCTGTGACTCTTTCAGGAGTATCTGGAGGGAGATATCAGGTCCCCAGACAACCAGGCCGTTTTGCTTGGTCTATTTTGCTTTTTTGCAAAGCGTTCTGGATATGTTAAATCCAGGAACATAATTTGGCCAGCAGTGTTTTAGCATAGAAACCAATCAACCTAAATCTGGATCTGAAAGTCAGATTTGAATATCAAACTGTGACTAATTCAGATTTAGAGCTTGACAAGGGCAGAGTTGCTTGTGTTTCTGGCTTGAAGTTCGGCTGCACAAATGATTCATTTGCTTTTGGTCGAAGGTTGAGCCGTCCAAGCCTTTTCCTTCATCACACGGCTGCACCTCCCCTCTCACCAACACCAGATCAGCTTAGTTCTACAGCCAAATCAAATAGCAATATCTCAGAACATCCAACTTTACGGCTCGTTACTCCTGGTGAATAAACACTTTTTCCAACAACAAAAACCAGAATGAAACTGATCTCCTTCAATTTGGTTCAAGGTTATCATTAAAACTGACAAACTCGTCAGAAAGAGAGGAACAAAAACCTCATTGTTCAGTATATTTCTGGCTGCTGCATCTCCGAAAAGGTGTCATGGAGCTGAAAGAGGTGCAGGAAAAAATCCCTGTGACAAGACATGAATGTTTTGCACCCACCACCGTCACCGATGGCTGAAGTGGGCCATCCTGGCTTGATGGGCGGAGGGGATTCAGCAGCGAGATAGCGCGGCCACCCCAGATAGTGTGTCCCATTTGGGAATCACCCAGAATGGGACCAAAGTGGGTGGAGAATTAGCATGACTGCCGCGCAATTAACCTAAGTACAAATCTGCATGAAACTGCTGGAGGAGGTTCTCTGGGAAAGTGGGTGAGCTGCCCACAATGATACCCAGGTCCACCTCTGTTTTCCAGCTAATTCCAGTCAGCAGTGCCCTGTTCTTAACTGGGACCTTGGCAGAGTAAGAGCCTGGATGTGGCCAATAAACTGGAGTTTAGTCCAGACAAGGTGGAGGTGCCTTTAGCAGATGAAATGGTACCCAACCTGCCCTGGATGGGGTTGCACTCGTGCGAAGGGTCACGTGCAACACTTCAGGTGCTCGTGGAGCCATCACTCTCACCTGAGGCCTGGCTGGTGTTGGTGTCCAGGTGTGTTTTTTATTACCTTGGGCAGAAAGGCCAGTGGTGGTGGGAGGAATGGGAAAGGTGGCTACCTTGGGCAACCATTCTCAAGGGATGCTGACTGGTCTTCAAAAGAGGAAGAGGAGGGAGAAGAGGTGCATGGGGAACATTGGAAAGTGGACCACCTCCAAATACTGAGATGAGAGAAGCAGAGATGCTAACCTCCAGGTAGACTCCCCAGGTGTGCAGGCACTACCAGGAATGACCAAGATGTTCAGTTGGCAAGAGGGGACTTGGAGCTGGGGAGTTTCTCAGAGACAGTGGAGGCAGGTATGGCTCTCGACCCCAAGACTCAACAACCACAGAGGAGGGCAGCCCAGTGAGGGACTGGTGCAGGGAAAGGAGGCGTGCTGGTTTTCATAAGGCCCCTCATGAAAGGATGGGGCCTAAACATACTCATAAGGAGAATTTCTAGGTGGAAGTATACACTGGAGTCAACAAATCACTCTGTGCATGCTCAGAGAATCATTATGCATGTTTGTGCTTCTGGAAAACGATAAATAACAGTTTGCAAATTGGAAGATTAGATTTCTGAGTGGGAGAATTAATACCTGAGCAGGGATTTATGCGCCAAATGATGCAAAAGAAAAATTTTATGAAAAATTATTTCAATTGACATATTTTCAAGAAGGAGAAGTTCTGATTATTGGTGACATGGATGGAGTTAGAATTGTAAACATATATATATATATATATATATATATATATATATATATATATATAAATAAAAAAACACCCGCACCGAAGGGGCCTCAACGACCACTTGTGGAAGCCCATTCCACACCCTCGGGGTCCTAACTGTCAGGAAGTGCTTCCTGGCATCTAAATGGAACCTGGGTTCCCTGAGCTTCGCTCCATTGGAGCGCATCCTGCCCTCCTCTGCAGGGGAGAACAGGTCTCTGCCCACCTCTGTGTGACACCCCTCACACACCTGTATGTCGCCAACAGATCCCCTCTGAGTCTCCCCTTCTCCAGGCTGAAGAGACCCATTTCCCTCAGTCCCGCCTCATATGGCTTCCCCTGCAAACCAGCCACCAAGCTTGTGGCCCTGCGCTGCACTGACTCCAACCTGACTATATCCTTTCTGTAATGAGGGGCCCAGAACTGAGCACAATACTCCAGTTGCGGGTGCACCAGAGTCGTATAGAGTGGTAGTAATACCTCTCTTGATCTAGAAGCCACACTTCTGGCTGTGCAACCAAGGGTGGCGTTCGCCCTCTTGCCCACCACATCACACGGCTGGCTCATGTTCAGCCTGCAGGCGACCAGCACCCCGAGGTCCCTTTCACAAGTGCTGCTCTCCAGCCACTTGTCCCCTAACCTGTACTTATGACACCCATTCCAATGCCCCAAGAGCAAGACCTGGCACTTATCCACATTGAACGCCACCCTGTTGTCTCCTGCCCACTTCCATCGTCTGTCCAGATCCTTCTGCATCTGGAGAACCTGCTCCTCAGCTGTGGCCACTGCCCCACTTTTAGTATCATCTGCGAAATGGATCAGCAGACTGTTCACCCTTCTTCCATGCCGGTAATGAAAAGATTAAGCAGGATCGCCCCCGGACAGAGCCCTGAGGGACCCCGCTTGTCACTGGCCGACATCCCGATGATTCCCCACTAATGGTTACCCTCCTCTTTCAGTTAGTCAACCTTGCCCTAATCCATCAGACAGTGCTTTGGTCTATCCCTGGGATCGGCAACCCGCGGCTCTGGAGCCACACGTGGCCCTTGAATCCCCTGCTGCGGCTCTGTCACTCAAAACACGAGGCGCGGGCACAGCCACCGACCTGCTCAAAGGAAGCTCCACTCAGGAATGCTGCGCTAGCTGGTTAAGTGAATCGCTACCTTCCTCTGCTAAACAAGCTCCCTGCAGGCTCTCGTGTTACACAAAACGCTGCTGAAAGGATCCTCTTTGTCCCAATGTAATCTCCTTCCTCTGAATGTCAAAAGCTGCACTTGGGACCGGTCACAATTCACAGCACTTGATTGTTCATCTGCTAAACAGTCACTAAATACACCTCTATCTCCAGCACTGCCGCCTGATCTGCGGACCTGCAGAAGCCGTGCTGTGTGGCTGCCAGCCTCCCTTCCCTATCTGGCATCACTAAATCTCCCTATATTATGAGCCTTTCCATTGTTTTTCCTACAATGGATGCAAGGCTAACTGGTCTGTAATTCCCCATATCCTTTCTACTACCCTTTTTGAAAATTGGGACCACTGATGCCACTCTCCAGCCCTCTGGAACTTCACCCGTTCTCCACGAGGCCTCAAAAGTGGAGGCCAGCGGGCGTGAGAGAACCCCTGCCAACTCTCTAAGTACTCTTGGGTGTAACCCGTCAGAGCCTGGCACCTTTATAATGTCCAATGCCCTGAGGCATTGGGGGGGGGTGGAGTGGTTCTAATCTGTGCCCCTAAGACCCCGCCTCATTTAATCTCCCATGTGGATCTGCCCCATCCTGTATGGGCAAAATAGTCATTTAGCATCTGTGCCTGTTCCCTCATATCAGTCACTGCATCTCCTTCCTCCTTATTTAGTGGTCCCATTACCTGTCTCCCCTTCCTCTTGCTATTTACATGCTGATGGAAGCCCTTCTTGTTGCGCTTGATATTCTTGGCAAGTCTCAGCTCGTAATCAGCCTTAGCCTTGTGAAGAATCCTTCTGCAACGGGCCTCCTCCTCCTGCTATACCCTTTTGTCTATTTGCCCCAGTACCCATTTCCTACGGAGGTTCCTTTTTCGTCTAATCCCTCTAACCACCTCCTTTTGTATCCATGGCGGCCTCTCCTCTGCCTCCCCACCTTACTGACTAGAGGTATCGTCAAGACTTGCGCCTCCAAAACCTCCCTTTTGAGTGCCATCTACCCTGCCTCAAGTCGCTTGCCTCCCAGTAACCTGTCCCAGGAGACTTTCCCCTGTCTGGCCTTCAATGGCCAGAGTTGGCCCTCTTGAAGTCCCAGCTTCTAGAGCTCGACCTGCTGCACGTCCCCAGTCCCCTGATCTCAAAGCAAAGGATGGAGTGATCACTCGCAACCAGAGCTCCCCTAATCTGTACCTCATCTATCAGCTCCTCCCTATTGGTCAAGACCAAGTCAAGGATGTTTCCCCCCCTCGTCGCCTCTCGGACCCTCTGTGTGAAAAACGCTCCTTCAATAGCTTCTAGGAAGCAACATGACCTGGCTGTTACCGCCGAGTGAGTCTCCCAAGTAATATCCGGGAGATTGAAATCTCCCAGAATTACTGTGTGCCTCCCCTGAGATATCCTTAGAATCTGGCCTGTCAGGACATCATCCAGGGTCTCAAGTTGACCTGGAGGGCGATAACATACCCCCACTGCCAGGGCTTTCTCCCTGTCAAAACCGCTAAGTTTCGCCCAGACCGCTTCTGTCGAGTCCCCACCTGTGCTGCATCCTGTCCCACTGCATCCTATCCCTTCCCTGACATATAAAGCCACACCCCCACCCCTCTTTCCCTTCCTGTCCTTTCTAAAAAGGTGATACCCCTCTATGTTTACATTCCAGACTTGCCTTTCATCCCACCAAGTTTCTGTGATTCCCACCAGATCAGACCCTCCTCTTCCCAGGAGAGCTTCCAGCTCTTCCTGCTTGTTACCCATGCTCCTAGCATTGGTGCACATGCACCTCAACTCCTTCCCACCACTTCCTTTCCTTGGAGTCCCCAGCCTCCTCCTGCCTCCCATCCTCCCTGATACCTGGCCCCTCTCTGAAGGAGTCCTGTCAGTCCCTGCAGTACCTCTAAAACCTGCTCCCAGAGCCCTGATCCTCTCCCCACACTGTCCAGTGCAGACATGTTTCTGGGGGGCCTGAACCCACCCCCCTCTGGGGGATCATATATCAAGTATATGATCAGATACTTTCTGATCATAAACCCCAGGAGATAATATGGCGGGAAGAACAAGTTGGAGGAAGAAGATGGAGGCTTAGTTATAATCTTTTGCCGCAAGATGATATTTTGACAATGTCAGAGGTACTGGAAAAATTTTTCAGATTAAATAATACAAGTGATGTCTCCATAACCACAATTTGGGAAGTAAAGCTTATATGAGAGGATATTTTTTATAAACAATGTCTAAGGAAAAGAAAGAGGTCCGCACAAAAAAGGCTTCTGGAGTGAATTCAAATGTGAGAGGATCAACATTAAAAAAAACAACAAGATAAACTAATTTTAACTGAACTCAGAAAGTTAAAGTATCAGCTAGATGTGTTAGAGAGAGAGGAGTTTCAAAAGAAGTTGAGATTTTTAAAAGTTGAGATTTTTTGGAACATGCAAACTAACTTGGAAGATGCTTAGTCTCCTGCTTTAAGAAGGAAGGGGAAAGAAAATCTAAAACAGCAGTAAGAAGCATAATGGAATGACAAACGGGGAAAAAGAGATTCTTGAGCAACTTATTAATTTTTTTCAAAGCTATACAAAAGAACATCAACCTCAGAAGATGAGATGGACAAGTATTTTGAAGATACAGGCCTTGAGGAATTCACTCAAGGCCCTTACAATATATCAGCAAATTGAAAAACGATAAAGCACCAGATCCTGCTGGACTCACTGCTGTGTACCATAAAGGATTAGGGGAAAATTAAGTTTGCCGCTTCAAGTAATACATTAAATCAAAGGGGGAGGACATGGCAAGATGCTCATACATCATCGATACATAAAGAAGGCTATGATCCTATGAGACCACATTCTTGTCAAACTATTTCATTATTAAATGTTGATTATAAAAGTTTGCTTCAATAATGGCGGAAAGACTGAGAAAATGTACAGAAAAACAGATCAACACAGACCAAATTGTATTTGTCCCTAAATAAACTATGAAAGACAAGATACATTTTGTGGCTGATCAGTTGAATGGGTCAGAAAGGAAGGGGAAAAAGCTCCATTTCTTTTTGTAGATGTGGAGAAAACCTTTGATAACATGGCTTGGCCTTTTCTAATGAAAACCCTCCAACATTTAGACTGTGGCTCAAAAAACCAGCTTTTTGAACTGGTTGTGGGCAATTTATGCTTGATAACATGTGTAGAGTCTAATCAATTGTGTATTAATTGATTAATTAATCAATGGGGCATTAACTGAAATGGAGAAGAGAACACTCACCACTTTTATTCAATCTTGTTTTGGAAATCTTAGCAAAAGATAAAACAGGACCCAAAAATTAAAGGCTTTAAAACAGGTGGAGAAGAATACAAAATGTTGTGCAGATGATATAGTCTTGACTATTTAGGATCCACATCAATCCATACAGCACATAATGGAGCAAGTACAAAAATGGACTTTATTCAAGATATAAGTTTAATAAGAAAAAACCAAAAATTCATCACAAAGCAAGAAGAGGAAATCGAAAAACTCAGGATGTGAAATAACTCCAAACCCCACATACTTACAGATAAATGTCAAAGGACTTGATGACGCACTTTTTCAAGACAATTATCTAACAACTTGGATGAAGATTCAAGAGAACTTACAAAAATGGACTAAACTTAAAGCATCTTGATTGGGGAGAATTTCCATTATAAAAATGAATGCAGTACCTAAGCTGAACTGTCTTTTCCAGATGATACCAATTACAATACCAGAAAAAGACTTTTGAGATTGGCAGAGTTAATTAAATAGTTTTATTTGGAACAGCAAGAAACCAAGGATCAAATTTAAAAATTCTTCAGGATACAAAGGAGACAGGAGGCTGTTCTGCACCTAATTTGAAGTTATATTATTAGGTAGCAGGCCTGATCTATATTGCAGATTGGATTCTAAGCACTAATGATAGGCGAGTTAAATTGGAATTGGCTGATCTTGAAGATAGAATGCATAATCTTTTATGGGCTAAAACAGGGGTCCTCAAACTTTTTAAACAGGGGGCCAGTTCACTGTCCTTCAGACTGTTGTGGGGCCGGACTATAGTTGGAAAAAAATATGAATTGCTATGCACACTGCACATTAAAAATTAATTTAAAATAATTAAAATCTAAAAATAATTAAAAATTTAAAAATGTTTGCTCTGCTCCCTCGGGCTCCAGAAGAAGCCCAAGATGAAGTGGGGAAGAGCATGTCCATATTTGAGGGACAGAGCTACAACACGAGCAAGGCACTAGAGTATTTTGCACAATGCAGCTGAGGACTGCGACTGGCATTTACGAAGAAGGAAGCAAACACACTAAGGACAAATACTGTCAATGCCACTCTTAGTATCTGAAGCAAGTCAGCCCAGAACAAATCCCGCATTACACAACGGCTGCATTTGGATGCAGAGGTAATGACCACCATGAGGGGGGAAAAACCGCTCCTCCAATCTCTCCCGATGTCGCCAGCTGAAGCATACGGAGAACACACAAGGAGGAATAATGATCTTACAATGTATTGAGGCATTATTGGTCAGTCAGGATGGGTTAAATCCTGGCAACATCTGAAAGATGGAGAGAAAAATAGAGTGGCTCGTTTATCACCAAATGATTTCAAGATTGAAGGGGGAAATGCAATCAGGAAAAGGCATCTTAAGAGATCTAGCAGATTTTGAAAAAAAATTATTATTGATCATTGATTATACAGCAGAATGATCATATATTGGGAAGTCTTTACAAATTGTTATTACACTATGATACAGAAAGCCCTCAAGATAAGAAACATGAAAATGTTGGTTTGTTAGTTACCGTTAGAAGAATTTATTGACAAATGGACATTTTATTGTGCTTAGAATGACTAATAGAAGTTTAGGGGAGTTTGGAAAAGGAAAAGCAGTAGAATTTGAACTGACTGGAAAGTCTGTTGATGTATAGATTGATGATTTCTTTTCTGTAAACTCTCATAAAGCATGGAGAGATAGGAAGAAAGTCAGTTTTGGGGTTGTATTTAAAAAAAATTCCTTGGCAATTTTGTCTATTATGTTCATTTTAGTTTATTCTGTTTATACTAGTTTTTCGTACTCTACATTTTCTTCTATGTATTTGTATATGTTAAGAAAATAAAGATTAAAAAAAGAAAAGGCACATTTTTCAAGAAAAACCTGTGGCTTTGCCTGCACGAAGGGAAGAACCCTCTCACATGACTGGTGGCTCTCTCGGGACGTAGGCAGCCCGATCCTTTTCCTCCTGCTCAACTCACCTCTTGGCTGGCTTGCTGTACTGCAGTGCACCTGCAAGAAGCGTCCCTTGGAGGTGGTTCAGTGGGTTCAAAGAGCTAATAGGCTTTCCACTGTGACCGGCTTCCAGCCTGTTTCTGGGCAAGTCTGCATTGCTGGTAGAGCCCTCTAAAGCCCTAGACAGACTGGGAATAAAACACCTAAGGAGAGGTTTAGGTCCTGCCCATAACTGCTCAGACCCTTAGGCCTGGCAGCCCTTCTTGAGGGGTGGGGACCACAACCCTTTACAGAACACATGTGGAACAGCCCCTGCCCCTTATGTGCCTAGCTTTCTGGCACCAGCCAAAGCTGATCTTTTTATTCCAGAGCTGGAATAAAACTTTTAGGGCTGTTTGTTGTGTCGTATCCTTCCAACGTTCATCCATTTTCAGAGCCAAGCTGGTGCGGAAAGGACAATGCTAGATGGAAGCATGGAGCGTTGGACAACCAGACATCAGTTCCTTCCCCCACCCCCTTTTTTATTTTATTTTTTGCCACGAAAAAAAACTAAGTACAGTACAATACAGATACATACCATTCAAAATATATTAACACCTAAAGCCCATCTGATAACTAAAAGAAAAAACAATTAACTCTGCACCCTCTCCTGAGGAGACCAATTGTTACCTCCATTTCATTTCATATATTATAACAGTTAACAATATATAATATTTATTTATTTATATTGCGATTTATATCCTGCCTTTTTCCTACAAGGACCCAAGGCAGTTTATATCTCCTCCTCCATCTTATCCCCACAACAACCCTGTGAGGCAGGCTGCGCTGAAAGTTTGTGACTGGCCCAAAGTCACCCAGGTGGCTCCATGGCTGAGCGGGGACTAGAACCCAGATTGCCTGAGTCCCAGTCCCACGCTCTTAACCACTACACCACACTGGCTCTCAGTTATACCCATATCTCCTCCAGAAATTCATATAATCTTGATTAGGCGTGCAACCTTTGCCTTCTATCAATACTGCTTTTACAAAGTCTTTCCAAATTTCATTACATTTATTTGCTTTTATTAACCCTTTTTAATTTTTATTTCTGTTGACAGTTTATCATTAACTACCATATTCCGTATTTCATTATACCATTCATTCCATCAATTCCCATCAGCTCTGGTCATTGGTCACTCTGACTGGGGCACACAAGCATCATAGTCTAAACATCTGATGGGAAAAAGTCTTGTTTAATCCGAGTGGTCTCGTTTAATAGTTTGCTGTTGCTTTGTCGTCTCTATGCATATGGCTAAGCTGTTATATTGAACTTTCTGCCTATGGCTTGTTTATGTTATGTTTGTATTTCCTCCTCGTTCGCTGAGCTTGTTTTGTGAGCCATAGGCAAACAATGGGCAACAGAGATACTTAATGCAGGAACCTGAGTAGTGAAAGGCTGAACAGAAACTGAAATAGTAACTAGAATAAACCAAACAGCCCTGTGAGGCTGAGAGAGGTCATGGAGATGACTAGCCCAGATGCAGCTGCTGCGCCTTGTGGCCAAACAGGGCTTTGAACCCAGATCACCACTGTGTGATCTGGGTTCAAGTTCAACTCTCTAACTGCTACACCACACTAGTCCTCATTGTGCAAAGGAAGGAGCATTCCACCTCTCCCTCTTTCACAACTGCCTCCTTCTCACAGGTAGTTCTCAAAACTGACAGTGGGCTTTGTCTGTATCTCCACATTCAATTGTTGGGTTCATTTTCTTCTGCACCTGCTTCCCCACATTTCTACAGCACATAGGAAAGATTCTGCAGGAGGAGGAAAACACCCCTCTTGCATCGCTTTTACAAAAGCACAGCCACTGTGGCTGAAAAACATCGTAGCCCTTCAAAAGTGGGCCCCCATGTCTGGACACCCAGATGCATGCCAGAAGTGCAAAAGCAGAACCGAGACTCCAGCATGTATTTCGATGTTAATATTAACCCTTGTGCATGAAACACCCACATTTTCTGTAGAAAACCTCCCCGGCGGTAGCGAGGCGTTCTCCATTGCCCGCCTCTCCTCCTCCTCTTTTCCGCTGCTGTTACTATAGAGACACTAATATTGCTATTAGAAGTGTTTACAAGAGAAGAGCACGCAGACAGATGGTGGCCTCCAGCCCACCTGAACCGGAGTTGCCTGTTTTCCCATCCAGGCTGGGATTTGGAGGTTGGCCGGGATTAGAAAGGAGAGTTAAAACTTACACATCTGCTATGCCTCGAAACCTGAGATTTCCGTCCAGGTTGGGAAGGATTAGGTGCTCCCAACATTGCCAAGGACTCGGCCAAGAGACACCTGTTCTCGCCAGCTTGGGAATTGATTGCTTGCATCAGGAGGTGCAAGCACAGATTCTTCTTGGCTCTCAGGTCCATGACCTCTGGGTTTTGGTTTTCCTTGGTTTTGCTTCCACTGGGGATGCAGACACTAGAACATGGGTGGAAGAAGAGGAAGGGGGATTGTGAAAATTCCCTCTGTCTGGAAAGAGAAAGGGGAGAAAGAAGAGACGAAATCAAAGGAAATTGGAAAGAGTTAAGAAGGAAGGCTGTGAGGAAATTAGGAAGGAAGGGGGAAAAGGAAGAGAGAAAATCCAGTGAAAAAGAGGGGAGGGAGGAAAGACAAGACAAGAAGAAGGAAAAGAATTAGGATGAAAATTGAGTTAGGTATGAAAGATGGGAGGAAATTAGGAAGGAAGGCAGGCAAGAAGAAATGAAGGAAAAACAATAGAAAGGAAAAGATATAGGATGGAAATCCAGGTAGGCATGAAGGCTGGGAGGAATTATGAGGAGAAGAAAGGAGGAAGGAACATATTTTGAAAGAAGGAAATAAAGAAGGGAAGAGGTCAAATAAAAGAAGAAGGAAGAGAATTGGGATGGAAATCAGGGTAGACTTGAAGGACAGGAGGAAATTAAGAAGCAAGGAAGGAGAGGAAAGAAATCAAATTAAATAGGACTAAACAGAAAAGAGCAAGTTATATAGAGAAAAAGTGATTAGGAAAGGAGGGATTCAAAGGAAGGAATAGAGTGAGGAAGGAGACCAAGTTAAATAGGAAGGGTGGAAGGAAATAAGGGAGGGAGGGAGGGAAGAAAATCAAATTAAATCGGAAGGGATTTAGGAGGAAAATCATGTTAAATATGAGAGATGAGAGGGCATTAGGAAGAAAAAAAATGAAATTAAATGGGAAGGGAGGGAATAAAATTAAACAGAGAGATAATTAGTAAGGAAAACAAGATAAATAGTATCAGAGGAAATCAAGAAAAGAATGGAAGCAGCAAGTTAAAAAGGAAGGTGGGGAGGGGGGAGGGAGGGAAGGAAGGAAGGATTGTGCAAACGAGTGTGTCTATCCATGAATGCCAGAACAGAACCGCCAAGCTATCTGCACTCACAAGTTTTAAAGTATTTTTGGTCTTTGTTCTCATCATGCTCTCTGGCGTGTCAAGCCTTGACTTCCACTAGAAATGGTATGGAAAGAAGCCCCACTCCTTAATTCTGAGCCTCTGGAGGCAGAAAGGAAAGTACTCTGTACATCCTCAGAGGGTGTTTCCTTCATGACCTCAATCTCTCTGTAAAGAAAGGGCAGAGTGTAAGATGAATGAGCTGCATTGACAATGGAAGCTTATTATCTCGGCTTCCCTGTATATCTCCCCCACTTTCCACTTTCTACCTTTTGTATACTGAGTGGCTGAGGAAAGCTAGGGCAACCCATCACAAAATGTCATGTTGGGATTGTTAAAATCACAAGGAAACAGCAGAGCAACAAGAACAGAGAGTTGGCTCATTTCCCCTTCTTCCTATTTAATTTGAATGGAATAAAGATTTCTTTAGGAGCCACCTAAATGCTAGTGGAGATGGAATTTGATGAGTCTTCTATGTCGGGTTTAATGCAGCTCAGCCATCTTCACAGAGAACGATGTTGCTCGGGGAGTGGAATTTCTGTTCTGCATGCAACAGAACCCAAGTTCTAAGCAGCTCTAGGTAGATGTAGGAAAGCTGCCTCCGTCTGAAAGCTTGTGGAGCTGGTGCCAATCAGTGACTGGATTGAGAAACAAAATAACCCATAGTCGAGTGTCAGGTGTGGGGTGCCAGCTGTGGACTGCTGCTGAAGCACAGGCTCTCTTGGCCCAGAGAACCAGCCATGGTGAACAACCCAACAACAAACCACAGTTTCTTTTCACGGGTCCTTCAGAATCTGCAAAACATGGCTTGTGAGCACAAACGAGTTGAGATGATAGGATAACCCACATGCCAGGGTCAAGCATGCATTGTTGTTGAACCATGGGTTGTTGCTAACACAGGGGTTGTGTTGTCTGTACCTAGCGGTGCCAACAAGCCATGGTTTGTTAATCACAAACAACTCATGGTTTGTTGTTGGGTTGTGAATTGTGGGTTGTTCACCGGGTTCATCTCAGCTGGATTCTGACCACACAATAACCCATGTTTTAGCAACAACCCATGGCTCAGTGATAACCTTGAGAGTAGGACTGAACCCAGAGTGAACAGTCCTGGCCTAGACAGACCAAGGATTTGACTCTCTTTGGGGCAGCTTCTTATGGTCTCTCGTCTCTGATAGTGACTTGGATGGAACTCAGTGGGCATCATTACTGGAGGAAGGGAGCGCTTGGATGGCAAGACAAGATTTCCACTGCGATCCCAAGAGGCAAAGAGTCTGCATGGGATTTTCCTGACTGTTTCCTTGGGCTGCCGTAGAGCCTGCGAAACCCATTCTCTTAGAAACACTCGTTCTGAGAGGCAGAAATGCCACACAAGGTGCACTATCCGTGCAAAGACACTTCCCAGCTGCTAATAGTTCCAAACTACTTTGAGGGAGTTTGCCAAGTTTCTCTAAGATTATCAAGAGAAGTCTGCAGCAGATCCAAACAAGTTTGGGTTTCTGCGAATCCAGTCTGCAAACCCCAGCTTTTCCTGAGTCACACTGATTCCACAGCCTTGTGGAGGAGTTGCAGGGGGGCAGACCCAGGCTAATTTACATCAGTGAATTGGCTTCTCCATTGCGCTTGTGCCGCGTTGTGCCAGCGGGTGTGCCATCTCCGGTTCTTCACGCAGAGGCTCCCTCTGGCTAGAAGGCACTCCCTTCACCGAGCATCCATGACTTTTGATGTCGCTGATGACGATTCTATTTCTGTACTGCCCCAAAGCTGAAGCTCCGGCAGCAATTGGGTTTTCACTGTTGGCCAAGCCTCACTGACATGGGGAGGTGGTACTGCAGGTTTGAGATGTCTCTCATGGAGGAGACAGAAGCCTGCTGCATTACCAGTAGGCGGCCTCTTTTGCAGCGGTCAGTCCTTTCTTGGAAGAGTTGTCCGCAGATGGGCCTCTGCTTGAAAGGCCATCCAGGCCGGTTCAAGTCCCGTTGGAAGGCCAAGGACCTGCAGAAGGGACAGCAAAGGGTGCCTAGCACCACTCGCTCACAGAGGTGGCCAAAGCTGGTCAGCCACACACCTGTCCTGCTTTGGCTGAGGCCGGCTCCGCGTGAAGCGAGGAAACCAAATAGGCAGGTTTCAGCCCAGCAGGGACAGGGCTCAGGCAGCGCCGGAAATGGGCGCAACGCTTGTTCTGGGCACGCCAATCTGGACATGTCAGAGGAGGCGGAGGATGGGCCCTGGGAATGTTTGCAACGGCAGAAGCAGCGGAGTTGAGGCCAACTCTGGGAATAATCCAGACGTACAACTGTATGAAGGTGGTCCAGCTGTTGGCATTGGGAGAGGAGGGCTAGCCAGTGAGAGGGATGGTGTACAGAGAAAGGACATGCTGGCTTCCAAAAGGAACCACCCCGCCCCCCAGGGATAGGACTTCGACTTACTCCAAAGCAGGCTTCCAGGAAGCGCTTGATAGATTAGGTACAGTGGCTGCTCTGCGCATGCTCAGAGAGTCATTCTGGGTTTATTGGATATACTTTAGGGAATACATAACTTTTGGAAGAAGAGTCTGTGGTTTTGAATGTGCGAAGGGAGGAGAACCCAGCTCTCAACAGGCAAGGCGAATGTCTAAGCAGTATGTTGTCCACAGCTACTAGTCCTCATGGCTGCATGCAACCTCAAGGATCAGAGGCAGTGTACCTGTGTACACCCATCACTGAGGAACATGGCTGGGAGGGTGCCGTTGTATATAAATCTATATATTGACAGTATTCATAATTTATAAACATATATACACATAATGTTCATACATATATTGTATATAAATATTATATTTATGCATATTGTATTTGTGGAATATAATAATAATAATAATATTAAGAAGAAGAAGAAGTAATGTGGGACTGGGGCTTAGGAACTCCGGGCTCTAGTCCCCACTCATCCATGAGGACTCACCTTCCTCTGCATGTCCTCTTCACAAGGGCCACCTAAGAGCCCGTGTGGTGTAGTGGTTAGAGCATGGGACTGGGACTGGGACTGGGACTCGGACGATCTGGGTTCTAGTCCCCGCTCAGCCATAGAGCCAACTGGGTGACTTTGGGCCAGTCACAGACTCTTAGCCCAGCCTACCTCACAGGGCTGTTGTTGTGGGGATACAATGGAGGAGGAGAATGATGTGAGCTGCCTTGAGCCCTTTGTAGGAAAAGGGCAGGATATAAATCGGAAAATAAATAAATAAAAGCAACTTAGGGCCGCCAATCAGCTTAACCTACCTCACAGGGTGGTTGTTGTGGGGATGGAATGGAAAGGAGGAGAACTGCATGAGGCCCCCTGGGTTCTGGGCAGGAGGAAGAAAGGTGGCAGGGGGAAATATTTATTTATTTATTTAAAATATTTACATCCCGTCCTATATGCAAATCGTCGCAGGACGTCTTACAAGAACCATACCAATCTGTAAACTAAGCAATAAACAATCAATATACAAAGCAGCAATTAACAACAATAATGAATGAAAAATCCCATGCGATCGTGGAAAAGACGGCACCAGTAATGCCCGCTCCGTGTGCAGGGCTGGCTGGGCGAGCACAGCTGAGGGGTGACTCCGTGTGGGTGAGTCCGCAGCACAGGCGCCAGGGGCATTCTGGGAGACCCCACGCCTGGCCTGGCGTCAGCCCCGCTGCAGCCCAAAGGGCGGGCAGGTGAGAGGTGAAAATGCTTCCAGCATCTGCGGGTCATGATAGCCAGGCAGGAAGGCCCATGTGCCTGAACACACTGTGCACACATCTGCAGGGAAATGCAGCTCTCGGGTGTTTCTGTGCAAATGCTGGAAGCTTCTGAGCTGAAATAGGAGAGCAGAAATGCCTGCAAGGTGTTGTGGATGTTACAGAAACCAGGTGGAACAGAGAGAAGCAGTGGAATAGGGTCATTTCTGAATACAAACCCGACAGGGAGAGCCAGGAAGGGCGACCTGGAGGAGGTGATGTTCCATGCAACAAAAAAGGCACCGTGTCAAGCACCCTAGAAGACCCCAAAGGGGCAGATTCTTCCAGAGGTGTTGTGAGGGACAAAACCAGCTCCAAAACTAATTTATCCCTAGGAAGTTGCTATCAACCCCCAGGCCAGAACGCTAGGGGTGATCTTGAGATGGAAAATGAAATCAAGGAGACCTAAGCAAGGACGTGTGGTAGTCAGAGATGACTTTGCTTAGATGGTAAGTAAAAGCATGTTCTGATCATGAGGGGAGGTAACATTTCTCTGTTCTCTAAACAAGTGTGTCCTCAAACAGTTGTTCCTGGAATCAACATAAGAGGGGAGTGACTTCAAGAAGGTTCCAGAACCTTCCAGGTGTGAGATGTGAATGCTACTGAACTTATTGGGAATGGAGAAAACAACGCGATCAGATTTTATGTAAATCAGAAATGCCAAGGAAGTTCAACCTAGCCAGATTTCACTTCAAATGAGATGTCTGAAAAATTAGGCAACTGGTAGAAGGAAGTTGGAAAGGAGAGTCAAGAGCTACCAATATTTTCAGAATGCTTGGTGAGAACAAGGAGGCCGAGATGGGGATTGCTCAAAACCATATTAATTGGAATTCAGGACGAACACATGACGGAGGTCAGGAGTCCAACATATCACTTGCCTGGTTGAAAAGCAAGGAAGGAAGCTCGTGGAGAGAAGATGGGCTTGCTTAAGAAAATGGAAGTCTTGCTCAAATGAGGAGAATAAAAACGAACACAAACGTGCACAAAAGAAAAAGCAGCAAGCAAAGGAAAAAATAAAAGAAGCACATTGCTGATAACACGATGACTATTCTTCAGATGCATCACAAACAGGAAATTTATTAGGGAGACTGTTGGACCCGGACAAGAGAGCCTGGAAATGAGGCATTACAGAGAGGCTAGAAGAATTATGCGTCTCTCTTCACTGCTGAAGATATAAGTCAGATTCCTGTGTCTGTCTGATATTTTCAGGAAGGAAGTCTGAGAAACTGAGACGGGTTGTAGTGATGAATTTCTAGACCTTCTTGAGACATCGAAAGTTAACAAATCACTGGCTCAGATGGTCTCCATCCTAGAGCTCTTTAAGAACTCAAAATATGAATTTCTGATGTTCTAAAAAAATGGCATGTCCCTATGAGCAGCCTCTGTCCGCCAGGGCTTGGAAGATGGCCAATCTAGCCCAAAGCTTAAGCCAGAGGAGGGGGTGATGCAATTGTAGGCCAGTCAGCATGGTGTTCGTTCTGGGTAAACTTGGCAGGAAGCATGATTGAACATACAATTATTGAGAGAAATGGGGGACATACCTTGCTACAGAAGAATCAGCAAGGCTTCTGCAAGGGGAGATCCTCTCACACAAACCTTTTAGGATCAATAAACACATGGACAAGGGTGATGTGGGAGACATTGTTTAACGTGGATTTCCAAAAAACCTTTGACAAAGTCCTTCACTGAAGCCCCTGAGAAAACTTAACAGGGGAGGGTTTTTTATGGGTTGGGAAATGATTGAAGAACAGAAGTAGGAATGAAGAATGTATTTTCTGAAGTTAACGAGCAAGAAGGGAAGTGGCCAGGTTTGCTGATGACACCAAATTATTATGGGAAAACAAAACGGGTTTGTGAAGAGCTCCAAAAGAGAGAGAGAGATCTCCGAGCTAGGAGAACAGACTTCGAAATGGCAGGTGCAGTTCGTTAAGACAAAAATATGCAGCGTTGCTTATGAGCTGATGGGAGCAGTGGCTGGCCAAGAAAAGGGTTGCGGCAGACAATGCAATGAAAATATCTACACAGTAAGCAGCTGCTGTGAAAAGGACAAATTTCACACTAGGCACAATCTCCCTCTCTCCTGATCCTAGAATGGAAAGGGGTCCTTCTGTGAATCTGATGGGTGGGGGATTTGGGAAAGATCAAAGGAAGGACTCTTTCCCTGCCCCGAGTTAAACTCTGGAACTCATTGCTGCACTCCGATGGCTTCGAAGGGAGTTCAGACACCTTCGTGGAGGCTTCTAAGCATGGCTACTAGTTATAGGGGTTATAAATCTCTCCAACATCAGTATCAGCTGCTGGGAAACACGTGCAAGAGGATTTTATGGTGCGCGCGTGTTGCTTGGGGACTCCCTTATGTTCCGGGAGAGAGAGAGAGGTGAGCCGTAAATGGATGGGCAGACGGAGGGGAACATGTAATTTAGAATGGATAAATAGATGTGGAGAGAGACGTGCAGCAGGTAGGCAGACAGCGAGCAAATCAGGCTCGTAAATGGATAGACAGACATGGAAGGGAACATGTGGATAGGTAGATGGGAGGAGAGGGACAAATGATGGAAAGATGACAGACGGGAGCGAGGGCAACGCGCAGTGGGTGGACGGGCAGGTGGACGGGGAGTGTTTGTGCCAATCCAGCGTTCACAGAATGGCACAAGTGTGCGCCGGAGGGAAGAGACGGTGCAACCGAGAGACTGGAGGTCTTCACGCGGGGGACACGTTCCTGGAGAAGAAGGCAGCGCAGGGGCCGGCGGGCGGGCGCCGGTGGTCTCCTCTGCTCCCCTGTGTGAGGGTTTCGGGGGGCAGCACTGTCCTGCAGGCTCCACCACCCGCTTCTCCGGCGAGAGGGACGCAGCCACCGCGTGTCTCTGCCCACCTCCGTCCTCGGCTGCCCGCTTCACACGACTCCTGCCGGCCCCAACCTGTTGCGAACTGCCTCCCCGACCCTCCCGCCTCCCGGGTGGCGGGAGGCTTTTATTCTGAAATCCAGGCCGCTGCCTATGATGTAATCGCGGCTCCTGCCAGAATACGCGCGGCGCAGCGGGGTGCGAGAAAGTTATTGGTTGCGTTGAAAAGAGGGGAGGGGGCGATGGTCGCCAAAGGCTCGGGAGACCACGCCCTTTTACCTCTCTAGTAGTGCATAAAACGGGAGCCCGCAGCCCCGGGTGATTTCTGGAGATCCGGATGGGCAGGACCCCCAAACAAACCCTGACTTTGGAGGGACAGGTGAGGTCTCCGTTCGCTTCTCTCTCTCTCTCGCCCTGTTCCCCACGAGGCTCAGCAAAGCAGGGTGTGGGGTCTGCGAGGAAGGCGGGGGGGAGGGTCCACCAACCTGGCATATTCCTCTTCTCCAAGGCAACCAGATGAAATATTGGCCCCCTTGGGCAGGGCTGTGCATGGTGCACAGACCTCTGGTCTTTTTCTTTTCCTTCCTCTTCCTTCCTTCCTCTTTTAATGCTAGAAGCTGGAGTTCCTAAAAAGGCGATCCACTTAGGATTCACGCATTTGGAAGATCCAGTTGGAATTCAAGCATTTAGGGGATCCACTTAGAATTTAAGCATTTAAAAACGGACTTGGAATTCCAGACGTATGGAGATCCTCAGCCTCGGGGCAGGTTCCAACGATCAGATGTGCTGGGCTGCAGCTCCCAGAATCCTCCAGCCAGCTGAGAATTCTGGGAGCCATGGTCCAGTACATCTGGAGGGCAGAAAGTTGGGGAAAACTCCTTTAAGAGCTGGAGGTGGTGGGGAGAGGTGTGGCGCAAGGATGGAAGTTCATAAGGAGATCAGTGTGATCCATTCTGAGCCCCTGGTCTGCCTTTTGCAGAGACTGCACTTGGGGGACTCCCGGGAGAGTCCAGCTTACCTTGCCCTCTCCCCGCTTTGCCACCTGCACTCTTGAAGATGGGCCCCTGTGGCAAGCAAGCTGCAAGAGCCAGATGCTCCCTGCCTCACCACGCCGCCTTCTCCAGCCTTTCTCTCCCTGTTTCCTTTTCCTGTAGTCTCCTCCATCCAACTTGCTCCCTTTCTTCTCTGGGTAGCAGCCATTATGTGGGACAGGCAGTGCCACAACTTTGGCCTTGGATTGCTCAGTGCACAATACCAGCTAGCTCTGGGTTGCCCCTTTGGAACAACATTATTCTATGAACTAGACCTGGTAGTGGGAGAAGAGAAAGGCTTGATTCAGTGCCTCTGCTTGCTTTCCTGGGAGGCCAGGAATGGCTCCATTCTTGCCAAAAACAGCTTCGTAACATAAGCATTCGGCCTCTTCACTGCCCCAGTGGTCACCAGATGCCCCAGAAGGCATGGCTGATGGAATAGTGGAAGGTTTAGAGCAGGGGTGTGTGGAAAATAGCTCTCCACTGTTCAGCTGGTGTAGTGTTTACGAGCATGAGGCTGGGACTCAGGAGATCTGGGTTCTAGTCACTGTTCAGCCCTGGAGCCAGCTGGGTGACTTTGGGCCAGTCAGACTCTCAGCCCAGCCTACCTCACAGGGTTGTTGTTGTGAGGATAAGCTGGAGAGAAGGAGGAGACTCATGTAAGCTGCCTTGAGTTTCTGCGAAGGAAAAAAAGGTGAGATGTAAATGTAATACACCAATAAAACTCTTAGCATTACATTGACATAGATTTATGGGAACTGAAGTCCCAAGCATCTGGCAGTTGGGGAAGGGTGGTATAGGCAATAGTGAGTTAAAATCATACAGCTGGAAGTGACCATAAAGATGTTCTAGTCCAACCCCTGCAAAGCTACCTTCTGTCCACCCCTGGAATCCTAGGAGGACCTCTGTCCTGCCCACTGCACAGTCCAGGATGCTGGGAGATGGTCCAGCTATCTGGAGAATTCCTTTTGTGCCCACCTGTGGCCTCAAACATCTGGAGAGCACCAGCTGTAGGAAGTGGTTCTCCTATAGTTAACCTAACTGGGTGAAAGACCTGCTCTTCCCCACTCCATGTCCCCTCCGTGTACCTCCTGCCCTCCCTAACCCTTAGCTCCAGATGTTTGAGACTACCATCAGCCCTGGCCAGCTTGGTTGATGGCCAGGTGCACTGGGGCTTGAGCTGTGGTCCAAAATTTCTTGGAGAGCCAATGTGGGGAGGCTTTAGAATGTATGCCCCTTGGGGCAGGGATCTGTCCTTCGAACTGGATTAGCACCAAGCAGCCCGTGTTAGTTTGTTCCAAGAAAGCAAAATCAACAGCCATTCCCATCCCCACAAAAAGAGCCCTGCTCAAAGCTAGCAGATTAATTGTGGCAGAAGCCCTGATGGAACCAGAGTCCGCTCAGTGGAAACCAGTACACCTTGTTATACCTATTATGCGTGATTTGAGCTGTTTCTCAGCACCCTTTGTCTGAAGGATTCCACAGCAGTGAAGAATAAGCATCTTATCCTTGGATGCTTGCTGTTTACTGCCTGTGGTTATTGTTGTTCTGTCTTTCTCAGAACTCAGCAACAGCTCATGGTAGTCCTTTTGGCTAACTGGGTAGGATGTAAATCCAAGAAATAGTAACATGTTCCCTCAGAATTAAATCTAGCAGTATTCATTGTAGTTCGTCCTTCAGGTAATTGCTCAAAGAACGGCATTTTTCTATGGCTGTTCTTGGCTAAGAGGTTGCCCATTTTACCTAGCATATCCTGGGTAAGGAAAAATTATTTCAGAACCCCAGACGGCTGCCCGAGAGCAGGCACAGGTGTGGCAGCCCAACAGACCACAATTTCCATTACCCTGCACCAGCCCGATGGGAGTTGTAGCCCAACACAGTTGTGGAGAGCCAATGTGAGCCAGGGATGGGTGGGAGGAAGGTCTCTAGAAGGTCATTCACAGAAGCCCTTTCCCAAATGTTCCCTCCATATGAGGACTGGAAAGGGGCTTTTGGGGGATGGCACCCAGGGTCTCCCAAGGAAAGTTTGCCCAGTGCTTTCTCTTTGGCACCGGGTCAAACATTCCCTCTTCTGCTTACTTTCAATGCTTTGGTGTTACATTATTTTCGTCCCTGCCATGGTTTTTCACCCCTTCTACTTGAAACTATATTTTGTGATGTGTTTGGCATGTTTATGAGTGGTAGGTTGCTGATTTTATGGAGATTTTATTGGTAATATGAGGATGCATTTTGAATGATTAAAAGCCTAATGAAAAGGCATAATGATACTTAAAGAATGATACTTTCTTATGATACAAGAAACCAAGCAAACAAAGGGGCTGCTGATGCCCTTTTAACGAATTATAGCAACTACTAAAATGCATTTTCTATTCACACCTCAAAATTAGGTATTCTCGGAGTGGGGAAAACATTTGTGGAGAACTGAATGGATGTTCTGGTGAAAGAATGTGTGAGCTTTGCTCTGGTAATGTTCACAAAGGGGCACCCTTCGTGTGCATCTTTTGCACACATTTTCCCATTCAGTCTGCTAATTTGCACCTCGCTGCTATGGATGGATGTGGGATTCAAAAAAACTAAAATAAAGCAAAGAAGATCTCTGCATGACAGGGACCAACTTGAAATGTTCAGATTTAATTCCCTGTTCATTGCTACATTTCCTTCACACTCCCCCTCCTCTCCATTTATCCTCACAACAGCCCTGTGAGGTAGGTTCAGCTGAGAGTCAGGGACTGGCCCCAAGTCATCCAGAGAGCCTTATGGCCACCTGGCAATTCAAGCCCTGGTTGCCCAGTTCCACAAGCAGAACTGTATTAGCTGTGGGGGACTTCAGCACCTCCTTCAGTCCAAGGGCTGAATGCCCCTTGAGAGAAGATTTCAGGAAACAATGCCAAATACAAAGTGCAAAGTGCCAAACTGAAAATTGCCAGCATTTTTTATCTTCATACTCTTTCGGGTGGCGATTAAGCTTTTGGAGGGAACTTTTGACCTTTTAGGAGGGTTTAACTAGAGGAAAGCCAGGAAAGGTCCTGTGGTTGGGCGAAGGGGGCTGGATCGGTGCCCCGGTGCAGCAGTTCCTCACCAGTCTGGAGGCATACAAAGAGTTTCGCGGCAAACTGAAAGCCACTGTTACCTTTACAGGGGGTGCTCGAGAACAAAATTAAAGCCCAGCTTTTGTTCTGCCCCTCTTTCTCTCCATGTCCTGAATGAGCTTTGGTTCAACAAGGAAACCTGCGGTCCCACAGCCAGGGAGCAAGCAGAGAGCCAAACAGGACACACACACACACCCCCAGTGGAAAAAAATTGGGGATGACAGAAATGGGAGAGGATGGGCAGAGAAAGACTTAATTTGGCAATCCCCTGCTCTTTCTCCCGCCAGAAGATAAACCCAAGCAAAGGCAGGTTTGGGCAAAGCAAAGGTGGCAGACCGAACAAGGGAGCATTGACATACCTCTCTGCGCCGCTGTTTAACTCCTGCAGTTGAACCGAGGTGCAGAGTTAGCAGCGTGTTCACAGGCCTGCCTGGCTCTTAGGCGGGGCCGGCGGGCTGCCTCCTGCCCCGTCCTGCCTGGGTGCCCTCCGGAGCCCACGCTGATCTGTCTGCCATTCCCATCAAGTTGTGCGTGTAGAATACACCGAGCATGGTGCATGTTGCATGTGCACATGCGTCTTTCTCCACCCTCACTTTCTTGTGTGTCTTTCCATTTGCTTCTCTTCTGCTCATAGCCCTGAATCAACCATTTTCTTTATTTTACACTGTGTGAGTATGTATTTATTTTCAGTTATTTGTTGGATTTTTGTCTGCTGCATTAGCCACATGGCTCCCTGGGCAGGTGCGGATTATGCACTACTTCACATGTAAACAGATTCTGCAGCAGTGAATAACAAAAGATGGAAAGGATAAAACAACTGCGTTTGACAGATTATTGTTTAAAACAGAGTGTAGATAAACTCAGTTTACGTGCAGGGGCATTTTCCTGGGCGATACCCGTTGGGATCGTGTTGGTTTGGGTGCAAGTATTGTTATATCACAACCTGACAAAAACCTTATGAACATGCACGCACCTTTCTTTGCTTTTCCGATGTTCAGGCAGGGTGTGCCACTCCTCACATTGCCAGAACAGCAGCCCCCCACCAGAACAAGGTGGGGCAGCCCTTGATTTACAAAAGCACGGGGAAGAGTGACCCCTTCGCTCTGGCCAAAGAAACCTGTCCATTGACCATTGGCCAGGGAATGCCAATTGACTGCCAGCGTAAAACTGGGGAAAATAGAACAGATTGGGATGGAGGTCAGCAGAAACCCTGAACTGCAACTTCTTGTTGCATTTCCCAGAGTTTGGCCTATCAGCCTGTCTACCAAAAGTGAAGTGAACTCCGGGGGACACAGTCACTGAGGAAGCTATTTGAGTAACCCCATCCAGCACGTTTTGGATAGGAATGCAAAAGACCACCAACCCAATCTTCCAATAAACACAGCCCCCCTCCTTCTTCGTTTTGGACACCTCCTTATTCTCATACCTACCTATCCATCTGTCTTCTTACCTGAACCTTATTTTTCAATTATGTACAAGAATATGGTAGAATGTAGAGAGCTAAGGTTACCATGCAATCCTATGTATGTTTACTCAGAAGTAACTCCCAGAGTATTCTGGAAGTCTTACTGTCCGGTAAGTGTCCTCACAGCCTTGAACTTGCTTAATTTCCTCACAGGTTCTTCTATGGCACTTGCGGGCCAAAGCATTTGAGAAAAGAACTTGTTTCTCATCTGTGATATCATGCCTTTTACTGCTGAGTCCCATGTTTGATTTCTGATTGAGTTCTATATTTTTTTCTAACTATTCTTATGCATTCTGTATGCTTTAGCAACTGCGTTTTTGCTGGGTTGGGGTTTAATTCTAAGCTTCCATGCATTCCAATCATATGCAAAAAAGAGGGGTATAAATTCAAGAAGCGCAGAAAGATTACTGGTTGACAATTAGATAAATACCTGGGAATATTTATTCATGAGAATTGTCTGTGGAGACTTTTTATGAGTAATAGTGTGCCGTCACGCAAGCATTTACAAGGCACCGAACGCTAGGACTGGTTTCTGGGAAGGATGCGGAGGACGAGGGTGGCTTCTCCTGTGTGCCCTGCACAGAACACGGATGGCTCCCGGGGGAGGGGGCTTAGCCCCCTCTTTGCCTGCTCATAATTCTTTTATCACCTATGGCGACCGAGCGTATGGTTAAAAACAACCCTAGCAGAAATTACTCAGTTAGGAGAAGATGGAGGGTTTTCACGCTCTACAGCTTGTTCTCGCTCCAAGGGTGCTTTGAAACATTTCACTGCCCCATGGCTATGCTGACATAGCCATTTCCAATCCTTCCCCCCCCCCCATATATTCCTTCCCCCCTTCCTTTCGCCCTTCGTTATTTCCCTCCAATCAGCTTTGGAGGGTCCTTTGGCTGGACCCTGCCTCACTGGCTCTCCCTCCTTTTTTTAAATTAATTAAAAAACGTAAAATATGAGTAAACGAAAAACTTATACCAACAGCTCTTCCTCCTCCTCCTCTTCCTCCTCATGGCTTCCGCATGCTTGCTTGGCAAACAGAGAGCCCAGAAGTGCAGAAGCTGCCGCATCTTCTGCTCCCCTTTCTCCCCACCTCCGTGGCCGGGGCAAGAGCGGAGAACAAGCGGGTGGCTGTGGGGAAAGGGAGAAGTGGCTCAGGGATCACGTCGCTTGTCCCCCGTGACCATGTGGGTCCCCGGCAGGTACCGGACCATGCCGGCTCTTGGTGCAACTGCTGCTTTTTTCCTAGCGGAGTCCCAGTGAGCGTGCCGAAAACCTTGTAGAAAAGGGTTTTGAAACATCCGCTTAAACCAGAACTGGACGTTTCGGGCCCCATCCTGGCCCACTTAGCTGCTGTGAGTCTTTGCAGATGACAAGGAATCAGCACGTTCCCCATCAAGGTGTATCTCTGGGTTTAACACAAAAGCTTCCATCGCTCCAAGCTTGCCTTGTCTACTGCAGCCCACCCCTCCCCGCGGGGCCCCAAAACTCCCCCCCCCACCATTTTTAAATATACACTAATGGATTTGTGAGAAATGCATACAGCTTTCTAGCCACTCTGCATCAGCTTCAGTAAAAGGGAACTGAATATCAAAATGAGTCGCCATCTGAAGTTGGCATCTGTAAAGCTCCGATATGGAAAAGGTTGTGCGTGTGGTGAGCAAGATGCCTTCCGACCATCTCCAGCCTCAAACCATTCCTAGCAAAATTCTCTGGGTTGTTCCTACACATAAAACACCCAGTCTAGTCTCTAGGCATGCACAAAGCGGTTGGTGAACCCAGCCTAATGTTTATTTCCCAAAACGTTCTTTATGAACTCACCTGTGACGCAACCCTTGGTGTGCTGCGAAAGCCAGTGTGCCATTTTTCTACACATTTCTTAGCCACTTGAGCTTCTCATGCCGCTAGCCACCGGGCTAGCTTTGAAGGGAGCGGCTGACCTCCACTGGAAGGTGCCCCCGCCGCAACAGCCCCTCCCTTTCCTGTCCCTGTGCACGGTCCCCGGGGTCAAACTCCACCTGTCTTTGAGCTGATGGCCAACATCTTTGCTTCCTGCTGCATTCAGAGGCTTGAACAAAGTCCTGCTCTTCCATCCCATCAAACACTCCTCTTCCTAATTGGAAGCTGCATCAGCCAAATTGCCATGGCGCATGTGGTGGGAAGGCGTGCTTTCCCCCAGCAGTGAGGTTCGCTGTTCCGTTGCATTGTAGGGGTTGCATTTTTGCTCTCTAAAGGGTACAGAGCACCCTTTCCCCATCCATTTTTAATTCCCAGGAAGATACTTTAAAAGAATGGGTACATCCATTCACGTTAAAGGATATTCCAGGGCAAAGTTTATCTGGGTAATCACCTCCACGCCAGAAAAGCAATTCTTGCACATTGCAAGCATATAAATTTCAAAGACACATGAGCTACAACGTTTGTGCTGGTGTGCGATGCACAACAGCTTCTCAAATTCCCAGCTGTGCCCTCAGGTGCAAAAAATGTGGCGGCTTCTGTGTTGCGGCCGCTCGCACCATCTCGGGCAGAGAACATCTGCTAATCAACCACTCCTAACCAGTCCTTTCCACCAAAGTGCCCAGAAATTGGCACCCAGAACCCCCAACAGGCAAAGGACATGCTTGGCCACTGATCTGGCATCTCTGCATTTAGGTTTGGGACCCCCAAATGTTTCAACTTGCAGCTTCCATCAGCTCCAGTCAGCACAGCCATGCTGTAGGGGATGATGGGAATTGTAGGTCATAAGGCATCCACCCCTCCCATCATCAATGACCGTGTAGTTCATTTAGGCTGTAGTGGATTTTTCAAAACCGTACTTAGACGAAATCGGAGTCTTTTCTCAAGCGCGCGGCTGCTTTCCTCTCTCCATTTCGGCTCCTCTTTTGTGGGCACGGACTGCCTGACTTTTCTGCTGGACAGCAGAATGACTTCTTCATCTCCCTGTTCCACTTCAGATCTGAATTCTGAAAGGTTTTGCCGCATGCCGTATTTCCGTACATTCGTTTTGCACATATTTGTTCTGTCTCCCGCACAGAACTCAAGGGCTCCTTTGTGCGCCCATTGTTCACGGGCGTGGGCCACGAACCTTCCTATGAGTAAGCCATACTCAGCCCACCCTTAATCTGAAATGCGCTATTTGGGATTAGGGCATTAGTCAGGCCAAACTACTTACTTGGGGATCAGCCACTGTTAGCTTTCTGGTTTTGATTCATTCACCACAAAGAATAGAGGTATGGAAATGTGTTCATACTAAAAGTCTGGAGACTATTTCAGTAATTTACTATTATTTATTTCATTTCCATACCAACCCACAGCTGAAGCTCTCTGGGCAGTTTCTAACAGTCCATAAAACAGACAATACAAATGCAGTAAAACTATCGTAAAATCTGAAAAAGCACTGAAAGGTTTCAAGCAGCTAGTTGGCAGGCAAAGCCCGAACCCCGTAATACATTCCCGCTTGGCTCTGCCTGCAGGCTGGGGAGAATCTCTTTGCCCGTCTCTTGCGTGTCCTCTCTTTTGCCTTGCCTCTGCCTCTCCTCCACCCTGTGCGGTGCAGTGTGGCCGGAAAACAGCTAACATATCACTTAAGAAGACAAAAGAGGCCATAGTTAAGCCACCAGATTTGGGGCCCTCCAGCAACCTTCCAGATAGGAGTGGGTGAATTAGTTATTATTCCATTTTATTTATTTCACAGCACTGATCCGGGGATCTGATCCCACCTTTCTGTTCCCACAGTGCACAGCCTGCTGCCCCGAAGCCAACCCCACAAGCAGGGCTACAGCACCCTCCTGCCTCTGTTCCCCAGCAATGGGTGCATATAGGAACAATGATAGTGGTACTACAGAACCATGAGGACTAGTAGCCTTTGACAGCATTCTCCTCCAGCAATTGTTCCAGTTGCTTTTAAAGCCCTCCGAAGTGGCAACCGTCGCTACTTCCCATGGCTGTGAATTCCATAGTTTAATGGTGAGCTTCATGAAGAAGCCCTTCCTTTATCTGTCTTAAACTTCCCACGCATCAGTTTCATGGGGTGACCACTTGGAGATCCAGTCTAATGGGAAAAGGAGAGAAATATCTCTCTTTCTCCACTTTCTCCACATGGTGCATAATTCTGAACACCTCGGTGATGTCTCTCACCCTTTTCCTAAGCAAAACAACCCCAGCTATTACAATGTTTTCCTCTTAGAAAATCATGCACAATATCATGTGTGTGATCACACCATAGACTTGTATAAGGGCAGAAAGATCTTGGAACTTTGACTTTCAGGTCCTTTCCTAATTATGCCAAATAATTAGGTGTTTGTTATTTTTCCAGGCTTGCTTTTGTGTTAGCATGTCCAGGGCAAGCCTGGAAGCAAAAACGATCTTATTCCAGGAGTCGTGATGCTGCCTGTCTAAGTGATCTTAAAATGCCATAGTCTGCACACTGAAATGATTGAAGGATGATAGAGAGCATTTTACTGGAACTGGGGAGCAGGTGTGCTACTTGAGTCTAGCAAAATGCAAGGAGCCGTTTTATAATGGGAAGCTGGTGTGTGTGAGTGAGTGGGAACATGAATTTCTCCCCCTTCCTTTCCCCTCCTCCCCCCAAACCCCTTTTCCTTGTGTGTCGGGTCTTTGTGCATTTTTTCAGGTCTGAATTTTTCAGACCCGTTGAAGTTTTAGCAACATCTGTAAGCTGCCGACAGCCATTTTTAAAAACGTGCAGGAAACAAGCCAGTCCACCTGAAATCAGCAGCGCTTTAGGAGCTTGGCTCCTTCCAAGCCTGAGGTGAAAAACCTCCAACTGGATTATCCCGCACCACCTTTGTAGGGTCTCGTCCCTTGTTAACTAATTTCACTAGGAGCGCCTCTGGGCGTGTGTGTGCCTCCTGGTTCAGGGTCATACCCTTTGCTTGATTTGCCTTTCAAACATTTGAAGATGGCTGCAGTCTTTTCTGCTGCTTAAACACACCCAGAGCATCCGGACTTTCCTCCTTGGACTTTATTTCCGATGCTCACACCTTGCTCGTAAGCTGAAATTTTCCAACACCGAGGTGCAAGTGTGCTGCCTGCATTTCTGTCAGCATCTACCCAGTAGCCATTGCTACTGTCATCTCTCATGAAGGCTAGAAACTTACCCACAAACACTGCAAATGTGCATTTTTTTTCATTTTCCAGGAAAAAAATAGATTTGGAGGCTTCCCAATATCCCAAAGTCCCACCAATTTGGCGCTGAGTTTGTGAGCCAGTGCCAAAGATGGCCCAATTTGCCTCGTACCTTAGCATATGCTTCCCTCTGCCAACTTTACCAGCAGCTCTTCTTCCTTCCGTTCTTCCTCATCACCTCCAGGAACTCTGGAGCACACCTGGGCCCCATCCCTTCTCAAAGCGAACATACCTCTCTCTGTACCCCCACCTTTAAATGGGCCACCTTCCTCCATTGTCGACGCATTTGTCTGTTTGTTTGTTTAGAGTTTTTGTATGCCGTCCCCTCATTTATAGCCTCGGGACAGCTCACATAAATAAATAAACATGGTACAAAATACAATTAAAATCTGGAAACACCCTGGCTGCACAATTAAAACCAATAGATATTAAGCATTATTAAAATATTGTTTAAATAAGAAATCATGGGGCAAAAGTCATACTTGCCTCGTCTATGTCTGAGCAGCTCCCCTGCTCCCACCGCCTGCGGCTGTGCCCAGAGACCGCCTGCTTTCCGGGGAGTCTGGCCTGGAGCTCAGCCCTCCGCGTCGCTCTTCTCAGCATCGGGAACCGGTGCTCATTCCAGGTCCTGCCAGCTCGGCAGCCCGGCAGCCCGGCATTTTGCCATCCCCACCCGCTGCTGCCTGAGGCAGGGTATTCAGCCTATCCCATGAGAGGGCCAGCCCTTGCTCCTGACGCAGGTGTGACCCGTGAGAACGAGTGCCCAAAGTAGCCCTCTTGCTCACTCCGGCATCAGTGGCAAGGAAAAGCAACGCTGCGGGGACGAATCGCTCCCCAGAAAGGTTCGCCTGGCGCTGTCACTTTATTCTTTTCAGCGCCAGGCCAACCCCTTTTTATTTTCCTGACTGTTTTAATTGGGTTTTATTGTTAGTGAATTTTTAGCACTCTGTGTTTTATTTTTACATTTTGTATTGTTAAACCGTCCAGAGACGTCGGTAATGGGATGGTCTAGAAAGTCTCATGAAAGACAGACAGACAGACTGCACGGCAGGATAAAATAAAAAACCAAACCAAACCTCCAAACTGAGAAGCTCTGTTTCATCTCTTTTGCTTCTCCAGAGTGCAGGTGAGGAAGAGGTTTTCCAGGAAGAGGATCTGCATATATACAGAGAGAGAGGGAGATTCTGTCAGTGTTGTTATTGCCAAAGCCCTTCCGGCTGTGGCTGGCCAGAGCCTCCGGTGGCTTCCAAAGTGCCTTTGCGCTTAGTGACAGCGTCTTAATTCGAGAGTTATGATGCAGCGCGAGCTCCCATGGCACAAGGGCTGGCAAGGCGGGCATCCGTCTGCCAGGAGAGGGGGCGAATGTGTTTAAAATGCCCCTCAGCCAGCTGTGATGTTCGGCGGCCCCAGCAGGGGATTATTAATGGGCAAAACCACAGTATTTCTGAGCGGAACAAAGCCCAGCCCCTCACTGGGCCCAGAAGCCTGAGCAAGAGATGACTTCATTTAGTTGCATGTCAGCCAACTTGAAAAATGTTCATTGCGGAGAAGTCTGAGTTTGTTTTTTGGTGGGTGCCTGCAAGAGGGGGAAAATAAGGATGCATTTCTGCCCCTTTGGCTGCGGGTTAGAATGGAGTAGCAGAGCTGTTGACACTCCTGGAGCTTTGGTGAGTCTCATTCCCTTCAGTGGGTCTGCTCACATACAATGGACCTCTCCCAGTTCATTTCACTCGCCCTTTTCCCACTCGGTGGACAACTAGCTGCCCGCAGGAAATCCCCAAGCAGGACAGGCGTGCCACAGCACCTCCTGCCCATGTTCCCCAGCAACGGGTGCTCACAGGCATGCTGCAGGAGGTAGCACGGATTCATAAGGACTAGTCGCCGTAGGAGTTGCTCCTCCAGGAATGTGTCCGAAGCCTTTTAAAAGCCACCCAAAGTGGTGGCCTTTACTCTACATGAGATTAATTTGGAATGCTTTCTGCAGAGTAAGGATTGCTCGCAGAGGCCTCTAGTCCAATTACCCTCCTGAGGAAATCGAACCGCTTCAGTGTTTCTTCCCGTGCCTGAGCTACTTCCATTCACTGGCCGATTCCATTTCATTTTGCTTCGTGGGTGTTCTCCTGCTCCAACCAGTGTTGGCATCATCAAGAAAAAAGATTAGCAAATGTTTGCTTTCCAGCACTCCGGGAAACAAAAAAGCCACTTCCAGGAATCGTAGGAATCCAGGCAGGATCTGGGAAGTCTCTGGCTCCAGCTAGGAAAAACATCCCCTATCTGACACCTGGGAAAGCCAAGCCAGACCAAGCAAGAATCAGTCCTTGATGCAGAACCATGAGGACTGGAATCTTACTTTATTTTAGGTCTGATTCTGCTCATTGTAGAAATAGCACTGTGTGATACAGACCAACTGGTCTGCAAGACAGAGCTAGGTACCCCCAAAATTGGTGTGGGGGGGATCAGTCCTACAGGTTGGGAAAAGGCACAGCATGGTTGGACAGCTGCTAAGCCCCCACATAAGAAAACCTGCCCCTCTTTTTCCCTGTGCCAACCTGCTTCTGGCTTGCATTTCACACTGGTGCAGGCAGCAAAGGTGGAGGAAAAGGGGGGCATTCTGTCCAAGGTGAGGAAGACGAGGAGGAGAAAGACAGCCCTGGTGAGAAGAGAGACTGACTGAGGGAGGGGCCCCAGGAAGGGGGCCTTGCCCAAGCCTCCCCCAAAACCTGGATTTGGCAATGTTTGTTTCGGCCGTCACAGCAGCCTTGCAAAGCAGGCCAAGAGAAACGACGGCACTCCATGTACGAGGCCATTGCCACATCAGGTCACTGCACCAAAATAAAATCCTGATTTGACTGTCAGCTCTGGGTCAATCCAAATGCACTCTCCTAAGGAAAACGTTATTAAACATTATTAAAATATTGTTTAAATAAATAGGTCTTAGCCTGGCGCCATTGTTATTTGTTTTTTAGCACCAGGCTAAGACCTTTTTATTTAAACAATATTTTAATAACGTTTAATATCAACTATAGGTTTTAATTTGCAGCCGGAATGAATCGGGTTTTTAATTTGTATAATCTGTATTTTTGTACTATGTTTGTTTATTTATGTAAAGGCATTAAGTGATGGGACAGCATACAAAAATGCTAAATAAATAAAATAAGGAAAAGCCCCAGAGTCAGTAGGGCTTACTCCTGAGTAGACATGCCTGGGATTGCTATGTAGTCCTGGAAGAGACTTTGACTGACTTCCCCCACCTTATCTGGGAAAAATTCTTGCTGCACTTTGCAGCCATCACACAAAACGGCTGTTGCTTTTTCAGACAAATACTAAGCAATTGTTCATTCCCAGACTGGCTTTTTATTTTAAAATTACTCCCTTTTCCTTTTTTTTTCCTATCCCTCCCCTAAATGATCTAAAGGTGTGAAAAATAGAAAGACTGAGAGGGGAGGAAGAAAAAAGTAGAAAATTGTAGACTGGAAGGGATAAAATTGCTCTTTGACAGAGGAAATTGTCAAGAGGCTGTCAATAATGTGTCAAAAGGCCAAAAATATGAAGAGGAAAAAACCTCCTTACCCTTTTTTCTTGTGAAGTGCTTGGAGTAGCCTTGGCTGATGCTTTTGGAGCAATTAAGTAGTGTGGATAATGGTGCTGCTTGCACTGGCGACTTTTCATTCTTGTTTGGTATTTTCTTCGTCGAACTTGGGAAAAATGACAGGCGCCTATGAAAACTACAGACAATATAGGATGAGGCAACGTTCTCCAACCCGGGGCCCTCCAGTGGTGCTAGATTACAACTCCCATCATCCCCAGCCAGCTACCTGTATGCAGGTGGGATGGGATTTCTGGTGGGCCTGCAATGAAAGCTTGCACACCTGAGTCCAAGTGGGGTAACACAGCCCAGCACTGGCTTGGTCCAGGGGCTGAGCCAGCCCACTGACCATTTGAACTGTGTTGCTTGACTTGCTTCCTTGAGCAACTTGTCTCACAGGAGCTGTGCTTGGTGGCAAAGTTTTCCCAGTTGTTGTGTCGTGGAAACAGAGCTTTTCTGCACAAGTCCATGAATCTGCTGTATTGACCTTTGATTTTTGTCTCAGAATTGATGAGATAAAAATGGGGAAATCCTAATAAGGAAGGGAGTGCTTCCTTTCCTGTGTTTTCACCCTATAACCTCTGGGTGGCACTGTGGTATAGCAGAGGAGTTCAAATACATAAGAGGAAATAGTGCTTGTTTTCATTTTCAGAATTAAATTTTCCCTGTTCTTAAAACACTTCTGGTTAGAAATAGAAAAAACTGGGCAGCTCCTAAAGATGGTCCCCTAACAAACCCCTAAGCACCTGTGACTTCACAATAGCATCATTATTTTATTCCATTCCGTTTACATCTTATCTTTTTTTCCTCTTGTGAAAAACCCAGGACAGATTACAAGCTTTTCCTCCTCTCCATTTTTCTGCACAACAGCTGTGTGAGGTGGGATGAGCTGAGAGGCAGGGACTGGAAGTCACCCAGTGAGTGGGGATTAGTGTCCAGATCTCCTGAATGACACTCGAGTCTGACACTCTAACCACTAGGCAACACCCCCTTACTGGTCAAGAGAAAAAGTGAACCATCTTGCAGCTCCCAGGCAGAGCTGCTGAGTGCGGCAGAAGAGAATTCACAAAGGTGGCTGGTAAAAAAGAGGGGCCCTCCTGTCTGAGGGCCAAAGCAGAGGAAATGCAGGATATTTTTTTTTATCAGATATTTTGCAGCAGATGAGGTGGGATAGGGTTGTAAGTGTCCGTTCATGCATGAGAGAGGTCAGCCTCTAGGTTTGTAACCTGCACTGTTTTGGTTTTCAGTTTTCAGCCATGGATTGGCTTGACCAGAATAGAGCCATGAGGCTTGGCTCATTTCCTCAAGTGACCTGCTTTGTGTTCAGTTTGTCTTATCTGCTATACATTCTCTTGATCTGAAGCATGTAGCTTGGCTTACTTCCTTGAGCTATGTTATGTCTATCTTGTTTTGTAGGCTAAGGAGTCACTTACCTTAGCTTGACTCATTCTCTCACTGGGTCACCTTTGCACATGCTCTGTAGTTCTTTTTGATGGAAACGCCAATTATCCCACAGCAGGGCTCCCACCAGAGAAGTGACGCGCTCTTGCTATTCACAGCATAAACATTTGAGGCTGATTCGTGTGGACCTGGTATGAGATATGCATAATCTGATGGAAAGAGAATTGTGCATTGTCACAGGTGCCCCCCTCTGCGTCCATGCAGCAGGTGGATGCGCAGTTGTGTTAGCACAAGAATAGCCACCTTCTCTCAATGAAGCCATCCATAGGAAGAAAATTGATCCCAGACTAGTGGGGGATGGCTACAGCCTTCCTAATCTGGCTCGCCCTACTAATTATCCCCTGCATTTACTGGGAAAGTTTCTTGGACTCGTGTTTCCCGCCCTGCTTTAAAGCACAACCCCTAGACAAGAAAGAGAAATCTGTGAGTGTGTGTTTTAAATTCTTCACTCTCTGTCTTAGGAGCAAAGGAATGAAGTACTGCAAATCCTTACTTAGTTACTGCAAAATGGGTTAATTTATGTGAGAAGAAATGATGACTGAGGAGTACTTTGCAGTCTCTTTCTAACAACGTATTTTGCAAAAGCAAGGCACAAATTTAGTTGGGGGAAGGGTTGGAGGTCATTCTTAAACTCTTTTCTTTCTGGCCAGGTTCTGCAGAGCAGGCAGACTTACACCTGTCCTTTGTTCCTGAGAAAATTTAGAAACAAATTAAACACATCTCAAATAACATACATTGAACAGCAGAACTATAGAACACCTGGACTGGGTAATATCCTTGGATATCTTTAAACAGTTCAGCATAAAGAGCCGGCTTCACCTGCTGCTGAAAAGATGGCAAGGTTGGCTCCGGGCAGGCCTTAGTGGAGAGGTCATTCTAAAGTCGGGGACCACCTCTGAGAAAGTCCTGCCATTTCTTCCTCTCCAGAAGGTGGCTCTCCAAGAAAGGCCTGCATGCACAGTGTCTGAGCGGTAGAATCGGCGCTACATGAAGAATTGCAGTCCGAAGCCACATAAGGCTTGAGAGATTAAAACCAGCCCTTCGTGCAGGACTGAGAAACCATCAGCAGGCTTCGGCAAGGGGCGGCATAGAAATGTTTTAATAAATAAAAATAAATAAATAAATAAATAAATAAATAAAATAAAAATCTGCTGTGTGTTTGGCCCACCCCCAAATCCTTGTGCATAGAAAGCTAGTTTGTCAAGAGGAAATTATGCCATGCTAGTAAGCTGCAGGCAGAGTTCTGTTTTTTTCCTGTGCGTGTGTTTAATGGAGGACAAAGATGGGGATCCTCAGCATGGGACTGGTGGGGTTTGATGGGAGCTGTAGTCCAGCACTACAGTGGGTCGGAGAGCAGTGGGTCGAAGAGAGCAGTGGGTCGGAGAAGGATGCATTCATAAGCTACGCAGGCAAGCATTAAAAGTGTTCTGTTTCCAGGCTTTCGCCAGGAGCCTGAGCACGTGGGTGCTGAATTTCAGCCTTCCACCTGTTGTGGACGAAGGCTGGGCCTTGTTCATCCAGCAGTGACATGTGCACATCTCTTTTGATGCAATCTCGTGCGTTCTTAGACAAAAGAAAGACCTGCATTGCTATTTTGCTATTTCTCCTTGCTGGTTGCAGATGGGAAGCTGCAGGGGGGCTGTTTTCAACAGATCATTAGGAGAGACTTCCCGATGCAGAAATTTTCTGCTGGGGGGGGTGGGCAGGGAGTCTCTCCTTTGCTGGAGATGTTCAGGCCTGGGCTGCGTCTCTCTCACAGGGCTGCAGCCATTCCAGAGATCCAGCATCGAAGAGGGGGCCCAATTCAGTGATGTTGACAGCTTCTTCCCATTCTGAACTTCCAAGGTTTGAGGCTTGAGGTGGGAGCCTGGAATGGTGAGCCTTCTGGAGGTTGTGCCTAGAGAGGAATGTCTGAAGGAGCTGCATGTGGTTTGCTTGGTGAAGACATTCAAAAAGCAACTGGACGACCTCCTGAGTGGGGTGGTGTAACGTGATGAGCTATAAAGCCCTGATCGGCTTGGGTCTGGGATACCTGAAGGGGCGCCTTCTTCCCTAGGTGCCCTCCCAGCCCTTGAGATCTGAGGTGGAGGCCCTGCTCTGGGAGCCCTCCTTGAAGGAGGTTTGGAGGGTGGCTGCCTGGAGGAGGGCCTTCTCTGTGGTGGTACCACGGCTATGGAATACGCTCTCCAGAGAGGTTCACCAGGTGCCAACGCTTTTCTCTTTTTGGCACCAGGTGAAAAACTTTTCCTGTTTTGGGTTTTAATTATGGTTTTAATATTTAATCACTGGATGCTGTGCCATTATTATTTTATTTGTGCTTGTTGTAAACCTTTCTGAGATGCCAATAATGGGATAGTCTATAAACACGTTAAATAAATGAATAAATAAATAACTTGGTGTCCTGCAACAGCAGGGGTTGGACCCGCTGGCCTTCATGGCCTCTTCCAACTCTACTATCTATGATTCTATGATATGGTAACAAGACTGAAATTCTGAAGTGCCCTCACACAGAATGTGGAATAGACTTCTCTGTTCCTTCACCAGGGCTAGAAACTTATGGGTGGAAATTTGTTGAAAGTGGATTTGGGGTAAACATTAGGGTATGTTTCTAACAGATGTTCAAACTGCCTTGGGAGGTGTGGGGTTTTCCGTAGGTGGCTTCTGGGGTTGACGCCGATTCAAACAGCTGTTCAGCCTGGATTGCTTCCTTTTCAGAAAGAAGCCTCAAGGCAGGGAAGTCTACAGGAAGCAACGGGAGCAGAGCAAGCACTGCAGAGAACTCCGGCACTAAGGATCATTCTGGGCACGCTTCTGACTGGAAGACTTGTGATTTTGTTGTTCTGATTTTAAAAGGAGACAACAAATCACAGCCTCCTAGCCAGCACGGGGCCACCTCCTCTCAGCCACTCACGCCAGCTGCCAACCACTCAACGCTGCCATCTTTTCTTGTAGCCAAGCCCTCGTTCTTCCTAACCAGGGAGTATCACTGCTGCCATTTTGGATCGGTCACTGTCATTCCTGGCCTAGAATACCTGATTGGCTTGGTGGAATTTACATTTGTACTTGTAAAAAACAAGGAAACACCTGCAAAACAGGTGCCAGTCCTGGGACTGCCTTCCAAGGTGGAATGGGCCAGAGTGTTAGGAATGGGCTCGGCCGTTGTCCTTGGTGTGTTTTCTGAAGGCAGAGTTGCACTGACTCTTTGACTCAGTGACGGCTGGGAAATGGGGAGGGGGTCAAGAGGTAGAGAAGGGGGGCTGTTCAAGGCCACCGCCCCCAGATTCTCAGGGAGACCATGGGAACAGGCGGGGAGGGGGGGAAGAGAAGGGAGGGGGCAAAGGAGAGGTGGAATCAGAACCGGTGAACTCATGTCACGGCATCGGGATGAAAGCGCCACAGTCGGGGCCTCCATGGATCCCAAAGGATGGGTGGCCTGTTCTTGAAAAGGAAGCATTTTAGGAACTTGAGGAAGCAGTTTCTAGTTTGGAGTCAACAAGCCCCTCCATCTGTGGCCTGTGAATTGGCAATTAAGAGCTATTTTGCAACCAGCTCCCAACGCAAACTTTCCATGTCTCAGGAAGGTTTGAGAAGCAGCTTTCTTCTGTGCATCAGATTAGATTGGCATTCTTTTTTAATTGGCTAATTTCACACACAATGCAGAACTCGGGGTGCTCCTGGGGCTGCAGACAGACCATCCTGGGACCCTAGAAATGCTGCAGTCTTTCCCCTAACTACTGAGGGGTTGCTGTTTTGCAGGCCTTTATGAGGTTTTCCCCGGCTTCTAAAGAGTTGATGTGCCTTTTTAGAGACTGAGCTGCAAGCAGAAAACATCTAATACCAGCTGGTCTTCTGGCCCCACCAGTCAGCTGAATCTGCCTTCAGAACCAGCAGACTGACACTGGTCTCCCCACACCTGGGACACCCAGCTCTGTCCTCCAAATGGCCCCAGGGCTTGTGGGGACCCGGCTCCTAGACGTTTTGTTAGCAGGAACGGCGAATTCCTCCTCCAGCTTCTCAGCTTGCTCTGAGCTGACCTGCGCCAGCGCATGATTAATCCTCCCAGCAAGAAACACATGGCTCCCTGGTGAGAGGCAAAGTATTTTGGGGAGGTTTGGTCTCAGATGGGAATTTCAGAGCCCTTTGCTCCAGAAAGCCCCTCCTTCTGGTCAGCACAAACACACCAGAGATGGTTGCTAGACTGAAAGAAACTCCTGGAAAGCCTCGAGCCGCTCTTTGCGCGGAGAGGTAGGTCAAAACCACTGCCTGCATTTTGGGATTTCTGTCCAGGGCGGGGCAGCAAGGACTGCGAAGATGAACGCTTGCTCTGTACTGCAACACGCATGCAGCCCATTGGCACCATGCCTGAAGCCACGGATGGAAAACAGTCGAGGCTTAAAGTCTGGCCCACATGGCCAATGCCTGAATATCCGGCTCATTTCACTGCCCGAGAGGCAGGCTTCTCAGCCAGGTGGCCCAGGCATCCTTGGCCCCTTACAGTTTTCTCAAATAAAGGCATGGGTATAGGTGTTTCCCCACCTGCTGCTTTCACCTCAAGTGCTCTGCCTGGGAGGTTTTTTCCTGAAATCAGGTACCCCCCGTCCCCTGTCCATCCACCCTGTTATACATACGGCGTCTCCACAGGAGACACGTGCATTCGAGCGCATGTGTCGGCATAGCCCCATCTGTGCTCGTTTCTGCTTTCACCCTGCAAGCCTCAGCCCTGGATCTTTTCCATACCTAGCAAACACTTGTTTGTGCAGAATTGGGCAATTGTTCCTGACGTCTGTCCAACAAGAAAGGGGACAGAAAATGTCTGGCCATCCGTAAAGAGGAATCAAACTCACTTCCCATCTTTCCAGCAGGCCAAATCAAAGGGGCTGATGTCTACTTCCTTTAGCACGGACTTGATGGTCTCCTGAACATTGAATGGTGCTTTTAAAAATAAACTGTGCAGCACCTTTGCTCCTAGGTTTGGATCGACGGGGGCAATGGTTCTCCGTCTGCAGATAGTTGCCGATGGTGATTTGCCTTGTCCCTCTGAAAACTTGGGTGACTCGGAAGACTCTCTGGGAGAGAAGTACACAATGCACGTGGGCAGACACAGCCTCACAATCCATGCTTCTGACGGGCTGCTCTCCAGGAGCCAAGGGCCATCTGCAGATCCGCTTGCCAGCCGAAAAGAGGCTTCCGGTGTGCCCAATTGCCCCCCACTAATGGACACTTCAGATGGAGATGTCAGTGAATCTCGGTTCCATAGTAACAGAGATGCAGCCGGATGCATCACCCGGGCTTGTTTCTTCACAGCGCCCGGTTGCCCGAGTTCAAGCATCCTTGTGATCTCATTCACACCCCTCACCTGCCCCTGGTTACCTTTTAACACCAACAGGACGAATGGAGACGTGGCAGGTGAAACTTTTTTGAGCCTGGCAAATGGGGCTGGCCCTGCCAGAAGGTGACATGAGTCCTTTGTCCCTGGCAGTGAATTTGAGTGGTCATGAAAGGGAAGTTCTGGTTGATTTGCTTGGTTATATTTTTAAGTGCTATATTTTTAAGGATAGGGATGAGGAGATTTTCGACCTTTGCAACAGAGGAACTTGGCCAGTCTTGGAGACTAGCACCCTAACTTGGCTGGGGTGATGAGGCAGAGATGCCCTCCTTCTGCATCTTTCTGTCTGCGGGATTTTTTTGACACCAAATGCCTTACTTTCCCCGTCCATATATTCCCTTTTGGGTACCAACAGAGATGTTCTAAGGAGACGGGCTCCTTAAAGACATATGCAGAAACTTCACTATTATTTTTGTCATGTGGGTCTGAGCCCCAGACCTTTCTAGTAGTTAGTCCTGACTCCATGAGACTGCAGATTGTAACTTCGGCTTGTCCAACAGCCATTAAATGCATCACCATTTTCCCCACTCTTGGCCCAAGCTGTTTGAGCAGATGGTGCCCATAATTGGGTTCCCAGTTGGGCTGGCCCTGAAGCTCCTTTCGGCATCCTGTTGGCTGTCCACTTATAAGTAGGGTGGCCACTTGCGAATCTTTAAAAAAGAGGATCGCAGGACACCAATTTCTAGATTGGGTGCAAAGTCACACTTGAGGGGCATGGGACAACTCACTATGCGCATACCATGGTAATTTATACATACAGATGAGAATTTAGAGAAGAAATTTACTATTTAAGTGGAAATACACTGCACTCTGGGCTAGACAACAGCAATGTGGAGGAAACGGTTTAGGAGGGTGTCTTTTCCAGCCTCAGCCCCATCTGTGGAATGCCAACCGACCACTGACTGCAGCTTAAGCCTGAGAGAGGAAAAGAATCACGTCTTCTCTCCTTTCCCCACCTCGCCCCGCCCCACCTCCATTTCCCTGCAGATTTTAGATCGGTCAGCTCCTTGGGGCAGAGACCCATCCTCCTTTTATGAGAAGTGCTGGGAGAGATTCAGCAGCTCACCCGGGCTGTGCTGGGGGCGAGAAACGATGCAGCTGAGTGTCATGAAATGGGTTTACATCACACGTGTTCCATGCCCAGTAAGGGGTGGAAGATGGCCCTTCAAGCTGTAGTATTTATTCTGCGCCTAGTGATGACTTAGTATTCATGTTTTTATGAGCTGAGAAAATGGCCGTAATACTGTGTTGTTAGAAGACTGCATTACATGCTCATGTTGTCACAACACATAATATTCCTGATGACTTAAAGTGATGCATGACATTACACTGGGTAAATCCATTGTTATAATATGCTGATATTATTATTATTATTATTATTATTATTATTATTATTATTATTATTACATTTCTGTGCCGCCCCTTGCCGAAGCTTCGGGGCGGCTTACAACACAATAACGCAGTGCATTGCATAATTATACAGTATATTATTATGCATTATATCATTTCATTGCAATAAATGATTTGTTGTTGTGAAATTGAATTTATTGATAGGAAGTCCTCAAAAGCCACACATTAGAATGATTGTTCACTTTATTACGGTTTTTGCTGTAGTTAAAACTAGTATTGTTTTTCTCAGCCTTCCACAACGGGGCGCCCTCGAGAAGTTTCGGACAACAACCTCCATCATGAGATGGGCGTTGTTGCGCACGCCTTACGAGGGCGCTCTGTTGGGGAAAGCCGTATTAGTCGCCGAGTGGGGGGACGAACAACATTTCCCAGGCCCCCTCCCTCCTATCCCAGGACCCTTCGTTCTCCGCCCCCGCGATTGGGCGAGCAGGAACTCTTTCCGCGAGAACTCGGCCTCCAATGGTCTCTTTGTGCGGCTGCTGAACAACATTTCCCACTCGCTTTAGCGCGCGCCGCTCCTGAGCTCCCGTTCGCCCTTTGCTCTATCCCTTGCGGGAAACGTAGTCCCCGCCTCAAATTCTGCCTTGGAATGTTCAGGGCGACCGCCGAGAGGAACTAAAACTCCCAGAGTGCCTTGCGGCATTTCCCGCCCCTTTCGCGGGGAGAGCGTCAGGACAGCCATTTTGTTTTTGCGCGAGAAGGCGTAAGATGGCGTCGTGGGGAAAACAGGGTGAAGGTTGCTGGTACAGCTGTAGAGTCAGCAGCTGTGGCAGGGGAGGAAGCGGGTGGCCCAGTTGCTAGGCTACCAGATAAGGAGCCCTCTCCCAAGGCTATCCACCCGCCTACACACATACCCTGCCCACAAACACATCACCACAGGGAGGGAACCCCCCTCCCTTGCCCTACCCCCCAGGCCTTTTTAAGGAGCGGGAGAGGCGCTGCTCGGTAGGGCCACTGCTGGTCCATGGGGACGAGGTTGCTGCCGTGTCCAGTTCACTCACCATGGATCTCTGCCTGGCGGTCTACAACGCCGCCCGGGAAGGGAAGGTGAGACTCCTCGAAAAGCTCCTGGGCAGCCAGAGCCGGGAGCTGCTGGAGGTGCTGATGGCTGGACCCACCAGTGGGGAAGCTGCCGGAGGCACTCCGCTGCTGATTGCCTCCCGCTACGGTCACTGGCAGGTGGTGGAGTACCTGGTGGATCGCTGCCATGCCCGGGTGGATGCGAGTGGCTCAGTCGACTTCGACGGGGAGACCATTGAGGGTGCTCCCCCGCTGTGGGCTGCCTCGGCTGCCGGCCATATGTCCGTTGTCCGCAGCCTGATGAAGCGGGGAGCCTGTGTGAACCAGACGACAAGGACCAACTCCACCCCGCTGCGTGCAGCCTGCTTTGACGGGCACCTGGAAATTGTGCGCTACTTGGTCGGGGAGAAGGGTGCCGATCTGGAGGTGGCCAACCGTCACGGGCACACCTGCCTGATGATTTCTTGCTACAAAGGGCACTCGGAGATTGCCCGGTACCTGCTGGAGAGGGGGGCAAATGTGAACCGCCGCAGCGTCAAAGGCAACACAGCCCTGCACGATTGTGCCGAGTCCGGCAGCTTAGATATCATGCAGCTGCTGCTTCAATCCAAAGCACGGATGGAGAAGGACAGCTACGGGATGACCCCGCTGCTGGCTGCCAGTGTGACCGGCCACACTAATATTGTGGAATTCCTGATCAAGGCGGCGTTGGAGGAGCCGGCAGCCAGAGACGATGGAAAGCAGGAAGCAGGCAAGACAGGGAGCAAGCAAGACAGAAATCAAGGAGCAGTAATCCGTAAGCAAGGCTCAGCCGCTGCTGAACTTACGGTTCCCTGCACCAGACAGGCGGCGGTGGAAGCACTAGAGCTTCTGGGAGCCACCTTTGTGGACAAGAAGCATGACCTCCTCGGGGCTCTCAAATACTGGCGGAGGGCCATGGCTCTCCGTTACAAGGATGGACAATACCTCTCCAAGGGAGAGCCTCCGAAGGTGGTGCTGGCTTATGATTACACCCGAGAGGTGAGCACCATGGAAGAGCTGAACTCCTTGATGACCGAGCCAGATGAAATGCGAATGCAGGCGCTGCTGATTCGGGAGCGTATCCTCGGCCCGTCCCATCCAGATACCTCATATTACATCCGTTATCGGGGGGCCGTCTACGCTGACGCAGGCAACTTTGCACGCTGCATCAGGCTCTGGAAGTACGCCCTGGAGATGCAGCAGAAAAACCTGGAGCCCCTGAGCCCCATGACAGCAAGCAGCTTCCTGTCTTTCGCCGAGCTCTTTTCCTACGTGCTGCAGGACTGCACAAAGGCCATCCTGGCCACCCAGCTGGGCTTCTCCGACCTCATGCTGGTGCTGTGCAAAGGCGTCCGTGAGATCGAAAGAGCCCTGCTGCAGCAGAAGGACCCCGTGGCCGATTGTGCCCAGTTCACCAAAGCCATGACCATCCTCCTGCACCTGATCTTTCTCATGCAGAAAGTGGAGGGCACCACGGAACAGGAGCACCAGAAGCGCCAAGCCATCTACTGCTGGCTGAAGTGCAACCCCCGGGGCAGGAATGGCTTCACCCCTTTGCACATGGCGGTGGACAAGGACACCACCACAGTTGGCCGCTACCCACTGGGGAAGTTCCCCTCCCTCCATGTGACCAGCCTGCTTCTGGAGTGTGGGGCCGACCCCGACTGTCGCGATTATGACAACAACACCCCACTGCATGTGGCCGCCTCCAACAACTCTCCTGCCATCATGACCGCCCTCATAGAGGCAGGGGCCCACGTAGACACCACCAATGCCTTCGGACAGACGGCCCATGAGCTCCTGGACAAGAAGGTCGTCATGAAGTCCACAATGCAGCCATTTAACTACGTCACCTTACAGTGCCTTGCTGCCCGAGCTGTGGGAAAGCACAAGATACCGTACAAGAGAATCCTCCCAAATGAGCTGGTGGCCTTCATTGAGCTCCACTAGAGGAGGGAGCCCCCGCAGTCCTCTTCCTGCATCTCTGATGGGGGACGCTGGGCAGGTGGGGGGCAGCTTGCCGGCTTCCCGTGATTTGCATCTTAAATGCTTTCATTTGCACTAGGACAGGCTAGACAGTCTCCCTCCCTTTTTCCACTGCAGTGTTTAAATGTCCATAGTTGTTCTTTGCTCAGCCCTGGACAGGCACCAGCACTTGGCACAGCAGTGGGATCCACTGCCAATGCCCACACTGACCCCACCCCCCTTATTTTAGTGGCCTGGCACAGTGAGCCATGCCAGGCAGCTGGACTGAGCCATGTTGCGTTTTCTGTGAGGTCCCCAACCCAGTCCTGGACTGACCCCTAGGCTGCAGGGTTCTTTGCCAAGAGGCACTGAAAGTCGGGGCAGACAGGCTGGGAGACGGGTCACAAGTGCTGCTGACCCCCTGCCGACTCTTTCTTTGTACACACTTGCACTCACACTCACTGTGCAGATAGATTTGCTCACTGAAACACAGCCTGCCTTACCAGCTTTCGAGTTACTGAGCTTTCACCCTCCTTCCCACTCCTTGAAAATAGGGAAGTAGAAGTCAGAATTTTAGGCAGTCCCTACAGTCTTACAGGTGTTTTTTCTGTAACAGTGTTTTTTTGACTTAGCTCTGTAGTCAGCCAAGAGAAAAAGTTGTCCGTTTCTCTGCCGGAAGTTATTTGCAGTTTGCACGCTTGAACCAAGCCACGTGTGGTGTCGATTGTATTCTGGGTTTGATTTCTTGTTTTGAATGGTCTCACATCTTAGCATCTGTTAAGATTTTGCTGCTTGTTTTAAAGACTGGCGGTTGGTGGTGGTGGTTTTTTTTTTCTTTCCATTCGGATAACTGCACTTTTCACCCAACCAGGGAGTCAGAAAATCCCCCAAATTCTGAAATCAGGTTTAGGATCCTCTCAGCCCCTTTCCCTCTGGTAACAAGAGAATGGGTAGCGTCCTTGGAGCTAAAAGAATAGCAGGGAATCATTTGGGAGATCGGGGTCATGGTATCTTCCAGAACACCTGGGATATGGGTTTTCCAACTGGTTGCAGATAATTCTTTGCATTGCTCAGGGTGGCAACTAGTGGTCTGGTGGAGATTTTCACTCCATAGAGTCCTCTGAAAGTGCCTGAGAAAAGATAATTTTTTGGCCAGCTTGGTCCCTTAATAGCTGTCTTAGTCCTCCAAAGTTCTAAACGTGATGGTTTGGTCTCTGCAGCAGACATTAACCCATTCAGCACTCCACTAAAAGGGCAAATAAGCTTTTTAAACAAGCAACCCCATTTAGCATTGCAGGGCATTGATGTAGCAATTTTGAACACAACATTTAATCCCCCCCTTTTTTTTGCTGCCGAACACCACAGCGACCCACTCCAATCAAGTTGCAGAACAAAGCGGGGGAAGCTCATTTCAAGGTCCAGGACACAGAAAGCGCATCCCTGGAAGTGAAGGTTGTGTTGTGTGTGCGGTCTCTGTTCTCTCGGCGAGAAGTCAGGGCATGGGGGAGACACAGACTGGCCGGAGGCTCCCTGGAATGGATCATCCCCAGGCTCGGTTTTACTCATCCAGGCTGCACGGCAGCATAAGCGCTCAGTAAAACCGGCTTGGCAGGAGCAGATGCGCCGATGCCGTTCCCCGCACTGCAGTGTGTGAAGTTAGCTGTGAAGAAGGAGGGCTGCACCCACCGGCACAGTGGGCTTGGGCTTGCCCCACTTTGTGGGCAGAAGTACCCATAGCCATTCAGCTGGAGGTCTCCGTTGGAGCGAGCCCCCCTTTTAAAGCCCCTTACTCAGTCCTGCAAAGGGGAAACAGTGGAGGGCATTCCTTCGTTAGACCTTTCAGCTGTAATTTAAAAGGGAAGAAGGGGGTGTAGTTTTAGGGGGTGGGTGAAAGAATACGCAAGATTTTCTATGGGCCAGATCCATACTTGGTTGCAAGCCCAATCTGCCCGAGAGGAGAGGTACGTTGGCCCTGCAGCAGCCAGTTGCAACTGCTCCCAGCCTGGAACAGACCTGGATGCCTGGCACTCTCGGCGGAGGTGCTTTGCTGCTTGTACATCCAGCCCCCAAACCGGCTGGCATTTCCTACATGGTCTTTGGGCCATCATGGTCCCAAGGATCACGAGTATTTGCTTGTTATGGGGGTAAAATGAAGCAGGGGAGGAGGGCAGCAGTGCTGCGACATTCGCGACAGATCGTTTCCTCACTTGAGCGATTTTGCAGCCACCGCCTGAATTGCATCCAGGGACTCTTCCTTGCGTGGGATTCAGGCAAAGTGGGGTGAATTCCCTGTGTGCAGCCTGCTGTCCTCCACTGCTCCAGGTGTAGATACCCAGGACGTCCCCGTTATCTCCTTGAAACCCATCTTAGTTCTTTGTCCTTTTGGAGCTCAGGTGACATAGTGGTGCTTGCAGGCAGATCGTGCCAAAGGACATCACACTGCCGCTGCCTTGGCCACTGAACGTGGAAATCCCGTTGGCTTTAAATTCGACACTGCTCCAAAGGGCTGTGGTTCGGGGTTGAGGATGTTACCCCAGATCACCAGGGGGAAGGTGGCAGGAGGGGAAATGACCCCAACCACTCGTTTCTCTTCCCATTCCCAAGGCTCTTCTTTGAATGCCCTTGTCGCCATGGGCTTTTCTGCTTGGGCCAGCACTTCCCAAATGTGCCATTCAACTTCAGTTCCCATCAGCCCCAGTAGTCAGAAATGGTGGTCAGGAATTCTGGGAGTTGCAGTCTGCAGCATCTGGGGGGCAACAGGTTGGAGAAGCTGGCCCGGGACAACAGCTGTGAACCCCAAACCACAATTTGCATGTTTTCTTTCTCCTGGATGGCTTTGTAGGGGCACCACTGCCTCACTCCTGCAGCGTTAGGCGCAAATGATTATTTGAGAGCTTGATTTACTGTGAGGAAGGGCTGCAGGAGATTCTTTTTGTTTTGTGCTTTTCTGTGTGTGTGTGTGTGTGTGTGTGTGTGTGTGTGTGTGTGTGTGTTGGCCTCGTTCTCGGGGTAAAGGAAAGAGTTAAGTTAGAGTGATTGGGTTAAAGTGTCAAACTTGCAAAAGCAGAATGCCTTTAACTTGTGAGCTTGTGCTCCTGATTTGAATGAATAAAGGGACACTTTAAAAAATAAAAATAAAACACAAACCTTCTCAGTGTCTTATTATTACATGGGGAGTCCTGGTGGTACATTTGCTTCATTTCATCAGCCCTCCCCAATTTGCTTCCCTCCAGAGGTTGGGCTGCAACTCCAGCGGCCATGATGGGAGTTGAAGTCCAGGATGTCTGGCAGGAAACCAGATTAGGAAAGGCTGCCTTGGAGGAACGGTGTTTCCTTTGCAGGAGAAGGAAACAAACCCTGCACTTTAGCAGATCATCATGTCCTCAGGAAAGCAGATTACAAGCAGAATTGCTCTGCAGGATCAGATTAAAACACATTTAGTGCTGTGTCCCTGGCCAGGGCACCCAGAGACATACTTACCGGCTAGGCAATCACCCTTTCTTAAGTGTTGCCTGTGGCATCTGGGATGTTGAGGTGGGCATTACAGCCGTCAATAAACTTTCCTTCCATCAATGTAATCCTTTCAGAAAGAAATCCCTAGGGATGCATCTTATGGGGGGGGGGGGCGGTGTTGGGGACCCAGCTGGAAGTCTATGTTCTTTGCCCCTTCCCTCACACACACCTTTTATGCATAATATCACAGAACAGTAGCGTTGGGGCCATGATGACCACCAGGTCTCACCCCCTGGTAGGGGAACTGTGGACTTCAAACCACCCCTCTCAGAGGGCCGTTTAGCTGCCTCTTGAATGCACCCAGGGTGGGACAGCCCATGACTTCTTGTTCCATGATCCTCTGGGGTTGGAGCCAGGTATTTTCTGAGGATGTGCAAGATTGTTGCCCACCAGCATAAGGACACATGGGCAAACTTCCCCACAAAGCTTAAAAAAGTCACAGGTCTGTGGAATCTGCTCAGCTGCTTGGAAACTGCTGATCCCCTGCAAAAGTCACAGGTCGAACTCATAGCGCTCCGAACTCACTCGCCAATTTACCCAGCATTCCTGTTTAGCCCATAGAGCAGCTGGTCCTGGTGGATCAGCACCTTTTCTGAGGCTGGGCTCCTGTTTCCACGAGTTAGATGCACAAGCTTGAGGCTGGCACTTGGAACCTCAGGGAGCTGGGGCTACCGTCGGAGGTTGGAGGATACAGAAGGGGCATGCCAGGCTGTTCCTGGCGGGGGGTGCATATCCTCACAGTGGGGCAGTATAAAATTAGAGTCTTCTCCAGGCTGAAGAGATCCAGTTCCCTCAGTCTCGCCTCATATGGCTTCCCCTGCAAACCGGCCCCCAACCTTGTGGCCCTGCGCTGCACTGGCTCCAACCTGGCTATATCCTTCCTGTAATGAGGGGCCCAAAACTGAGCACAATACTCCAGTTGCGGGCGCACCAGTCATGTAGAGTGGCAGTAATGCCTCTCTTAATCTAGCAGCCACACTTCTGGCTATGAAACCAAGGGTGGCGTTCGCCCTCTAGATCACTGCTGACTCATGTTTAGCCTGCAGTCAACCAGCACCCCGAGGTCCCTTTCACAAGTGCTGCTCTCCAGCCAATTGTCCCCCAACCTGTACTTATGACACCCATTCCTATGCCCCAAGTGCAAGGCCTTGCACTTGTCCACATTGAACGCTGTTGTCTCCTGCCCACTTCCATAGTCTGTCCAGATCCTTTTGGATCTGGAGTACCTGCTCCTCACTTGTGGCCACTGCCCCAGTTTTAGTATTGTCTGCAAATCTGATCAGCAGGCTGTTCACCCCTTCTTCCATGTTACTGATGAAAAGGTTAAACAGGATCGCCCCCGGACAGAGCCCTGGGGGATCCCGCTTGTCACTGGCCGCCATCCTGATGATTCCCCACTAATGGTTACCCTCTGCTTTCGGTCAGTCAACCTTGCCCTAATCCAGAGTTGCTCAAACTTTTTCAACAGGGGGCCAGTTGAAAGTTGGTGGCGGTGGGGGTGGGCTGGTGAGGTGGGGGTGCCCACGCTCAGAGATTGTTTTCTCTGAGTGAGTCCAGAAAGAGCGAACAAGCAGCACAGTGAGGCAGGTGGCAGCGGCCGCGGGGAGTCCAAAACCTATGAGGTGAACCAGATAAATGGGCATGGTGGGCCAGATCTGGCCCACAGGCTGTAGTTTGAGGACCCATGCCCTAATCCATCGGACAGTGCATTGGTCTACCCCAAAACTCCTCAGTTTCTCCACCAGGATACCATGGGGCACTTTGTCAAAGGCCTTGCTGAAATCCAGGTAAACCACATCCACTGCATCCCCTCCATCTAGCCACCTCCGAACCTTGCCGTAGAATCCCACAAGGTTTGTCTGGCAGGACCTGTTTTTTGCGGAAGCCGTGTTGTGTGGCCGCCAGCTGCCCTTCCCTGTCTAGCATCACTAGATCTCTTGCTATTATGAGCCTTTCCATTGTCTTTCCTACATGGATGTGAGGCTAACATAATTCATCGTGTCCCTTTTTGAAAATTGGGACCACTGACACCACCCTCCAGTCCTCTGGAACTTCACCCGTTCTCCACGAGGCCTCAAACATGGAGGCCAGCGGGCATGAGAGAACCCCTGCCAACTCTCTAAATACTCTCGGGTGTAACCCATCAGAGTCCGGAGCCTTTGTAACATCCGGTGTCCTGAGGAGCCCCTCAACTTCTAGGGGGGTGGCTCTAATCTGTGCCCCTAGGTCCCCGGCCTCATCTAATCTCCTATGCGGATCTCCCCCGTCCTGCTTTGGGGAGAACACAGAGGCAAAATAGTCATTTAGCATCTGTGCCTGTTCCCTCATATCAGTCTCTGGTTCTCCTTCCTTCTTATTTAGTGGTCCCACTACTTGTCTCCCCTTCCTCTTGCTATTTACATGCTGATAGAAGCCCTTTTTGTTGCTCCTGATACTCTTTGCAAGTCTGTCCAGACTGAATAAAACCCTACAATGTCCAACATTCTGTGCAAGCTGTTATAAGACTTTTCAGTCTAAATATGTGTAGGATTCCACCTGAGCCAACTTTTTACTGCTGAGCTGATTTTTCCTCTCCAGAAGAGACACGACAAACTTGTGCATAGATCACGGCCCAGCACGCACCTTCACGTACAGTCTTTAAACAGATCCTACCACAAAACCTTTTTCATACCTATGCCTTCCAGCTTTCTCAGTATTCGACGATAAAACCTTGGTTTCCAGATATTCGCTGCTTTACACTGGTGGAACAAGAAGCAATTCCTGGTGCTGGGGCACAAGCCCACAAACCTTTTGTTCCAAACAGCATTTTATGGGGAAATGGGATGCGGGGGAAGGTTAAAAGTCATCTACCCCCTTACAAAACAGAAAAAACATTTTCAAATGTATTTATTCCAAATTCCATGCGAGGCTGGGTGGTGATCGATGTGACTTTAAGATCCACCATCCACAGGGAAACCTTCCTCCACTTGGTGCCTTTCAGCTGTATTCACTCCAGGTCCCATCATTCCCAAATGCTGGGAGCAATTGTCCCTTCTCAGCCAAGCGTGTTTTCCCACGATCTCTCTGCTGTGCTTTCCCTCTCTCTTTGGACATTTTCCTTTGTCCTAACCAGTATCCAAAGCATGGCCATTTTCCCCCATGTGGACGCCAGTCCCCAGTTCCCGGGCTGACACTGGTGCCACTTTTCCAGCTCTGCAATTTCCTTTCGGGAACAGACAACTGGAACAGCACACCCCATTCCCAGCACGACTGCCATATTGCCCAAAAGGCTGTGCTACTAAGAAAACGGCGCATCTCCTTGTCTGCTCCCCACGGCGCCTCCCACCTGCCCGTCCTCAGCAGCGGCACTCAGTGTTGCGCTGGTCCCCTCCACGTGCATGTGGTTGTAGTCCCCAATCTGAACCATCTGGGCGTTCTGAATGATGAGCTGGGGCGGGGGGCCTCCCGACACAGAGAACATGAGCGAGTGGGGATGGCCGGGCCCAGCCGGAGACTGAGACGGCCCAGGAGCCGGGAACCCCGGGTGAAAGGGCAGCTGTGGGACGTGGCCCGGGGGCCCCGGCACCATGGGAAAAGTCACTGGTCCCTCCGGGCTCATGCTGAGCACAGACAGGTCTCGCAGCGCCTGGCGGAACTGGCGCTGCTCCTCCTGCTCCTGCAATTGCCGCATGCGGGTCCAAATCGCCTTCTTCTCTCGGATCGCCGCGGCCGTGAAGGTCTTCTTGACCCGCTTGGCAAAAACGGGCGAGTTCTCATCCAGGGGCACGAGCCCTGCCAGCAGGATGGGCATCTCCGTTCTCTGGAGGGGGCTCTTCTTGGGCATGAAGGGGATAACCGAGTGGGACTTGAGGAAGCGTGTGAAGGAGTCCATCAGGGCCACGCTGGTCTGGTAGGCGCAGAGCCGGCCCCTGAAGTTCTCTGTCAGCAGCAGGAGAGTAAAGGCCGAATTCTCCAGCGCATCCTGGAAGCAGCTGAGCTGGCAGCGCCCAGGAAGAAGGAAGTCCTCACAAAAGGTTGCCCCGTTGGAGACGCCCATGGATTCCAGACGCTCCTTCACCTGCCTGGCCACGGCCTCGTCTTCGCTGGCATGCAGGACCATAAAAGTGAAGAACTGCTTCTCATCACTGAGGGAATCTGTCCAGGAGGACTCTGCTGGAGGAGGAGGAGGAGGAGCAGCAGAGCTCGAAGCAAGCTGTCCTCCAGGACCGGTGCTTTGTGCTGGAGAAGAGGCTGCCCCTGAGCCCCTTTCGATGCAGTCTGGAGAAGCTCCGGAGCCTTGTCGCGATGTGGGCGAGGGTGGCCGATTTCCAGGGATGCCTCCTCCGAGGCCGTGTGGTTCTGGGCTCTTCAGGGTGTGCCATTCAGCCTCACCTGGCTGTGCTACTTTAGGGTGAGCAGGAACCAACAGAGAGGAATGGCTGCCTTGGGCATCATCAGTCCCCCTGTTTGGGGTCTGGTATTTCTGGGGAAAGTCCTTCACGGGGCTCTCAGAGAGAGAACTGTGGTTGGCTTTCGCTTTGCCAGTGGGTGTTGAGGGGCTGGGGGCGTTTTCATTCAGCTCACCAGTCTCAGGGACGCCGTGCTGATGAGGCGGATTGGTGACAAACGGGGCTGTCAGGGACTGGCTGATCTCGAAGTGACTGATGAGAGAGACCGGGCTGCCAGTGGAACGCAGGGCCACAGGCTCCCAGGAGCTGCTGGCCAGTGCGGAAGAGCCTGCTGTCAGGGAACTGCCTGCCTGAGAGGCCAGCGGATGGCTTGCCTTGTCCAATGTGAAATCGGGCCCACACTTCTCCAGGGCCTCGTTCCAGAGACTCTTCAGCGCGACCTCCCCGATGCCGCTCACCTGGACGGCTTTGATGGCCTCCCGGTAGGCCTCATCTCTTACTTGGGGCAAGCAGAATCGCTCCTCCTCGAGGAGTGAGTAAATCTGCGCCACCACCACCAGCGCCTCTTGATTCAGGAGAACCGGGTCAGCCCCGATCCTCTCCGCGCTGCCCCAGTGGCTCCGGAAGATCTGGGCGACCAGGGCATCCTCCCCCAGCGCCTCCAGGCTCGCCCGGGCCTCCGCCTCCTGCTTCAGGGTCAGCTGGATCATGGCACGCAGGAGCTGGCACGGCCTCCGGTCTCGCTGCCTGCCGCTCAGCCGGTGCGCACAGCTCAGCAGCCTGTCTCCCGGGACCCGCTGCAGCACCTTGAAGATGCCCTCCAGGCTCAGAGGGGCCTCAGCGCTCTCCGCCATCTCGCCACGTGGCCCGGCCAGGCCCAGAACATGCTAGGACCTGCAGCGGCCACGGCGGTGCCAAGGGGAGGAGCACGCAGAAGGGCCCACAGGCGTGCGGGAGGGCATGCTGAGGCACCCCCGCCTTCCCGGCAAAAGGCCCCTCTGTCTTGTCGCTTCGGTTTTCGGCGGTCTTTCCCAGATGGGGCCTGCGTCCCTCCTTTTGTCCAGCGCTCTGCTGGCCTGCAGCTTGAAAAGGAAGGGGGAAATATTGGACACAACTCTGGGATAGTCAGGGCAGCCTAAGTGAGGGGACGGCACTCGCACTGCAGGACTGGAGTGCTCCCCTGTGCCTGCCCCCCACGGATGTATCTATCCCAGAGACCAGGCTGGGGAACCATGTTTACGTGGACGCTAGAGACCTGCTATGGGCGAACCCACAGTCAAAGTGTGGGAAGACACCTTCCTTTTCCCTCAGCCTGCCAAGTACCAGGAGAAAACAGGAGCCCGCCTTCACTTTTCCATCAGCTCCCTCCTTCATCCAGCCATCACCTGTGTTGTTTCCAACCCCACCAGCCACAGAATCTACCATTTCCATTCCTAAGTTTGCATTTTCCGTTTCCCCCCCACACCCTCCTCATCCTTTTTTTCTTTCGTGTCGTGTGTTTTTAAAGATTTGGAACCCTGAACTGCAGCTTCTTCAGTGGAAGGGTGAGATTCATATAAAAAAGCAAATAATAAATATTGATTTATTTACGCTGGACCTGGTTTTCTCGACAAGACAGGAAGATGGTGATCTGAGGGTGAGGAATTTGTGTCTGACTCCCCTGTCATGGTCAGACCACTTCCTCGTGAGGTTTGAGCTTGATGGTGGCCTTTCCCTCTGTAAGGGTGGGGACCTGATTGTGTTGGTCCGCCCCTGGAGCTGGATGGATCCAAATGGATTCCTGAAGGCCCTCGGGGAGTTTCCGGCTGACAAGACTGGTGCTCCTGTCGAGGCTCTGGTCGAACTGTGGAACGGGGAGATGACCAGGGCTGTGGACATGATCGCTCCTAAGCGTCCTCTCCCACCGGGCAGAGTCCGCTCTTCCCCTTGGTATACACCTGAATTGCAGGTGATGAAGTGGGTTGGGAGACGTCTAGAGCGTAGGTGGAGGAAATCACGGGGTGAATCTGACTGAACACACTTAAGAGCCCATTATCGGGCCTATGCTGTGGCGGTGAGGGCGGCGAAGAAGAAATTCTTCTCCACTTCCATTGCTTCCTCACAGTGCCGTCCAGTGGAACTTTTTTGGGTGGTACAGGGGCTGGTACAGCCAGGTCCCAAGAAAGATCCTGTACCACCCTCGATAACCTGCTGTGATGACTTTGCCCAGCATTTGAAGGAGAAAGTTGCTCAGATTCGTCACGAGCTGGACTCCACTAGTGACTCAGATTCCTTAGGGGAGGTGCCAATGTTGCCATCTGGTCACACATTGTTGGATGAGTTTCAATTGTTGCTGCCTGATGATGTGGACAAAGTGCTTGGACAAGTACGTCCCACCACCCGTGTACTGGACCCCTGCCCACTGTGGCTACCGTCCAGAGCCAAACACGGGATTGGTTCCTGAATCCGGGAGGTCATCAACACCTCTCTTAAGGACAGCCGGGTACCTGCCCCTCTAAAGGAGGTGGTGGTCAGACCGGTACTAAAGAAGGCGTCCCTGGATTCAGAGATGGCCGCCAGTTATAGACCAGTGGCCAACATCCCATTTTTGGGCAAGGTGCTGGAGCGGGTGGTGGCGGGACAACTCCAAGCTCTCTTGGGTGAGACTGATTATCTGGACCCATTCAGTCCGGCTTCAGACCCGGGTACGGTACTGAATCCGCCTTGGTCACCCTGTAGGATGACCTGTGCAGGGAGAGGGACAGGAGGAGTGCATCCCTGTTAGTCCTCCTGGACCTCTCAGCGGCTTTCGATACCATCAACCATGGTATCCTTCTGGATAGGCTAAGGGGGTTGGGAGTCGGAGGTTCTGCTTGGCAGTGGTTCTGCTCCTACCTTGATGGCTGATTCCAGAAGGTGGTGCTGGGGGACTATGGCTCTGCGCCATGGCAGCTATGCCATGGAGTACCGCAGGGCTCCATCTTGTCCCCCTTGCTATTCAACATCTACATGAAACCGCTGGGAGAGGTCATCTGGAGGTGTGGGCTGCGGAATCATCAGTACGCTGATGATACCCAGCTCTACCTCTCGTTTTCCACCAATCCAGGTGAGGCAGTGGCTGTACTGAACTGGTGCCTGGCCGAGGTAATGGGCTGGATGAGGGCCAACAAACTGAAGCTCAATCCAGACAAGCTGGAGGTCCTGTTGGTGGGTGGTTCGAGCTCTGGGGTGGGGGACCTGGACCTTGTCCTGAATGGGGTTGCACTCCCTCTTAGGGACAGGGTCCTCAGCTTGGGAGTGCTCCTCGACCCTGAGCTTTCACTGGAAGCTCAGGTGACAGCGGTGGCGAGGAGCGCCTTCCTTCAGCTTCAGCTGATCCATCAGCTGCGTCCCTATCTGGAGAACGATTGCCTGGCGACAGTGACGCATGCATTGGTTACTTCCTGGTTGGATTTCTGTAATGCATTCTACGTGGGACTGCCCTTCAAGAAAGTCCGGATACTTCAGATGGTGCAAAATAGAGCAGCCAGGTTGCTGACGAGGACTGGGCATTATTCTCATATAACCCCAGTCCTCTACCAGCTGCACTGGCTCCCCATCGAAGTCCGGGATCAATTCAAGGTGTTGATAATTACTTATAAAGCCCTTAACGGCTTGGGACCCAGATACCTGAAGGAACGCCTGCGGCCATATTTGCCCTCCTGCCCCTTGAGATCGGCAGCAGAGGCCCTCCTCTGGGAACCCTCCGTGAAAGATATTTGGAGGCAAAGTACCCGGAGGAGGGCCTTCTCTGTGGTGGCGCCCCATCTATGGAATGTGCTCCCCAGAGAGGTCCGCCTGGTGCCATCGTTATTTGTTTTTCGGCGCCAGGCCAAGACCTTTTTATTCAAACAGTATTTTAATAATCCTTAATATTTATAGTTTTAATTGTGCAGCCAGTGTGTTTCCAAGTTTTAATTGTAATTGTAATTGTATTGTTTTATTTATTTGTTGATGTGAGCCGTCCTGAGGCTATGTAGCAATGGGGACGGCATATAAAAACTTTAAATAAATAAATAATAATAATAAAAAATATATAACTACATTTAACAAATAAGAAATAAATTTGTTTCCTGCTGCGCCTAAATTCTCATTGTGAATGCATTCTCCAATGTGGATGTTCATGTAAACCTGCAGTGGCATGAAAGGGGAGCAGCGAACACACGGATGACACAGATGGGAAGAGGAACACTTCTGGAATAACCGCTGCTGCTTAGTTTTAACTCCTGTTGCAAAATGGCCTGATCCCCAAATATTGAAACGTCTTGGCAGCATTTCACGGTTTCACTTTAGGAGTTGTGTTCCATGTCAGCATTAACCTTGTGTGGTAAACCTCTCCCAGTCGTCACTCTCTGCCAAACCTGGCAGTGTTAGTCCTGGAAAGGCCTGTTGTTTTATTCCACATGGTAAAAGGCAGGGAAAAGAAAAGATTTGCATATGCTAATTACCATGGGCTCTAAAAGCCCCTGTCTTCCAAGGACTGTGTCTCCACAGAGCACTCCTGTTTGCAAAAGGGGTTGCCTGGACAAGGAGGGGGTCATTTGATTTCAGGAGGGAAAACCCCCAGAAAGATTCGGTGGGGGCAACAGGAAAAAAACACTTACTAATCCAGGAGGATCAGGTGCAGCACAGATCCGCAGGGGGTCTTTATGTAGACACGTTCCCCTGGACAGGGATCTGGGTCTCTGGATGGAAGACCGTGGGTTTCAGGCCTGGGTGGGTTGCCCTTCTCGGTGTCTGAACTCCCTAAACCTAAAAGCACCCAGAACTGATAGTGTTAAGGTAGGGGTGGGACAGGCTGTGTGTTAACTCTGTTCAGGGCAGGTTCTGCAGGGTTGGGTTCAGCAGCAACATCTGAGTCAGACGTTTAAAACTTCCAGGAAACGTAGCATGGGCGATTGCCCAACAAATTTTAGCTGCCTTGAAATCCCACCCCGCTTGTTTCTAGTTCTGCTCTGTGGCGCTTTGGAGGACCCCCCCCCCCCCCAGAAGCTCTGTAGGTGCTGCAGGTCACACGTCTGTCCGGTGACAGAATTCCCCTGCTGCCTGGCCCCCGGTTCATGTCAGGAAACCAGCTTTCTACGCCTCTTCCTGCTTCGCCTACATGATCTCACAAGAACCCTGTTCTGCAGATCCTCTTCCCCATTTCGGAAGGAAGGAGCTCTCCGTCACTTGCTCAGGGCTATCCCATGAATTCAGGGTGGAGGTGAGATTATAAAGCAAAGGGTGCTGAGTTGCGGTCTGCAGCCCACATGGGAGGTTCAGACTTGGGGGCCACGGAGTGTGATGGGACTTACTCCCAGGTAAGAGTGTGTGCAAGGGATTGCGGCCTCCGAAACCTCCATGTGATACCACCCATATTGGTTCTTGAGGAGCAAGACAGGAAACCCAGCCTGTCACCGGCTGGACTGCAAGTCCGATGAGGTGGAGAAAAAGCGGCTTGGTCTGTTCTGACCCACCACCGAGTATCGTCCTGGAAGCTCAGAGGAAAGATTCGTGGGCCCCGGGGTGAAGAAACCGTTCCCGGCCAGAGCTGGCCAGAGCAGCTGTGAACGCAGGTCGGTGGCAAGTTGGGAAGGCTGGGAAGAGGAGGCCCCCATGGACATCCCCAGGGACCAGACGGGGGCAAGAGCCTTCTGCTGGGTTTTGCCTGGCGTCCTATTGGGATGAGCAGGCAGGCCAACACCCACGTCGTGCTTGTGTCCGCTTGCGGGTTGTGAACATAACGCTGGGCAAAGCGGACTCTGGCCCCTGGACCGGCAGCCCTCCGCTGTGGACCCCGCAAGCAGCTGGGACTCAGCAGTACCTTGCCAATGGGGCCGCTTTCACACCCGTGGCTAGGAACCTGTCTGTGCCGCCCTGCGGCGAGAAAGAAGGGCCAGTCGTGGCCTGAGCGTGGCGGAGCGGGGTGCATGCGGCAGAAGCGCCTGCTGTCTCCTGCACCGTGCATGCACCAAAGCACCGCGGAAGCAGCCATGCCCCACACTGCCGCCTGCTTGCGTGACTCAGCCGGCCATCCTGCTTCCCCAGTCTGGTGCCCTCCAGGTGCTTGGGGCTCCAGCTTTCAGCAGCCTAGCGATCATGGCCAGCGGTCAGGAACACTTGAAGTTTGGATCCCAAACTTCCAGAGGACACCAGCTCAGGTCAGGCTAGTACACACGAACTGCTCTCCAGGTTGGAGATGGGATTCTTTCCCAGCCCCATTTGGAGAGGCCAGGGAAAAAACTGGAGATATTCTCTTGTGAGGATCCGGTACATCCAACAGTAGGGAGCATTGCAGGATTCCAGCTGCAAGGGCTCTGCCATGGAGTTCCAGCCCCAAGGTTCCAGTCCTCATGGTTCTGAATAAAAGTTTGATTTAAGCAAGAATTTAACAAAATGCTTTGTACCAGATTGGGGCCTGTGGCTGTCAAATTCAGTGTTATCTGTCCTACGGAGCAGTGGCTTTTGGGTTCCTGGGCAAAGAATGGTGTCTCCCACAGGATCTTTTTGCCTGGACACGTCCTGGGTTGCACCCTGGCCTCCCTGAATACCAACACACACATTTTGCTGAAAAAGAAAAAATCCAACATAGGGTCTCTGTCTCCATTTCTGCCTCTTTATCTGTGCTCCAAGGGCAGTGGACAAACGCCCAGGGCCCCAAGGCTTACCTGATCTGCCAAAGAAGAGTTGTTGGAACTGCCTGCCAGCAGAGAAGGAAGAGGAACTGGGAGGCGGAAGCAGCCCAGGCACAACACAAAACCCACCCCTCTGTCCCTCCTCCTCTGCTGGCAGAGGAGGGGCAGAACCAACGGACCGCCCAGAGCAGGGAGGGCAAGAGGTGCCCCGGTTTCTTTTCCTTAAATGTTTCATTTCTTTTCCTGCTTTCTGTTTCCTGGCTCAGACATGCCTTCTTTGCCCTGCCTTGCCCAAAATGGTTCTCTCCTGAAGTGCTGGACTATAATGCCCATGATGCCAGCCAGCTCAGCTGGAGTTCACATCACATCTGGAGAGAGAGTGCCCACCCAGGCATAACTGGGCTACAGGATGTGGGGCTGAATCCTACGTGCTTTTGCCCAGGATTCTTTTGGGGGCTGCCACAAGCAACCGTCTGTTGTGTGGACCAGCCTTTGAACGGGGTCTTGGAGCCAAAACCTCAAGATTCTTCCCTCCTCAGGGGGCTGAACGGGCCACAAGAACCAAGAGGAAAACGTGTCGGTTCTGAGCTGATAGTGGTCTTTCTGGGCAGCATTGCCCTTGCAGGAATCTGGCTTTGGCGCTGATGTGTTTGCGCTTTGCATCCCCAGAAAGTCAGCCCTTGTTCGGGGTGTGTGTCCCCTGCCATCTCCCGATAGCGCCTGGACACCCCTGGAGAGTCGTGGGCAGGTGGGATAGACCACTCTTACGCACATTGGTGCCTTCTAGATGTTCTGGATACAACTCTCAGCATTCCAGACCATTAGCCCTACAGGCTGGGGCTAATGGGAGCTGCAGTTCCACTGTTAAGGGGTGCCACACTGAGGAATGTGTGTGTAGGTAATCCCCATCAAGGCAAAAGTCTGACTGGGTGCTTTCCATGTTCCGATGTTCAAAGTGTTTTTGTTGATAGAACCATGAGGACTAGAATCTTACTTTGCTTTTAGGGGAGGCCCATAGCTCAAGGGCAGGGTAGTAGCTTTGCCTGGAGGAGGCCCCTAGCTGAATCCCCAGAATTTCTAGGGAGGCTTGAAAGACTCTCACAAGAAACCCTGGGAAGATGCTGGGTGCCTCTTTCAGGAAAATGTGCTGCTTGTTTCTCTCCCACATTAATTCAGCAGCTCTGATGGTCCTCCGCCAAGGAAAGGGTGCTCAGCCCTTCGGTCCTGCTCTGGCAGTGTTGTCCTGGGTGCTGATCTGTGGCTTGCCACGCGGCTCTTGTTCGCCTGTGGCAGACCTTGGCCCAGCCCTTACACCTGGTTGAAATCCCTGCTCAGCCATGATGGGCAAACGGCCTGACAGCGCTGGCGAGCAAGTAAAAGGGGGCTAAGAGGGAGGCATATCGGCACAAAGCCCACCCTGAGCTCTTCGGCAGGAAGGGTGCCATGATAAGTAAAGCACGTGAGAAAAAATAAGCGTGGTTTGGTTCGCTTGCATTGCAAAGCAGTGCAATCCAGGAAGGGGTGCACCACACGGGTGTTCCAGCAAAGGCCTAGAAACTTGCATGCTTTTTGCAATCCCAAGTCACTTGCCAAACCCGAGGGCCTTGTGAAACACCCCGCCTTACCAAGCAGGACTTAAAAATGACTCCTCCTCGTCTGTGGAGAAGGGAATAGTTTCCAAGTGGATAGAGAGGGGAGCTTTTAAAAAGTCACTGGCTTTTCTTCTTGTAAGCCGCAGTTGTATACTAGAGGCATGATGGAGGGCCAGCAAAGGTTTATGCAGGCAAATGCATTTTGCTGCTATCTTTATAGGGTTCTTAACATTTCGACCTGTATTTGTGTTTCAATGCAAGAACAAACTGCCTCAGCCCCACTTCTATGCTACAAAATGCAGGAACCTATCTCAGAATAAAGTATATGGCTTGAGGACATTTCCATGCACTTTATTTTCTGCAGGGAGAGGAGTTAAACCAGAACTCTTTGCTGCTTAATTCTGGGTCCTGCCTAACTAGGCAACATACTTTCCCCTGAATGGCTAAACAACACCAATCTTAGTCCTCCCACCTTCAAATCCCTTCTCTCATCTACCTTTGTTAAGCATGAAGTCCCTCTCCTCCATTTGCTGTCCACATTAACCTCTACTTCAGTGAGGACTAGATGCTTGGTTTTGAAAGAAGAGTGGAGCTGGATTCTGCACTGTCCTAAATACCTTCTTTAGCAATCATGATCCGATAGTAAAAATAACACACACAGCCAGCTGGGTTATTGCTACTTTAACATGCATTGCATTGAGGAGAAAGGTCAGAAGGAAGAAATCAGTGCGCAAAGTTCTGTTTAACATAGATGCAGAAACACCAACCCTGGTAAGAACAGCCCTTGTGCAATGTAGCCCGCGTCACCTCAGCCAGTGTTTCCCAGATCTTCCATAGCCAACTCGGTCGTGCTCTCTGAATGGAAACGAGCTGGCTGCAGCTTTTCTCCGGAGAAGGGCTCCTTTTAGCATGCAGGTGACCTCCAGTGCCAGAGGGGATGAAAGGGCCGCATCGAGGGGACCTGCCGTCCTGCCTCTCGCCCCCACAGCAGGGGGCTGCCCGCCGAAACCTCCAGGAGCAGCAGTTCTTTCCTGTCCCACCGGCTTGTTCCCCAGCCAGCCTCTGGCTGAGACAACGGAGGAACAAAGGCTGGCCGGTCGTGCAAACAAGTGGGAGCCATACTGGGTGCGCTAGTCGTGCTTTGTGATTTCTGTTGTTCTTGTTGTTACTCTTTCATGAGACGAATAAATGTGAGGGATTTGGCTAGTCTTCTCTGCTTAGGATGCTCCTGCTTTCCAATGAACTTTATGACCTTTGAGGGCTACCGCCCGCAAACAATTCAGGCATAGTGGGGCCGTGGCCAGGGGCGCTGCTGCTCCATCGGGGCGTGGCTATCAGGGCAAGTTCCTGCACGTCAGATTTCCCGCTGGACCTTCTCTATTCCAAGAAGGCCCCGCCCCTTCCAGGGAAGCCCCGCCCCATTTTCTGAGCATGCCGCCTCTTGATTGGAAGGAGGCGTGGCCAGAGAGGCCATCCGCAACGAGAGCGCCCTCTACTGTCCATCCACAGGCATCCCGCCGCTCTCCCATCTTTTCCCTTCCCTTTCATTCCCAGAAGGACAGAAGGCTGCAGAAGTGGTGGGAACACATGGGAAAGTCACAAATGGAAGGCCACGTGCTCTGGAACCCCAGAACGTGCAGCGAAGAAGCAGAATAAAGCCTTGCTTGGGAGCACCGTGGGTTCTGTGATAAGAGGAGAGCAATCCCGAGCCCTTATTTTTGTGGGGCATGCAAGTTGGGACTGCAGTCCAGAGCGCCAGGGTTTCGTGATCTCCCTGGGATGAACTCTGGAGACTGTCTTTCCTAAAGCTCCCGCCCCTCTTCCACAGCCTTGAGCAGTTTCTTTGCTTTCTTGGGCACGTGGGACGCCGGGGCATCCTCTGCCCAGGCCTTGCTGGGGGTGTCCTCCATCTTGCTTTCTTCCACTTCCCCAGCCTTGTCTGTCCTCTTGGCCGATTCATGCGCAACGGCTCCAGGTGCCGTCACCTTCGGCTTCGCCTCCTCGGCCGAGCTCATCATGCTCATGCCCGTGTCTGTCGGCTCTTCTGCTGCTGCCTCCTCCTGGCCAGATGCCGATGCCTCTGCTTTTGCCACCGTGGCAGCTGGCGATGGCCGGAAGGGCCCCACAACCCAATTCAGGGGTGTGTTTTGGACCACGTGGTCCACCAGCGAGTCCAGAGCTTCATGGGCGTCGGCTATTTTCTCATTGCTCTGGGCCAGGATGCTGGAGGTCAAGTCCTGGATGGACCCAGCGGAAGAGAAGGACGTGTGGAGCTGACGGATATTGGAGATGGCCTGGTCTATCCTTTCACCGACATGGCTAGGGAGGCCTTCAATTCTGGCCACCACTTGTGTATACATTGGTCCCAAGTGCTTTGTGAGGATGCGAAGCATGGTCAGGGTACGTGATTCTACCTGCAGAGACAAAACAAGAGTTTTATTTTGGTTAGTCACGGTGGCATCTCCAGGTCCTTTCCTGCAGTTCCTCCCATAACAGAATGACACACTCTTAAATGTTGAGTATGGGTTGAGTGTGGGTTGTCACTGAACCGTAGGTTGTTGTTGAAACACAGCGGTTGTGTTGCTTGGAGCTAACCATGGTTGTTTCACCATGAGCAATTCACGGTTCATAACCCACCAACAAGCCATGTTGTAGAGATGGGGCCCGTTTCTCTCTGGAGGGAGCATTCCTAGTTGGAAGGTACAGATTTGGAATGTGAACTCGATGGCAAAGGAAAGAATTGGCACAGAGATGTCAAGGTTAATGAGTGAGATTTGCAGGCAGCTGCTCAGAACCAAACTGTCTTGCACTTGGTAGGAGAAACTGAACTACAAGGAGGGTCTAAGGAGGAGGTGGGTGAGTGCGTTCTTTAACCCAGTGAGCCTGTGCCAGGAAAAACAAGCAGCCCACCTAAGGGAGTCTGGAGTTCCCACCACCTGGCCCACATGCAGGATAAACCTCCCTGAGGATGCCGTCACTCCCGTTAGGAAAGGAGTTTCTTCAGCTTGGATTTGGTTCTTCGCATGGGCCAGAGCTGCTCCCACAAACTAGAAGGAGCGTGGCTTTGATTGATGCCACCTGAGAACAACCTTCTTGCGACCCATCCTGTATCTCAAAAACCCTGCACACCTCCAATTACAGCCTGTTTTGAAAGTCCTCTGCCGGAAAGGGAAAAGGGAGGATACACGGTCTCAACGTATGGGTTGTTTGTTAACCAACTGTGGTTTGTTAGCATGCCTGGATCCAGACAAAGCAATAACCCATGCTGCAACAACTAGCTGCAGTTCAATGACAACCCACTTTCTACCCATACTCAGCTTTTGAGCACGGATTATCGTGTTGGCTGAACTTTGCCAGTGAGGCCATCTTCTCACCACCATGGTGTCCTGCCACTAGTTCTCATAATTGCTACTGTTAGATAGATTTAGGAATTTAAACATAGCCTCTGAGCATGTACAGATTGCCTTTCCAGCATTAGCAGTAGCCTGTTCACCAATAGCTTTATAGGCTTAGGGGAAGGATTAAAATTGATCACAATAAAATGTTAAAACAATGTAACAAGGTACAATTTGCAGGAAAGATGTGATTTAAAACTGCACCTACTTCAAAAGAGCCACTCACAGTCTTGCTTGAATAAGGGGGTCTTTGCCTTGCTGGTGGGAAAGCAGAGAGGGAGTGGGCTTACCCACCCGTGCGAGGGGGTTCCACAGCCTGGGAGCTGCCCCCAAAAAGGCCCTGTCTTGGGTCACCACTAAAGGAACTTTTGAAGGCAGCCTCTCCCAGGGCACGTTCCTATGGGGGTGCGGGGAGGCAGTCTTTCAGGCCTAAGGCAGTCCTTGTCTAAAATGCCTGGCCAGAAGCTGCCCTGCCCGCTACTTACTCTTCCCTTAACAGCAGCCAGAGAAAACGGCAAAGGTATGACTCCTCCACCCCCTGAACTATGCAGCTTTCAAACCTTACAGTCGACATGCAAATGTACCCTGGCAAAAACTGAGTTTGAAGCAGAGGAGCCTTCAAACTAAGTTACGGGGCAGCTTGGGTTGGATCTGTTGCATGAACCTGGTCTGAGTAAAGCTACCCCCACGGACACACCTAGGCCTGATTTATCCACACAGGGAGGGGGGACATTTCCTGGGGGGAACCTCAGGCTCCCCACCCCGTTTCCAAACTGTATTGGTTGTAAAGCTATTTGAAGCTTGCCATCTGCTGACTGAAGTCAGTACTACAAGGCTTAAAAACATGGGTGCATTTAAATTAGTGACAAGGCATTTGTGCATTTTGAAATTTAAATTAGTGACAGCCCGTTAATGCAAGCCTGAGGTTCACACCCCTCTGCTCCCCTTAATATACTCGCCAAATCGTCAGGTGTCCAGCTTTCACAGTCTGGCCCTGCTGGACAGACGGACGGACACACGTTCTTTTTTTAACAGAATAGAGGGGAGGCTTCCTATCGGACTGAGGGCTGTGGGGTGAGCGGTACCTCCTGCAGCGCGTCTTCTCCTGCCGACTGCCTCTCTCCCGGCTGGGTCTGCAGCCACTCACGCAGGATGTTGTTAAGTTTCTCCTGAGCATCCTGGAAGCGCTGCCCCACTCCGTGCTTCAGGTGCTCAACCTGTGCAGGCAGGAAAAGGAAAGGCATCCGGCCGTGTGTCCTTCGCAACAGCATTGATTATGCGCTTCTTGATGATCGATGCCAAATTTTAGACCCACAGAGGGAAGGGGCTTTTGCTCTGATGGTCTCCAAACTGAGACCAGTCCTTGGGCTGGAAGAGGCTCCCCACCCCGGCAGAGACGATTTTGGGCAAACTGCACCCTGGGTTGGGCAGCGTCCAGGGTTTCTGTCCCATGTTGACTGAGGGACTGAAAGCAGCTACCCAGAGTGTTCCAGCAAGATTCCCTTCCAGGGGGACTGGACGGAGCCCATAGCTGTAATTGCCCAGTTCTGAAGGAATGGCACTCTGTCTATGCTTAGGGATACTCTTGTCTTTATTATTGCACCATGCAGTCAGGGGCTGAGAGACAGCCCGTTTTCAAGCTGGGACGTTACAGTTCACCACTTAAAGCATGGGTCCTCAAACTACGTCCCAGGGGCTGGATCCGGGCCACCATGCCCATTTATCTGGCCTGCCATGCCCATTTGGACCTGCCGCAAGCGCCCCCACGAAGATTGTTTGCTTGTTCAGAGAAAACGATCCCCAAGCAAGCAAGTAAGCAAGCCGCTGCCTCGTGTGCCCGCCTTGCCTCCCCTCGCCTCCCCTGGCCATGTGCCCTGCCCCCGCCCCCTCGACGGCCCGCAAGCACTTTTCCAGCCCACACCCGGCACTGGCACCTTTCAACTGGCCCCCCGGTGAAAAAGTTTGACGACCCCTGACTTAAAGGATGTGGATAGTTGGGTACGTTAAAAAGAGTTTCAAAGAAAGTCACAGGGTTGGAAGGAAGTCATTGAGGGGGCTGAATGAAGCCCTGGGCTCAGGGAAATAATGCGGCTAAAAGCATTCCAGTGAGGAAGTGCACACCACTCCCCCACACGGTTCTCCGGCCCTTAGGAGGCTTTTTGTCCTTCATGTTTAGCCAAAGTATGTATTCCCATAACCTCAGCCCATTCCTTTATGTTCTGCGATCATGGATAGCTAAGGGTTTTTGACAATCCTTCCAGGTACTTGAAAAATGCTATTATATCTGCGTACAGTCTGCTCTTCTCAAGCTAAGAGAACTGCCCTTCCAGTTAGCAAACCTTAGTTGCCTCTTCCGAATCCACTCCATTCATCTGCCTCCTTCTCAAAGTCTGGTGTCCTCGTTCAAGGTGAGGTCCAACCAGTGTAGAACTGAGTGGAACTACTAGATCCCAACCCGATTCAGAAACTGGACTTCTGCACAGGCAACCTAAAATCGCGCCTGCCTTTTTAGCTGCTGCTGCTGCACGGGATGGCTCATATTTATTAAATTCACACAGCCCTCCATTATCCGATCATGGGGCAGTGCACAGTATTAATTAAACCAACAATGAAAACAACATGCAAAGATAAACAATCTATTGTGAGGAATGTTAATACCAGTAAATTGGCCGGCAGGCAAAGGCGCCTTGCTTTGATCTAGCAGCGCATTCTTACATCCCTGTGTGCAAAGGGACAAAGCGAGGTGGCGTGTGGTTGATCACTGGGGGAGACGAAGCCGCCTTACCAGGCTGATGACCAGCTGCAGCTGGGACAGTGTGTTCTGTGTGTTCTCCTTCACGAGACGGAGTTTCTTCAGGGAATGCAGGTAGGCCCGTTGGCGGACTTTGCTGGAGAGGGAACCCAGGCGGACAAAGTAGCTCTGCAGTTGCTGCTGCTCTGTGACGGACACTGGGCTGCCGCCCCGGACCTCTGCCGCGAGTTCCACTGCAAAAGGATGGACGGAAAGGGCTTGAAAAGACAAGCCAGATGGCCTGCTGCGCCTGGCAGGGGTGCTGGGAAGGGATGGCGCTGTGGCTTGGATAACTCCAGTCGGAGAAAGGGGCAGAGATCAGCCCCACCCCACCCTCCCGGTGTGCACAGTGAAGGATGAATTGGGATGCAGAAGGTGGCAGGTGGTCCGCCAGGCTGCTCACTCTGGACTGCCAGCCCTTCCTCCACTCTGGTGCCTTCCTTTTTCTGCTCTCTGGTTGGAACCAAAGGGCCCTTTCATCCCTTTTGGGGAAAATCAGCAGTCGTTCTGTGGGCCCTCCTCCCTTGCCCAGGGATTCCAAAAACGGGGGTCTGCACACCCCGCCATGCATCCCAGTGTGTTTAAGGCCTTTGGACCACCACCACCCCGCCTGCAAACCTGGACTCCCCACCACCACCCCTGCCGCCCCCAACAGCCTGGGGTAGGCCGTCCTTACTGCAAAATCAGGTCCTTGTAAAACTGCAGTTTAAACAGTTTTGGCCGTTTTGAGATTGGCACTTCGGGAACCGAGATCACTGTGAGCAGATATGCTAGGAGAGCCCCTATTAGGATCTGGGCTTAGCTAGGCTTAGGAAGCAGATTGCCTAAAATTCACATATGGTACTTTATACCCATAGATTAAAAGGTAGAAATAATGACAAGGATTTACTTCAATTGTGCAGCAGTTGATTAATTTTTTCCTCAAATCAACTGGACTAAAACAAACATTTCCTCTAATGTGCAGCCACAGAGCATTCCAAGTCAGCAATTCCTCTTACTAATTTGCAGCAGTGGAGGGGGAAGGCCGGAAAGAAAGCGGCTGGTCCATCGTCTTCTCTCTCCCAAACACACACAGCTAAAAATGGCAACTTTGGCACCAAAACCAAGAGTCAGAAATGTGGCAAATGCTAATCCAAACATAAGCCAAGGATGAAACTGTGGGTGAGGCCCAATTCATTTCCCAGTTCTCCCCCAGATTCTGTGCCAAGACTTTGTGAGCCCCCCTCCAGTCCATTGCCCAGGAAGGAGTAAGCAAAGAAGTGAGTTTATCAGAACGTCATCCCTATCAGCAGAGCATCAGAATCCGTTCTTACCAAGCTCTTCCTCTGTCATGGGAAGATAGTGGTCCACCAGCTCTTCTGTCCTATTCAACATGGTGCCCATCCCACTCGACAGGACCTGCCTTATGAGACTGGTCATCTCGATGCCCTCTTGGACCGGCCCACACGTCTTCACGTGACCGGTCAGGACGAGGTCCTTTGTCCCATGGGCAGCTTGGCAGGCTGTGCTGACCGTGGAGTGGACCACCATCTTGGTCAAGTCAACGCTGTCCTGCACCGTCCCCTTGCTCAAGTTGACGACGTCAGCCACCCTGTGCGAGACAAGCCCCTTGGCTTCGCTGGCGGCATTCACAGCAGTGTTGACCGTGCTGTTCACCACCAATTTGGTTAAGGCCACGCTGTCCTGGACAATGTCCTTGGTGAGGTCGATGGCTTCGGCCATTCTCTTGGCCACGAGTTGCTGGGCCCCTGTGGCAGCATCCCGGGCCGTGTGGACTGTGGAGCTCACCACTGATTTGGTCAACGTCACGCCATCTTCAAGGACCTGGAAGAAGGTGGAGGAGGAAAACCGAAAGGCGGCACAGAACAGTTGTGGTGGCAGGCAAATACCGGGAGGTGTTGTCCCCACGGAGTGGGCTTGAGCGGGGTCTGAGGAACCGGCAAGGGGCCCTACATCCCTGCTGGTGTAGCATAATGGATGAGTGTGTGGGGTGTACAAACAGGTGTGGGTTGCTGAGGTTGTATTCCGGTGGCAAAAGCCAAGGGGACTGGAGCTTATAGCTTTGAAGTGCAAAACAAGAACAGCTGGTAATTCAGCCCTAACTAGGAGAGGCCCAGGGGAGGCCCAGTGAGGGGAAAGCCAGTGGGACCAGGGGAGGGGGTGCGGCTTTGGGGAGAATGCTGGCGGGCCAGATTGGGCCACACTGAGCTCAGTTGGGCTGGAACCAGATTTCATCCTACTTTGAGGATGCTGTTAATATGAATAGGACAAGCAGGTCACAACGTGGCAACCCAAAGCATAAGCTTTGGGCCCAACATACTTTTAAGCAGGGACTGGAAAGACACTGCATTGAAACAGAGAACTGTCTGTTCCTGAGAACTGTCCCAGGGACACAGTCACCTCATAGCTTTGTTGATGAAGGCACGGAAGCGTCTCTTCCAGTTTATCCAGCTTCTTGCAAGCACTTTCGTTCATGGTTGCAACTAGACAGAAGCAGGCATATGTTAAAGCTTTTGGCTTGTCTCCCAAATAGTTTCACCCTGGATTCCCTCCCCCCACCCCCAATATATCCGTGAGATGAGGTACATAACACCATCACTTGAAACAGTAATATAACAACTGTGCATCCTGCTTTACATATTTTAAAAGAGGGATTTTTTTAGAAGAAAAATTATATTAGGAAACATTTCAGCATTAAACGCTAGCTTCAGCCATGAGTGAGAGCATGTTGCAAACCCCACACAGAGTCCAAAATAATCAAGAATAGGCTAGAAACAAAACTTGGGGTGGAACAGAAATTTTAAAAATACTACTTCTCAATTATTGTTTCTTTTAGGCTGAAATTCCATGCATGTTTGGAGAGGAAAAACAATAACACAAATTGTAATTCTGGTTTGTTTTGTTTCTTTTAGGGGGCAATCTTATGCATGATTAGACAGAAATGATAACAATGCAAAAATAGTTCTCATCTGTTACTGTTTTTAGGGGATGATTCTATGCAAACTTAGGCAGAAAAACAGCTCCCCCCCTGCCCCAAACCCTGCAGCTTGTCTCTCCCAGTGCCTCTTGCAAGGTCAGCGACTGGGCAAGCCAACAGCTTCCCATCCTCTCCTGCGTCTTCGTCCCGTTCCCCCCCCCCCCCCCACACACACACACTTCTTCCAAACCACAGTCAGCCTGGCAACAGCCTTGATGGGTTTCAAGGAATCCTGCCCCGCTCCATCCCCACCCCAGATCCTCCAGCCTTTCCATCGCCTCCTCCCAGTGTCCTTTTCTGTAGAATCCAATAACAGCAGCTTTGGAAAGTTAGCAAAGAGGGATTGCCTGCTCCACTCACTACTTTGAGTTTGGTGTAAGAAAAAAGTGGGATATAGAAACATAGAAACAGAGCGAGTCAGAAGGGGTCTCCCGGGCCATCTAGTCTGACCCCCGGCTTCAGCTGGCTCCGCTCCCAACATGGCCATCATGTGCACGTCTGACCTATCTTTGAACACCCTCAGCGATGGGGCCTCCACCACCTCCTGGGGAAGCCCATTCCATACCCTCAGGGTCCTGACTGTCAGGAAGTGCTTCCTGGCATCCAAATGGAACCTTGGCTCCCTGAGCTTGACTCCGCTGGAGCGCATCCTGCCCTCCTCTGCAGGGGAGAACAGGTCTCTGCCCACCTCCGTGGGACACCCCCTCACATACCTGCATGTTGCCAACAGATCCCCTCTGAGTCTCCTCTTCTCCAGGCTGAAGAGACCCAGTTCCCTCAGTCCTGCCTCATACGGCATCCCCTGCAATTCAGCCACCAACCTTGTGGCCCTACGCTGCACTGACTCCAACCTGGCTATATCCTTTCTGTAATGAGGGGCCCAAAACTGAGCACAATACTCCAGTTGCGGGCGCACCAGAGTCGTGTAGAGTGGTAGTAACACCTCTCTTGATCTAGAAGCCACACTTCCGGCTGTGCAACCAAGGGTGGCGTTCGCCCTCTTGACCACCGCATCCCACTGCTGACTCATGTTTAGCCTGCAGTCAACCAGCACCTTGACGTCCCTTTCACAAGTGCTGCTCTCCAGCCACTAGTCCCTCTCCTGTACTTATGACACCCAACCTATAATCTAATTAATTAATACATGGTTGGATGGAACCTGGCCTGAGTTCAAAGGACACAATAACACCCTCGGGTTGAGCGTGGGCTGTCATTGGATTGCACATGCTTTATTGTGTTGGCTGAACTCATCGAAGAGAACAAGCCATGGTGATCAACCAGAGTTCACAACCCAGCAACAAATTGTAGGTTCTCTTCCTGGCTTGCTTGTGGTGAACAAGCTGGCAGTTTGTTAGCATAGTGGGTCTGAAACAACCCAGATTTCTGCAACAGGCCCTGGGCCATTTTCCACCCATACTCAACCACTGAGTATGGTCTGAGGGGAGTCCTTGTTAACTCACTTGCAAAAGGGTTGAAGCTTTGCAAAAAGGTGCTTGGAGAGGTGCTGGGGCACCTTGCCATTCATGAAATGCATCTGGGCCGAGTCATATTTCACTGAAACCAGTTAAACATCAATGATTTCTGACTAACTGAAGTCCCATCTATCACTGTGAGTCTGCTCTAATCTTAGGGTCTGGTTCTACTGATCGTCTCTCTGGTGCTCATAAGCCCCCAAACTCAGAGGCATACAATCACCTAGTGCGAAATGGAAGGATCACTGGGGAGAAAAGCTTAAAATTATGCACCCCCGACTCAGCGGCAAGTCTGGACACAAGTCTCTAAGCATGTCTGCAAATCTCTTGTCTCCTCCATGAGGCCTAGAAATGTGGGCAGTCTTCAGAATGAGAATAGATGGTCAGCTTGCAATGCTTGATGCCATGCACCAAATCTGAACAGAGTAACAGAGGGATGAGGCATTTTGCTAAGGAGTTTCCCTTTCTCTGCATGAGGCAGCAACAATCTTGTACTCACTATGGGATCCAAAATGGTTGAGAAGGGGCCGGATGCCCCCAACCATGCTCCCGACAGCCACGGCAGCCACCAGCTCCACCACGCTGCAGGCCGTGTTGAGGTGCGGATGTGTCTCTTTGGCGTGGGTGTAGAAGGCAGAGCACATGCTGTATGCAGAACTGATCAAGGGGAGGCTGGCCACCCGGGTCACAATGTTCTGCAGAAGATGGAGAAGCTTAAGTACCTCAAGGGCCGTCACAAAGAGGAAGGTCAAGATCTCTTCTCGCTGATCCCAGAGAGTAGGACACGGAATAATCAGCTCAAGCTGTGACAACCCAGGTTGAGGCAGGGCATCAGAAAAGCTTCCTCACGGTCAGAGCAATAGGACAGTGGGACCAGCTGCCCGGAGAGGTGGGGGGCTCTCCCACACTGGAGACATTCAAGGTGAAACTGGGCAGCCCCCTGAGTGGGATGGTGTAACGTAGTGTCCTGCAACAGTGGGGGGCTGGACCCCATGGCCTTCAGGGACCCTTCCGGCTCTACTGCTCCATGATTCTAAGCATTTCAGGCTTGGCCACAGTCCACCGATGCTGCAGCACTGCGTCTCTCACTGTTGCCGAAAAACGGACCTTTGCAAGCATCGGATATTCCAGCCGGGGAATTCATCAAGTGTGGTGACAGACACTACCCTAAATAGGGGGCTGGGGGTGATCCTGGCAGATGCACCGCTTTGCCTTTCTAGACAGTCAGGCACAAGTTGCGTGAGTTGTGTGGGTGCTTCCCTGCATCACAGGTGCTGTGGTGCTGCTTTCACAACTGTGCAAAGCAAGCCTTGACTCGCTTTCCAGTCGGGTATGGGATGCCGCCCAGCTCAGGCCTGGAACCCAAAGTCCCTCCAACATAATTGCTGATGCTCCAGCTGCCTCAGGCCTTGTCGTGAGCCAGGTGTTCCCTTCCCAGCAGGACAAGCTGTCCAGCACTTCTTGTAAGTGTCTTTGTTCTGCATGGGAGACTCTCAGCATTCACAAGCCTCTGAGCATACACAAAGAGATCTTGAATCCCCTCTGCCCCACTTTACCCAAAGCGTTGTTATGAATCGGGGGGGGGGTGCTGTGGACCTGGGGGCTCCTGCGTGCTGCACTCTCAGCGCCCCGTTAGCCAGCCTGCGGCTGAAGCAACGGGCCCTTGGGCCTAGCTCCTCAGGAGGCGGGTGCTGCTTATCCGAGAGAGGAATTCCAGGAGCAAATCTCTCCCTCTCGAGGTTTCTCTTCTTCTCCTTCATTCCACAGCCCCCAGCAGTCCTTGAAATAATCTCATCTCAGCAGAGCAGATACAGATGGGTAGAGAACCTGGGGCTGCAAGTGGAGCCGCCCGTCACAACAGCCACTCCGTTATCAGAGCTGGAGGTCTGAGCCTTGCCTAGACCAGCCACCTCCCCCTCAGAGTCTGACTATCAGTCCCCACGAAACAGGCCGCTTCTTCTCCATGCCTGCAACCTCACCAGAACCTTGACACCTCCAGTCGCCCAGTTTGTACACCCACCAAGGACACCCGGGCAGGAAGGCAGGCAGGAGATGCTGCGGCCTCTTGCTCACGTGCTCTCTAGCACCCTGCCTGTGGTATGGTACCCGTGGCAGCCATGATGAGGAAGAGGAGAAGGAGGGAGAGCAACTGGTGGTCATGGCCCTGAGGAGCTGTACAGACACGAGACCCTCATCCCGTCTGAGCCATATTTGCAATGCGAGGTCTCAGATGCACAGATAGTTACCTACCTCAGTCTTGGGCACCTCAGGGCTATTTTCTTTAATGTCAGTGGCCATAACAAAGTGAGACACAACTGGAGAGGGAGCGGAAACAGAGGAAACCTGGTTAGCAAAGGGCAGCTGCTTTGCAAAGCGGTTGAATGATGCCTTCTCGGGAAGTTCTGCATTATCACCCACAACCTGTGTCAGGATAATGGGTATTTATCTGACAAGAAGTGCCAATTAGCGTACCAATGCCAGGATGGCTGTGTCACTAACTCCTTGAGCGGTCACTGTGATTACATAGACACATCAAAGCTTTAACCTCCCAGCCACCACCTCTGCTTTTCATAATTTGCTTCCTTTTAATGTTGCTCAGGCAGAATGCTAGCCTGGGGAGACAGCTGGGCAGGGGGCACAGCAGCCAGGAAAAAGTCTGTCAAGGACATGAAGCAAGAATGCCTCATGTGCCGACATTTGCTTGCCGGCCACAGGGGTGAGAACCCTGCAGTTTCCTTCCCTTGACAGCCTGAACAGGCAGCTGCCCAGTCTAGGGATTTGGTCCTCCTGCCTGCAAACTTTGCCAAAGGGGCCATGCAGGTGGAGAGGATCACAAGGAGGGTGGATTCTACGTGGTTGTAAGCCACCTAGCCAGGCCTTTTGGCAGTTATAGTGGCAAATAACTACTTCATGGATCACTGCCTTGCCGTGGTGAAGGGGCTTGCGTAGCTCAATGAAGCGATGAGCTATGTCGTGCAGGGCCACCCAAGACGGACAGGTCATAGCAGGGAGCTCTGACAAAACGTGATCCACTGGAGAAGGAAATGGCAACCCGCTCCAGTACCCTTGCCATGAAAACCCCATGGTCTGTTCTAAAGGGCAAATAGATATGATGCCGGAAGATGAGCCCCTCAGGTTGGGAGATGTTCAATATGCTACTGGGGAAGAGCAAAGGACCAGTACTAGTAGCGCCAGAAAGAGTGAAGCGACTGGGCCAAAGCCGAAAGGACACTCAGTGGCAGATGTATCTGGTCGTGGAAGGAGAGTCCGATGCTGCAAAGATCTATACTCCACAGGAACCTGGAATGTAAGATCCATGAATCCAGGCAAGCTGGATGTGGTTAAACAAGAGATAACAAGACTGAACATCGACATCTTGGGAATCAGTGAACTAGATGGACAGGAATGGGTGAATTTAATTCAGATGACCATCGGGTATACTACTGTGGGCAAGAATCCCTCAGAAGAAATGGAGTAGCCTTCATAGTCAATAAAAGAGTAGGAAAAGCAGAACTGGGATACAATCTCCAAAATGACAGAATGATCTCAGTTCGAATCCAAGGCAAACCATTCAACATCACAATAATCCAAGTCTATGCCCCAACCATTGGTGCTGAAGAGGCTGAAGCTGACCAGTTCTATGAAGGCCTACAACACCTTCTAGAATTAACACCAAAAATGAAGTCCATATCATCATGGAGAATTGGAATGCTAAAGTAGGAAGCCAAAAGATAACCGGAATAACCGGCAAGTTTGGCCTTGCAGTACAAAATGAAGCAGGGCACAGGCTGATAGAACTTTGTCAAGAGAATACGATGGTCATAGCAAACACTCTCTTCCAACAACCCAAGAGATGACTCTACACATGGACATCACCAGATGATCATCACAGAAATCAGACTGACTATGTGGTCTGCAGCCAAAGATGGAGAAGCTCTATACAGTCAGTAAAAACTAGACCAGGAGCTGACTGTGGCTCAGATCATGAGCTTCTGGTTGCAAAATTTAGGCTTAAATTGAAGAAAGTAGGGAAAAGCACTAGGCCACTCAGGTATGACCTAAATCATATCCCTGATATCCCTGATGAATATACAGTAGAGGTGACAAATAGATTTAAGGAATTAGATCTGAGAGACAGAGTACCTGAAGGACTATGGAGGGAGGTTCACAACATTGTACAAGAGGTAGCAACTAAAACCACCCCAAAGAAAAAGAAATGCAAGAAAGCAAAACAATAGCTAAAGCAAAACAGAAAGCTATCTGAGGAAGCTTTATAAATAGCTGAGGAAAGAAGGAAGCTGAAAGGCAAGGAAGAAAGGGAAAGATACAAACAATTGAATGCAGAATTCCAGAGAATAGCTAGAAGAGATAAGAATGCCTTCTTAAATGAACAGTGCAAAGAAATAGAAGAAAACAATAGAATAGGGAGGACCAGAGATCACTTCAAGAAAATTGGAGATATGAAGGGAAGGTTTCATGCAAAGATGGGCATGATAAAGGACTAAAATGGCAGGGACATAACAGAGGCAGAAGAGATTAAGAGGAGGTGGCAAGATTACACAGAAGAACTATACAAAAAGAGTTTATCTTCCCTGATAACCAAAATGGGGTGGTCACAGACCTCGAGCCAGACATCCTGGAATGTGAAGTCAAATGGGCCTTAGGAATTCTGAGCAACAACAAAGTAAGTGAAGGTGACAATATTCCAGCTGAGCTGTTCAAAATCTTAAAAGAGGATGCAGTAAAAATGCTACACTCAATATGCCAGCAAACTTGGAAAACTCCACAGTGGCCACAGGATTGGAAAAGGTCAGTTTACATTCCGATCCCAAAGAAGGGCAATGCCAAAGAATGTTCAAACTACCGCACCATTGCACTCATTTCACATGCTAGCAAAGTTATGCACAAAATCCTTCAAGCCAGGCTCCAGCAGTATGTGGACCGAGAACTACCAGAAGTACAGGCAGGATTTTGAAGAGGCAGAGGAACTAGAGATCAAATTGCCAACATACGCTGGATCATGGCGAAAGCTAGGGAGTTCCAGAAAAACATCTACTTCTGCTTCACTGACTATGCTAAAGCCTTTTATTGTGTGGATCACAACAAATTGTGGCAAGTTCTTAAGAGGTTGCAGTACCAGACCATCTTATTTGTCTCTTGAGAAACCCATATGCGGGTCAAGAAGCAACAGTGAGAAGAGGAAATGGAACAACTGATTGGTCCAAAACTGGGGAAGGAGTTTGGCAAGGCTGCATACTGTCGCCCTGCCTATTTAACTTATATGCAGAGCACATCATGAGAAGGGCAGAGCTGGATGAATCACCATTTGGAATTAAGATTGCCAGGAGAAATATCAACAACCTCAGATATGCAGATGATACCACTCTAGTGGCAGAAAGTGAAGAGGAACTAAAGATCCTCTGGATGCTGGTGAAGGAGGAGAGCACAAAAGTTGGCTTGAAACTCAACATTAAGAAAACTAAGATCATGGCATCTGGTCCTCTCACTTCCTGGCAAATAGATGGGGAAGAAATGGAGGTAGTGACAGATTTTATTTTCCTGGGCTCCAAGATCACCGCAGACGGCGACTGCAGCCAAGAAATTAAAAGAGGCTTGCTCCTGGGGAGGAAAGCTATGGCAAGTCTAGACAGCATACAAAAAAGCAGAGACATCACCCTGCCCACAAATATGTGTATAGTCAAGGCTATGGTTTTCCCAGTTGCAATGTATGGCTGTGAAAGCTGGGCCATAAGGAAGGCTGAGCGCCTAAGAACTGATGCCTTTGAATTGTGGTGCTAGAGGAGACTCCTGTGAGTCCCTTGGACCTCAAGGCGAACAAACTGGTCAGTCCTAGAGGAGATCAGCCCTGACTCTTCTTTAGAAGGCCAGATCCTGAAGATGAAACTCCAAGACTTTGGCCACCTAATGAGAAGGAAGGACTCCCTGGAGAAGACCCTGATGCTGGGAACAACAGATGGGAAAAGAAGAAGGGGATGGCAGAGGATGAGGTGGCTGGATGGAGTCACTGGGGCAGTGGTCCTGAGCTTAGGTGGACTCTGGGGGATGGTGGAGGACAGGAAGGCCTGGAGGAATGTTGCCCATGGGGTCACTGTGGGTCCGGACTTTCTGACTAACAACAACAGTGGCAAATAAATATGTGCATGCATAAAGAGGTAAATATATAAATATGCAGCTCTAAATGTGCAGTTGCAGCCAAAGGGAAATCCTAACTCTTTGTTCTCCAGGACTTTGTTTCCCTGCCACTGGGTGAAGTGAGGAGGCTGCCTCAGGCAGCAGAAGCTGGGTGGGGGGTGGGGGGAGGCGGGGAGAAGGACTCTTGGTTGAAGGAGGGCGCCAGAAGCCACACTGCCTGCGCTGCACCCCCAAAGCGATCCTCCTCCTTCATCAGCAGTGGTGGACACAGTTTCCCTGCTCCCACTGAAGAAATAGTCTGCAGCCCATTTGTTTGGCTTTTGCACATGGAACAGGAGGTGCACCTTCTTGCTGCCAGAGATCAAAACGGCTCAGATTATCCCTGTGCCAAACCTTCTGGATTCTGGTCAGCAAAACTGAGGGAGAGCCCCCCCCCCCCCCCGCACTTGCTCTCCCCCACCCTTGCATCCTAAGGGGAGTTTTGCTCACACCAGCCCGGGAGGTGTGGCAAGCTGGGCCTGAGATGCTCCAGCAGTGAATGCATGCCCTGAGCACCCGAATATGGTGATTCGCCAAGCTGGATGCACCTAAATTGCACACTAGATGTGTTGGACTACAAATCCCATAGATGCTGGCTGCAGTTATGAGAGTTGTAATTTGCTTCATCTATTATTGGGGGAGGTTGGAAAATATATCAGGCAACCTGGAATAGCCCCAAGCATGGACTTCCCATGGGGATTATTTTGGAAAACATCTGGAAGGCCCAAGTTGTGCACTTCCGTGCTGTCAAGGGTCGGAGGCTTGCCACCGGCCGTAAGAGCGTCAAGTTGCAGTAGGCTGGATTTTGGGAATTTTAACTGCACTCCATTTGCCTTTGGCCCAAACTGCCACTGGAATCAGGCCTCCAAGACCTTCTCCAGCAGGGAATCCATCCCTTGGGCTGAAAGGGATTCCACACCTCTGCTTGAGGTGGAAAGGACCATGTTGGTGCGCTGCAGATGCGCCATGCGGACTGGGAAGGAAAGGGAAAGACTCCTTCGGCATTTCTTGCAAGCCCAGGGATGGGGACTTTGTTCGCCTGCTTGTTATATTTATACCCACCCTCTTAGTTAGTGACTTTCCAAATTTGGACATAATTTCCATCATCCTGGACCACTGGCCATGCTAGCTGGGGCTGATGGGAACTCAGCAAGATCTATGGTTATTGCACACATTTATACTTTGCTTTTTTTCCTCTTGGGAAGGACCCTTGTCAGCCTGTGCAGCTCCATTTTCCTCTGACGACAACAACCCCGTGAGGTCAAGAGCGAGTGGCTGGCCTGAGTCGCCCAGTGAGCTTCACGGCCAAGCGGGATCTGAAACCTGGAGCATCCACATCCCAGTCCAAGTCACATGAGCCATCACACCACAAAGGTGCTCTGCAGGCAAAATCTACTGGGCATCGCTAACCACTGGGAAACACTGTCTCTGGCTGGGCTGATGCAACATGTCTCCCTGTCATTATTGGATCTATCCATTTGCCCATCGCTCAATCTGTGAAGCATCTCTATTGCCCAATCCGACCCGGGGGCTGATTGGACAACCCACGGCTATGCAAGAAGGCTCCTGGCAAGGCCTCAGCACACACGTGCTACTCTTTGCAAGGAGCAAATGGGTGAGAAAGTGGGAGAGATCCGGGCGGTGTCTTAACACACACCTCCACTGGAGTCCCGGGGTCCCCACCCATGCCACACACAGTGCTTTGGCTTCTGTGATGGCATGAAGCAAAACTGGTTGTTGGATCACGCCATCAGCCGCCTCTGGGAAGTCCCTTGCAGGTTGTGGAGCCGATCAGCACACACGGAAGAAACACACGGGGAAGCATCGCCTGGAGGAAAGGCAGGTGGTGCCAGCTGCGGTGCATGGGCTGTTGCCTGTTTATGCAAAGGGCTTCGTAGCAAATGGGGAGCAAAACCTTCTGGTGGAGTCCCTGCTGGCTGAAGAGCATCCAGGGAGCTCTGTGGAATTAGAACAAGGTCCTGCTTGGCTTGGTCCTGCCCAGGAACAGGATATCCTGTTCCTGCGGGGGCCCACCAGCTGTCCCTGGGGAAGCATGCCATGAACCGGTTATGGCCTGCTCACATCCCCAGTGACTGATAATCAAGGCAGGTGATCTACTCAGCAATCCTCAGGATTAGTAGCCATGGAAAGCTGATCCTCCATTATTTCCTCAAATCCCTGCTAAAAACCGGTCACTGTGACCTGCAAAATCATGTTCCAGTTTCATGGTAATGTACCATCACCTGCCTTTTATTTCATCCCCTGCCTTTTATCTCTCCAGAATATGCCATTGTGTTGACTCACCTTGGCCATGGGGTCCTAATAGGGTAAGATTTCTTTCATCCATCATCCAACTGCGTTTGTGCAATTTCCTGTCCAAGTCTCTGGGACAAATTAAATCTCCAAACTATAGTCCAGGGGACTCTTTTTTCCCCTATTAAATGCTTATTCCCTTAACACCTGGCTGAAGGTGCAGTGCTGCAGAAATGGACTACTTTCTGGCCCTGTGCAGGAAGTGGCATCCTGGCTCCCGCATTGCTTACTCCATACATTAGTAAAAAATAAAACTTTCGTAAAACTTTAGTAAACTTTAGTAAAAATATAACTTCTTCACTGTTGCATGACCCTCAATTGGCTACGAAACCCATCTCTGTACACAGACAATGCTGTGCTCTTATCTTGAACAAAAGTGGGCTTCAGACCGTTGAGGGCCTTTTCCAGGTACTGCCACAAAGAACACCTGGCTCTTAATTGTGACAGCTCTCCAGAGTCCACAGTTGATCTATGGGGAAAAATGCCAGTCAAACAAGGCAGTCTGGAGTATTTCTGAGTGGTTTTTCACTGGTCAGCCCATCAGAAAGGTGCTTCAGCTGCTCTTAACTCCTGTGGCATGTTTTTTTGCTTTTGTTTTTGCTTTGATCTTGCAGGGCTCTGATGAGAGGACAAAAAGGGTTTTCAAGTTTATCTCTGCAGCACTTAATAAAGTTAGGAGTCAGCAAAGAAAAAGCCTTAAAGAGTATTTATATGATACTGAACAACAAAAAAATCTGTCCGTTGTGTGGTTATTTTCCACCGAGGTCCTTAAATCATATTTGCAAAAATTAATAGCTCTAAAGGATACATGAACTTTTATATACACAGGACTGAAAAGCTGGACTTTGAAGTCAATTTTTTAAAATTACTTCAGAAAATAGGTTATAGCCTTGTAGAAATAGCAGCATTGAAGCGCATGTATTATTGTTTGGTAAATTCTGTCCAGATCCAAGGACTTAGGGGATTATGGTTACCTAGTACAACGTGTTTCTACCTACGTGTCCGTTCTTTTAGCAAATCAAAACAAGCAGGTCACAATGAACAGGTCACAATGAAAACTTCAAGGTTCGTATCTGGCATTTTTAAAATAACACCAACTTGTGTTTCTGAGCTCTAGCTTCTATAATTTCTGAGAGACTAGGTATAATGGATCATCTGATGAATTTGATACCAGTATGAAAAACAAAGCATTGAGTGTTTTAAGGTTATTTTAGCTTAGCACATTTTTGTTCTTATTTCTGCACCTTTGTATTTTATGTGCGAAGGACTATGGCTGATAGAAATAAAAATGGATGGGTTGGTTGCAGTGTTTTCTCAGTTTTCACTGCCTCCACCCCATGGCATCACTTTACCGACCTTTATCACACCTTGAGATGTGTCAAAACATACAAGTCCTTCCAACTGTGGTTACACCAAGCATGGATTTGTTTAAAGGCATATTGGCAGTTCGGTTTCCAGTTCCTTTCCTAATTATGCCTAACATAATTTGCTTTTTCCCCAGAAGTTCTTTGGTGGGCTCATGTTTTCATCAAGCTTCCTCCACCGCACCAGGATCCTTCCAGCTCGCCCCCAGAGTACATATGCTATGCACAGAGACAGTTCATGAGTATTTTTGCCCAATTAGCAATATTACCTTGCATTCTTTGAGGGTGGAGATCAATGAGACCTGGGGAGTTATTAGGTTTCAATCTGACCATAAGGTGAGGGTGGGCAACTTGTGGTCATCCTAATGTTTTGGGCTGCAAGTCCACGTGCCTCCCCATTGGTGAAGGAAATTCTAGGCTTGGGATGGAGAAACCGTAGCTATGCTGGCAAAAGCTGATGAGATTTGTGGGCCAACATCTGGAGATCCATGGTTGTCCACCCCTGGCCTAGACTTTTATCAGCTCAGATTCTCCTCCTGAAGTTACACATTTGGGTATCTGGCTCACAGCTCCTGCAGCTTTGTGGTGACACACACAAAGGATTTGTTCCGCTTCTCAGCTTCTTCCTGTTCCTTGAACTCCCATGTTACCATGTAGCCTGACTGCCTCTCTAGCTGGCTGCCTTAATTCTGGTAGATTTCCACATTCTTTCTTCTTGGCCCTGAGGTTGTTAGCAACATGCTTCCTGCAAAATCCATTTTTGCCTCCCTTATTGTCTCCTTGCATTTCCATCGTGCAACTTTGATTTCCGTTTTGTTCTCCTCACTTGGAGAAGGCTTTTGTTTTCTGCAGGAACCTTCTTCTCTCTGACAGCAACCCTTTTTGCCAGCCTCATGGCATCTAGGGCTCAGAGCTCCCTTTCCAAACCTTTGTCTATGCTCAAGCTGAGTTTCTGTTAAAGAAGTTTTGGGTGTCAAGTGTTCCAGAGAGATTCGACTTTCTTGACTGCCCCCTTCAGCGTCCTTTTACCAGTCACCTCAATATTGAGAAGTTCTCTTTTGAAGTCCAGTGCAATGGTGTTGAATTTCCTTGGCAATTTCCCATTGTTGGATCCACTAGCATTGTTTTTCCTGCTTCCAACCAATCTAGCAATATTTGCACCCCATGTTATGCTGCAACACCAAGGGCTAAGTTAAGTCTTCATGGGTTATTTTCATGACCTGCTCTTCTATGGCAAACTCCTTCATGCTGCTGGCAAAAGCCCCCAGACCGTACATTCATCTCATCCCACTTTCCTAACCGTGTCCTCCAGAAGTCTTGGCTAGGAATTCCATCATTCCCAAGCAGCATGGCCATACTGGGTGGGGCTGACGGAAGCTCGAGCATCACATCTGGAAGGCATTACTGCAACACCTTCCCCTGATTTTATTCTCTGAGTCTGAACGGATGGCCTCCTGGCAT
>NW_025336587.1:1172525-1191479 GCF_004798865.1 Varanus komodoensis | reverse complement strand
GGGGGGGGGGTGCTGTGGACCTGGGGGCTCCTGCGTGCTGCACTCTGAGCCCCCCCATTAGCCAGCCTGCGGCTGAAGCAACGGGCCCTCGGGCCTAGCTCCTCAGGAGGCGGGTGCTGCTTATCCGAGAGAGGAATTCCAGGAGCAAATCTCTCCCTCTCGAGGTTTCTCTTCTTCTCCTTCATTCCACAGCCCCCAGCAGTCCTTGAAATAACCTCATCTCAGCAGAGCAGATACAGATGGGTACCGAGAACCTGGGGCTGCAAGTGGAGCCGCCCGTCACAACAGCCACTCCGTTATCAGAGCTGGAGGTCTGAGCCTTGCCTAGGCCAGCCACCTCCCCCTCAGAGTCTATCAGTTTCCCCAAAATAGGCCGCTTTTCCCAGAAAAGAATCTCTCCAGAAGAGGTGTGCATGACAGAAGCACTGAAACAAGGCTAAGGCCGTGAAGATATTGGGCCCAATCCTGCCATGCCCCTGTGGCCTCTGGGGGGCCTTAGGCCAGGGGCCAGGCTTCTCCTGATGAACCTGCGTCACAGGGTTTTGTGAGGATTGAATGCCAAGGGGAAACCTATATGTGGTTTGAAGCCCTTGGGAGGAAAGGCAGTGTAGAAATGCAAGGCATCTCTACAGGGAAGAGGAGGAATTCTGTTCCACTGGGAGAGAATCCTTGGTCTTGGTTGTGGGGAAGCATGGTTGGGAACCCACTAAGGGCTGGACAATGATGGTGGCGAGAAGCAGGGAATGCCAGAACATGGTTATTGTGTGGTCTGTTAGCCACAAGCAACCCACAAAGGGTTTGTTGCTGGATTGTGAATCCAGGTCTGTTCACCATGGTTTCTTAGCTGGGCTCAGAGAGCACAATTTATTTTTATTTATTTATAAAATTTGTATGCCATCCATTACTTCAGTCTCTGGACGGCTTACAACATTAATCAAAATAAAATAAATTAACTATTCCACGCTGGCTGAAAATCCAATAAAATACAAACAATAAAATCCAATTAATACATATTAAAATATTGATCGAGAAAAAGGTCTTGACCTGGTGCCAAAAAACATATAACGACAGCGCCAGGCGGACCTCTCTGGGGAGCGCATTCCACAGATGGGGCGCCACCGCAGAGAAGGCCCTCCTCCAGGTACTCTGTCTCTTAACATCTTTCACGGAGGGTTCCCGGAGGAGGGCCTCTGCTGCTGATCTCAGGGGGTGGGAGGGCAAATAAGGAAAAAGGTGTTCCTTTAGGTATCCTGGTCCCAAGCCATTTGGGGCTTTATAGGTAATAACCAGCACCTTGAATTGAGCCTGGACTTCAATGGGAAGCCAATGGAGCTGATAGAGGACTGGGGTTATATGAGGATAATGCCCAGTCCCTGACAGCATCCTGGCAGCTCTATTTTGCACCATCTTAAGCTCGCGCCCTTGCGCCCCACCCCCAATCCGGTGCAGCTGCCATCCACGCCCACGTCAGCCACCCATGGTTCTGTGACAACGCTTGGGTGTGGGTTATAGTGTTTTCTGAACCCAGTCACGATCTCTCCCCAATGCCTAACTTACTGGGTTGTTATGAGGACAAAATTGAGGTTGGTGGGAATTGTGGGCTCCTTGCAGGAAAGAGGGATGATAATTAGTATTTCATAATATTAGCAGCAGCAGCAGGAGCAGCAATTCTCCTGCATGTTCGCTCAGGTTATGCCATCTTCTTTGAGAAGACAGAACCCATATACAATCCAATTTTGATTCCAGGCTTCTGGAATTTTAGAAGGTTGTGGTGACCATGGAAATGAGCAAAACAGAACCTTGGGTGTTGAGCTTCTGAGACTTTTCTTGCTGTGTTCCTTGGCGAAGGAAGGCAGCTGCACCTCCAAAGGCCTACCTCCGATTCCACAATGTCTTGGCGGAAGATGGAGATCCCTTGCACCATCAGATACCTCTTCTGCTTCCCAAGGATAAGTTCCCGCGTAGCACAAATGGCTTGGAGGAAGTAAGAGATCCGGCCCACCCGACTTGTGAAGGTTGATGGGATCCTGGGAGGTAAGACGAAGTGGAAGTCAAAAGTGTGGACGCCAGGACCCAGCCAGCTCCCTGCAGACCAAGGAGAGATGTTGCTTACTTTTTCTTGCTTTGGTACACCGAGTTCTTTGCTTTGGTGCAAGCCCAAAGCAAACGAAATGCTAGGAAAGCGGTTCTCTTGTATTTCTTTACAGAATCATTGCTGGACCCCCTGAGGTAGACTTTAGGCACTGAAAGCAATTTAGAAACTAGAAAGTGTCCCATGCAGCAAAATTAGAGCTGGAGAAAGTGGGGTGAAAATGTTTATGATGGTGCATAAGCCACAAGGAAGGAGTTACCAAAAATATGCAAAAGAAGGGGACTTCCGCCATCATGGCGCCAACTTTTATTAACATTTAGTCAGATAATGATTAACTGATTTGATTTAGCCTGATTTTTCCCCTGCCTTTCTACTAAGAAAATGATACTCAAGGCAGCTATTTGGATCCCGGCTTGTTCAGGCAGAGGTGAACTACATGCGACCTTCCAGATGTTTAGATCTTTGGCCACCAGAGCCACTGATGCCAGATGCTGGAAGACCCGAGCATCCGGAGATCCGCAAATTGCTCCCCCTTGGTTTCAGTCTTGCAACTTATATTGGGCCCAGAACCAAATTGGAAAAGTGATGGAAGGGATGGGCCAGAGATGGGAACCTGATTGGCTAGTCTAGCTCAGTTGTTGTCCCATTACATTTGCCCCAGATCATTCTTCCGTTTGCAAGGAACTCAAGATAAGGCCCTGTTCCTGTACTGTGGAATCATTGGGCAGCTGGCAATGAAGCCCACACATCTGCACCATGCCGAGTTGGAGTAGCTCGCCTGGAGGTCTTGAACTGCAGCTTTTCGCAGCAATGTTTTGAGGGCTGGGGCCCGCTGGGGGACAGTGCACAGCTGCTGCCAGAATCTGAGCCTCCGCAGGGGCCTCTGTGCACAGAGGATCTTGTTGAGCTACCAGACACTGGGCAGGGCTGCATCTTGTCTCAGAGGAGGAGGCTGAGCACCCAAGTCCCGGGGAGTGCCAGTGCCAGGGAAGGCAGGCCCAGCTCGGGGAAGCTGATTTAAGAGCTGGCCTGTGGCCGAGATCCACCTAGGAGGAAAGAGCCCCTTTGGAAGAGTGCCTTGACTGTGGGTGGGGCGAGGGGGTCTCTCATCATGGTAAACTGCCCAGAAAGCCTCAGTGTGTGGGTGGATACAGATGAAATGAAATATTCTGGCTCTGATGAAAACCCTCGGGGTCTGCCTAGCCAGCGCTACACACAACTCCGTCCCCATATTTTCTAGTTTTGGAGCTACAAAGCGGCAGTGGAGGGGCTGGCTTGGCATGCAGAATCCAGGCTCAGGGGCCCAGCACACACACCGCATCCACATGTCTCCAGTTCCATCCCCAGCATCTCCAAGTAGGACTCAGAGAGAAAGACCTTTGTCAGAAACCTGGTGAGCGGTTGCCAGTCCTTGGCCTGGGGTGAAATTTGGCTTCTTGTAGGTGCATCTCAGCACCCTGCCTTTTCCAACTGCCAGTTGTTTGCTGGCTTCCTGACTTCTGCATGGCTTTTCCCCATTGCAAAAGGTCAACATGGCTCCACTTAAGGTCTACTTGGCGGCAGGCAGAGCTTTAACCATCTCTATGCAGGTTTATGCATTTTTGTTCCATTTGCTTTAGCCTTCCTTTCTGCTCACCACCCAAGTGCAGCCCCCAAGAACTCCAAAACCGAAATCAGCCCTTGAAATGGAAAACATTCCACGCCCTGGCAGACAATTTTGGGCAAAGTGTGCCCTGGGTTGGCAGCATCCAGGGCTTGTCTCCCATGTTGACTGCAGGAACGGGAAACAGCTGCCTGGAGGGTTCCAGCAAGATTCCTTTCCGGGGGGACTGGACGGAGCCCGTTGCTACAATTTCCCAGTTCACAGAGTTGAATCGTACAGTAGAAAGGAGCCAGAGTTCAAAGGTGGCTGAGTCAAGCCCCCAACTCAGTGAAAGGGTCCAGTGTCAAGGCTCCCAGGCACAGGGTTGCTGATCCATCGAGCCCACCTCCTCCCCAGGCAGTCAGATCCATTTTGGCCCTTAGAAGGTTTAACTGCTATCTGCACCCATTACCTTGTGCTGACAAGACTTATCTTGATCTTCTCTACTGCACACTAAATCCACCCAATTCCTTTCCTCCCTCCTCCTAGGACTTAATTTCTAGTCCCCTGATCATCTTTGTTGTCTTTCTAGGAACTATTTCCAGTTTTTCTGAATCCTTCGGAAAGACATCCAGAACTGCCCCTCCCTTTCCCCCCGTGCAATCCCACTGCAGATGTTCCCACTGCAGAAGTCGCCTGGGACGCCCTGTGGCCTCACGCTGTATCTTGAAGGTTTTCGTCTTGTGGACATAATCAGCTTTGTTGACACACGTGGCTGGCTGGCTGTAGTCCTTCTTGACGTCAGCCTCTTCCATCCACTCCAGGTAACCCCTTCCGATCAGCTCGACCTTCACCAGGGGGTCCACCAGTGTGCTGTGGAGACTCAACTCCAGCCGCCCGTCCACGTCAGATCCGGCCACGTAGACCTCCTTCGGGATCACCAGCTGCATGGACCTCACCACCGACATGGGTGGGAGCTCAGCGTTCAGGATTGCTAAGCCCCACAGCCTGGGAGTTCCCGCTACGGGCTGCTGGCTGGGAGGCTGGCCCTGGCCAATGTCAGCATGTCTGTGACATCACAACCGGGTGTGCACTGCAAGTGGGCAGGAGCATGGGCCAGTTGTGCGTCTGCAGCTCTTGCTGAGCTCCTTGCTTGTTTTTGGCGGAGGTACCTTCAGTCTGTCTTCACCTGTGTGTCGCACAGGGAGTCTTTGGCATGTGCTTGGGCCATGGGGGTGGAGATACTCCATAGGGCTCAAGCAACCTGCCCCGGGACCAGCCCTTCTTCCTAGGCCTCTCCAGACCTTCTTGGTGTTGATGGCCAGCCTTGGAAATTTTGTTCTCTGTGGCTGGGTTCAGACAATGCAAGAATCCACAATTAAATATGTGCTGAGTGTTGAAATGTACGTACATTATTGTGTTGTCTGAACCCAGCTATGCTAGGAAGCCATGGCTTGTTAACCACAAACCACTCAGGAAGAGAATCCATGGTTTGCTATTCAGTTGTGAACTGTGAGTTGTTCAAGATTAACAAATCATGGCTTGTTAGTGTGGCTGTGCTCAGGCAACACAACAACCACAGTAAGGGGCTGAGTGCGGGTCATTCTTGAACTGTGGGTGGCTGTTGAAATTTGGACTATCCAGTTATCCAAACCAAGCCCTGCTAACAATCCATGGCTTGTTAATTAAGAACAACCCATGAAAAGAATCCACAGTTTGTTGTTGGATCAAGAACTGGTTCATCATGGTTTGCTTTCCCAGTGGTGTTCAGACAACAATAACCCAAACTTACCCCTTGAGCCTGGCTTATTGTGTTGTCTGAATGCAGCCTGTGCCATCACACTAGTCATTGACCAAGGGAGGACCGTGGTTCTGAAATGATCTCACAGCAGATCAGCAGTCTCACCACCAGGCCCCTCTTTTAATTTGTTCTACAAGACATTACACATCATTTTAAAAGACCTCACTTCACTTTTATTCTGTTTTACATTTCTGAAGACAAAGAGTCTTGTGGATTAAAATACTAACAAAATAAACATATTCAAAGCACAATGAAATACCACGGAACAGAATTAGAGCAGCACTCAGCTGAACAAAGCAGCTTATGTGCCCTGAAGCTGCTTGATACAGACTGCTGTTGGAAGGTCAGGGAATCACTGCAGCCTCCCTTGGCAGGGAGTTTTACCAAAACCTGGGAGCAGTCACCAAAAAGGCCCTGCTCCTTAAATAAGACCCAGGCAGGCGCATCTGTCCCTTCATAGATCACTGCCTTATCGTGGCAAAGGGCCTTGTGTAGCTCAGTGAAGCTATGAGCTATGCCGTGCAGGGCCACCCAAGACGGACAGGCCATAGCAGAGAGCTCAGATCCACTGGAGAAGGAAATGGCAACCCACTCCAGTACCCTTGCCGTGAAAATGCCATGGACGGTACCAAAAGGCAAAAAGATATGATGCCGGAAGATGAGCCCCTCTGGTCGGAAGGTGTCCAATGTACTCCTGAGGAAGAGCAGAGGGCTAGTACTAGTAGCGCCAGAAAGAGTGAAGCGACTGGGTCAAAGCCGAAAGGACACTCAGGTGCAGATGTATCTGGTGGTAAAAGGAAAGTCCGATGCTGCAAAGATCTATACTCCACAGGAAACTGGAATGTAAGATCCATGAATCAAGGCAAGCTGGACGTGGTCAAACAAGAGATGACAAGACTGAACAGCGACATCTTGGGAATCAGCAAACTAAAATGGACAGGAATGGGTGAATTTAATTCAGATGACCATCGGGTATCCTACTGTGGGCAAGAATCCCTCTGAAGAAATGGAGTAGCCTCCATAATCAATAAAAGAGTAGGAAAAGCAGTACTGGGATACAATCTCCAAAATGACTGAATGATCTCAGTTCGAGTCCAGGGCAAACCATTCAACATCACAGTAGTCCAAGTCTTTGCCCCAGCCACTGGTGCTGAAGGGGCTGAAGTTGACCGGTTCTATGAAGGCCTACAACACCTTCTAGAATTAACACCAAAAATGATGTCATCATGGGGGATTGGAATGCTAAAGTAGGAAGCCAAAAGATAACCGGAATAACAGGCAAGTTTGGCCTTGCAGTACAAAATGAAGCAGGGCACAGGCTGGTAGAATTTTGTCAAGAGAATACGATGGTCAGAGCAAACACTCTTTTCCAACAACCCAAGAGACGACTCTACACATGGACATCACCATATGGTCAACACAGAAATTAGATTGACTATGTGCTCTGCAGCCAAGATGGAGAAGCTCTATCCAGTCAGTAAAAACAAGACCAGGAGCTGACTGTGGCTCAGATCATGAGCTTCTTGTTACAAAATTTAGGCTTAAATTAAAGAAAGTAGGGAAAAGCACTAGGCCACTCTGGTATAACCTAAATCATATTCCTGATGAATATACAGTGTTGTTAGTTGCGAAGTCGCGCCCAACCCATCTCAACCCCATGGGCAAGATTCCTCCAGGCCTTCATGTCCTCCACTAAACTCATGCCGACTGCTTCAGTGACTCCATCCAGCCACCTCATCCTCTGCTGTCCCCTTCTTCTCTTGCCGTCAATTGTTCCCAGCATCAGGCTCTTCTCCAGGGAGTCCTTCGTTCTCATTAGGTGGCCAAAGTATTTGAACTTCATCTTCAGGATCTGGCCTTCTAAAGAGCAGGCAGGGTTGATCTCCTCTAGGACTGACCGGTTTGATCGCCTTGCGGTCCAAGGGACTCGCAGGAGTCTCCTCCAGCACCACAATTCAAAGGCCTCAATCCTTTGGCGCTCAGCCTTCCTTATGGTCCAGCTTTCACAGCCATACATCGCCACTGGGAAACCCATAGCCTTGACTATACACACTTTTGTGGGCAGGGTGATGTCTCTGCTTTTTAGTATGCTGTCTAGATTTGCCATAGCTTTCCTCCCCAGGAGCAAGCCTCTTTTAATTTCTTGGCTGCAGTCGCCGTCTGCGGTGATCTGGGAGCCCAGGAAAATAAAATCTGTCACTACCTCCATTTCTTCCCCATCTATTTGCCAGGAAGTGAGAGGACCAGATGCCATGATCTTAGTTTTCTTAATGTTGAGTTTCAAGCCAATTTCAAGCCAAGCTCTGTTTCTATGTTTTGCGCTCTCCTCCTTCACCCACATCAAGTGGCTCTTTAGTTAAGGAGATCTGATTCCAGTCTATAAGTGAAATAAAATTAAAGGACTCAGCAGAGCTAAACAAAGATCTGTCCCAGGGCAACCAATTAAGGCTGCAATTCTTTGCACGTTTAGCTGGAAAAAAAGGCACTCAATTCTGTGCATGCCCCACTGGCTCTGGCATGCTGGGAATTGTGGGCCTTTGTTCTGCTAAACTGGGCTACAATTGCTTAACACTCTCATTTTACAGGAGAAGAGAAAGGAGTTCAAGGAAACACAATGGGCAGACAATAATTATACCTGTCATTTGTTAAAACTGTTGGAAGGCAGAAACCATTGCGACCACCTGCAGTTCACCCTGAAACTTACCTGTGGACGCTTCCCTGCCTTCTCCTCAACCCTCTTCCTGACAATACACCTGGACACTACCCGATGTGACTCACCTACTTGTAGGCCATTCAATAGCGACACTGGTGTCTGAGTACAGGGAGTAAGGATGGCCAGTTCCAGCAGTACTGAGCTAGCACCCAGAGGTGCGAGATTCAGGTGGATAAAAGGAAGGGGCTATTTGCATCACACGTGCAGCAATAACCTGCGGAATTCCTTTCCATGCAGTGCAGTGGCAGCTGCCAATTTGGAGGGAGTGGACAAATTTATGGTGGAGAAATCTATCCATGGCCATTAGTCCTCATGGCTATGAGCTTCCTCCAATGTGAGGAGCGTAACAGGAAGGTGCTGCCACACTGGCCTGGTCATGTGCTCCTGTGGCCAGGCCGTTGTCCGCAGTGTGAAGAAGAACCTGGACCACAAAGGTCATTTTCTTGCTAACACATCGGGAAGGCACCAGGTTGGGGTAGTTGCATTAAGCAGAAACCCCCGAAGCCAGTCCCGGAAGACGGGCAGGCAGGAGTGCCTCTGAGAACAGACAGAGTATTTTTCCTTCCCCTGTTCCATGCAGTAAATTGCAAGGGCCCTCAAGGCAGTAAGGCGCCAAACCAGTACAGAAGGGGCATGGAGATTATCGGGGAAGCTACGCCTAAGTCAGGACTGCTCTCTTCATACAGCTCAGCAAGACGCCATTCCTCATTGCGCACAACTCAGCGAGCGGAGGAAAGAACCGGGGACGAGGGGGACGGCGCGGTGGCCACGCCCCTCTGCTCAATTCCCGCCACCGCTGGCCAATCAGGAGTCTCCGGGCGCTACGCCGCGATTTTCCCCGCCAAACTCCAAAGCCGGGCGGCGCAAGATAAAAAGAAGTTGGTTTTGGCGCGGCTGCGCTTGGAGCTTAAGTGCTTCTCTTTTGAAAAGTAATACTATAGAAATACATATTTTTTTCCGATCGCCACATTTGAGTCTCCAGAAGCATCTGGCACCGATTTAAGTGCAATTTCATTTTGCACTTTATTTTTTTTTTTTTTATTTTGGGAAAGGCGCGCCTTCTTCGCCCTCGGATTTGCAAGTGATCTGGGGGGGCCAGAGAGAGAGAGGGGGAAAAAGGTTGGTTTTTTCAAGGTGAGTATTTTGCAGTATTCCCTTCCTCCAGAAATCCTGTCGATAAGACTTTTATTGATGATTTTACTCGGATGTAAACCCCATGGGATATAATGCGATTTCCCCCCTGCCAAGGGGTGCTCGCGCGCTTATGGCCGCAGTATTTGGATGGTGGGGGCCATGTTAGGTCTGGGGGGAAGTCCCCCCGGAGAAAAAAGTATTACCATTATTTGCAGTTTCCTGTGATTTCGTTCAGCTTCTGTTTTTCAGGTTGCAAATTTTAAATGTGTTGTTTGTTTGCGCCATTCAATGCACATTTACTCGGAAGTTAGCTCATCGAGTTGAATAGGACTTCCTGCCCCGTAAGGGAGAAGAAAACCGCACCTTCACCCAGACATAGGCCCCATTGAATTCAATGGGATTTGCTGCAAGGCGTTTGGGGGTTGCAACTGCGAATAGACAGGTCAACTGTCTATTTCTTCGTGCAGTTGAAGTGTACAAGTCCTGTGCGTGTCTACTCGGAAGTAGGCCCCATTGAGTTCAGTCGGTTTTACTACCAGGTAAGTAAGTGGGTACAAGTGGCCAACAGCAAAGATATTTTTTTAAAAAGAAGTAAGATCTTTAATACAACAGTCACACAGTGGAAATTGATATTTCTAAAGGTGTTCATTTACTTACAAGTAAGCCCTATAGAATGGAGTGGGTGGATCTGCTTTGTTTACTCAGAAGGAAATCTACTTGGCTTCGATGGAGTTTACTTCTGGAGCAGAGTGGCTAGACAGGCATCATTACAAAGCTTGATCCTAAGAAAGGTTAAAGCTGGCTAAAAGTCTTTAAAGTCAACCTGGGGTCTCTTCCTTTATTTTCTCCTCTGGCTATGGCAGAAAGATGCAGCTTCAGGAGCATAAGGGAAACAGTTGGGCAGCCTTAAAAAGCAAGGTTTGCTTTTTAAACAAGACAGTCCTAGTACTCAGGCAGTAAGGCCCAGTAGCTGATTTGGGACTAGTCACAGACCCTCCGCCTTGCCTACCTGACAGGGTTGTTGTGAGGCTATGACGGCAGCAGGACAAGGCTTATGTAAGCTTGGGTTCCTTGCGGGGGTGAAAAAGTGGGATATAAATTGGAATAAGGCTCAGTGGGAGTTCATTAATTTGTACTGAACCCATGGAACATGACTTTATTTTGTGAGGTTATGAAGTCAGGTTTAGGCCCTGTCTTGGGCGGCTCCATCAACTGTCACAGCAACAAGATGGTGAGGGGAGCTCTGCTGAACATCACATCCTGTCTTACCCTCTTCATCCCCTTTTCCTTCAGTGCTGTGTCTTTTGCCATTGGATGCCTGGGGCATGCTGGGAATTGTAGGCCTTTTTTTCTGCCTAAACATACATGGGATGTCTAACCAAAGAATATTAGCTCAGGGATAGATTGCATAAACTTGAAATGCAAAAGGCCCTGGATTTGGTCCCTGGATCCTCAATTTGTAGGAAAGGAAACCCTGAAGTGGTGGATCATGGTGAGGCAACCTAAGGATCAGGGGCCAAATTCCCACCTCCTGGGGCTATGATAGGTCCAGCCCCTCCTTTCCTGGGCTCCTCACCATTTTCCCCCAGTCACCTTTCAATGGTTTCTCATTATTTGTGTGCTACTTTTCCCATCCTGAAATGCTGAAAGCACCCTTTGTAAATGTCCTGAATTTGATTTTTGGAACCATGAGAACTAGAAGCATACTTCGTCTGTAAGAGAAGGGCCAAGTACAGGTTTGATCAGACCTAAGGCTGCATCTGATGCCATTGCTCCATTAAATTTTGCGGGGCTCTCCGGTGAGGATACAGCATGATGAATACGCCTTGCTTCTGGGACAGCCAACCTCACAAATTGGGGCCCTTTTGGCAGCCCGTCCCCCTTTTGTTTGCTTCGCATACCCAGGAACCAGACAGCCAGTGAAGAAAAGGCGGGTTGTCTTCACAACAATCACAGCTCAAGGCAGCTGAGGTGCTTCTCTTCCATGTTTAATAATAATTGCCACTGAATATTAATGAAAATGTCATTGAAGAGTGAAAATAATTGTTACAATTATAGCTGAAACCATCATGGCTCAATTCAAAACACAACAATTCAAAACATGAATCTTTCTAACCCAGCCTTCTCTGACTCAGCACTCCAGATGTGTTGCACTACAGTTCCCATCATTCCCAGGCTGGTGAGGAATGATGGGAGCTGTAGTGCAACAGAACTGCAGGGGTCATGATGAAGATGGCTCCTCCAATCCTCTCTAACTGTAGGTTTATTCAGAGACTTGTCCTGCCCCTTTCAGTGCCGTGCTCGCAACGGCCAGGGAAATTTGGTGTTGCCCCCCAAACTTGCCTTTAATTGTTGAATTTATGCAGAAGTGGGCTTCCAGTGTAGCTTTCCTTCCTGTGCATCTGCGTGGTGCGGAGATCACTGCCGCCCTGGGGAGATTAAAGGAAGAGGCGCTTCCCGCCAGTTTTTTTTTGTCTTTGCACCATCTGCCCTGGGAGCGATTGGTGGCGGGAAACTCGTCTTCACAACAAGTCCAGACCATCAAGAAGTGCCAACCCTGTAGCTGTCTCCAGATTTCACCCATGGCTGGTTTCCAGTTTTCTGACCCAGCACACGAGGCACGGCCACCCTCCACCCCCCAAATTCCAGGCTGGATTGGTTTTGGTCTCCGCTAAAACCTGAAAACATGTGGTAAGATTTGTCCAGCAAGCACTGCTCTAGGAAGGTAGATTTGCTTGTCCAGAAGCAGTTTTTGCTACAAAAATCCAGAAAGGGGCTGCAGCCAAAATTCCCCCTAGAAAATGGGGAGGGGCGGCTCTTGGCGGGCTTTTTTGTCGCAGCTGATGTCAAAAGAACAAATTAAGAGTCTGGCAGTTTTCTGCCAATGCCAGTAGAGGGTGGCCGCTTCTTTCAACCACTTCCTTATTTTTAAAGCCAATTTTCTAGCATTGAAGAGATGCTTTTCAGTTGACTTGGGGTACTAAAAACCCCCTCAATCCAGTTTCTTTTAGAGGGTATCCATGAGGACTAGTGGAAATAACTATGTTTTGTCAGTGATGTTAGGTTTTGTTTTATCCTTTAATGCAGGGGCAAGTGGAAGGTGGTTCTCCAGCGGCTTTGGTCTTCAGCACCCGGGGGCTTCTGCCTGCATGGTCTGTGAGTGGGGATGCTGGCAACTGAAGTCCAAAATGGCTGGAGTGCTAACCTGTATCTTTCTTACCTTTCCTTGATGATCTGCTGCATTTTGAGTCAATGGCTCTAACAAGAAATGCAATTTACCCACAACCCAACACAGCACTGCCATGTCAGACTTAAAGCTGAATGTGATCCGAACGGATTCTGCATGGCTTTCTGCACTTTCTGCGCTGCAGGTTTCTCAGGCTAGTACTAGCCTTGAGGCCCTGATCCCAGGCGCATGGGGCTGCGCTTAGGAATGTTCCGAGTTGCCCCACCCACAATAAACAATGCCCGTTATTTAGACCCAGCGTAGTTTGCTCTGCACCAGGGTCTTTGTAGGATAAAAATACTCTTTGCATTGTGCTATACAGTGGGCAGCAGTATAGCATGCACCAACCTTTCCCAACTGGTCTGGTGGATGCTGGGAGTTGTAGTCCATGATGGTCAGGCTTAAAGCTTATGTCAGGGTTCTGCAGGAGGGGTAAGGTGGCCTCCTACCTGTGCCGCACCTTCTAGGAGGAGAAGATGGGTGTGCTATTGTGATACTGTCAAGGTGGTCTCTGAGTTCTGGTGACCGGGTGAGGGAGTGCAGCCCATCCACTGTGTTTGAAGGATTCCCCACCACCACTTGTCGCAGTGTATATGCACACTTAATAATGCGGGAGTTTTTCTGGAGGGGCAGGGATCATAGAGGTATTTTCAGAGGAAGGGCCATAGGTGGCAAGATGTTAAACCCCTTGGGGGAGAGAGAATTTCTGTATTTGCTAGCTCTTCTTGTGAGATTTGGGCTCAGCTCTGGAACCAGGTTGGATCCTGGACATTTGCTGTCTTCCTGGCCATTCCAGAGGGTGCTGTTACTACATGTGTGCCTGACCTTCCTCTCGCAAGGAACTCAAAGTGGCTTAAATGTTTCTCCAGTTAATCCTCACAACAACCCTGTGAGGTAGGTTAGGCTGTGAGCTGTGAGGCCAGAGTCACCTGGTGAGCTGCATGGTCAAGTGAGAACTAGAACCCAGGTTTTCCAGGCCCACCATACTGGCTTTCACTGCTGATTTAACAATCGTTAACGTTGTCACCAGTTGCTGCTTTTCAGAAGAGCCGTGGTGCTTATTTGATATGAATTTAACTGGGAGGCAGCTCGCAGTTCATTGCACTTCAGCTTCTAATCCACCCCTTTTATGCTGCCAAGTGAGGATCATACTTCACACTAGCCTCCTTCCACAGATGTACAAATCTCGTGTTTCAGTAAAATAATTGCTCCGCTCTTTCTAGTCAGGATGGGGTCATAGCTTTGTTTATTCCCAGGCTGTACAGGAACATGAGTACCTGCATCTTTTGGCTTCTCTGCGCCTTTCCAGAATGCCTATTTCCTGCCTCTCCTCTCTACACCAGGTGTAACATTACCTACACACTAGGTGATAACTTCAGGAGCTGGAAAAAGGATGTTTTCTGCCTGGATAGAATGTATCCCTCTCCAGAGGGCTGTGGGCTCCCCCCTGTGGCATGGGGTGGTTTCGTCTATGGAACTGTTTCCAAGCCAGGCAATTAATAGCTGGGTGGCATCGCTAAGCATTTCCACCCAAGGAAGCATGTTGAGGTTTGCACCCCCTGGCTGTATCTTGGGTGTGCTTTCCTGGATGGATGGCTGCATGGAGCACGAGGAGACCTTTAGCTAGCTTGTTTAGGTTTCCATTTGCCTCGGATCTGCTTACAGCCAGCAGTGGCTACAGTGGGCCAACATTTCCTTGGAGAAAGCATCCTGCATGGGCCCCTTCCCTTAGTGAGCTCACTTTCCCGTCACCTTGGTCATGAGCAGCTCTGCCTCCTCCTCATGGCCCCCTTTTGTTTGCTTGGCATCCCTGGCTTCTCTCCACTGCTGTTGCCTGGGCCAGAGCGAGAGGCAGGAGAACTAGCAAGGACCAAGTCCTGGGGCCCCGTTTTAGTGGTCCCAGCATTGTGGAATGAGACCAACAGTGATGCAAAAGGAAAATGGGGTAGGAAGAGAAGAGGTGAATGCAAAGCTTGGCTGTCTCCCCTCTCATCTCCTTTTCATACAGCCTGCAGCAAAGGTCTCATGGGGGATTATTTCTGAGTGAGTGTGCTGGAAGAAGGTTTTGGGGAAGGTCCCTTCCTGTTTGGCTTGATCTGGGGGCACACTGACCAAAGTTAAGCATCTCCATCCATCTCCTTTTTGGTCTTCTGTGACTTCCCCCAGGTCCTCTCCAGGTTGTCCTGCTTTCCTGTGCTCAAAATACGATGGTACTAGAAGATAAATAGAATTGGAATTGATTGGACTAACAGAATCCTGTGTGCTTGCTCAGGAATAAATTTTAGGAGAAAATACTGTGCAGCCATTGAACTGTTCTTTCTGAATCTCTCAGCATTCCCTTAGCCAGAATGGGAATACTTCGCATTTTAATGTTCTTTTCTGTCTTAGCATGCATAGGATCACAACATTTTAGCTGCAGTAAGCTGGTGTTTTGGCCTGTACAGTGCTGGGATCTTAAGTCCATGTATGACAAATCCATGTATTTCCTATGCATATTTCCATAGGAAAAATTCTGCAACTCCCAGCCTGGACCTGTCAGCCTATTGTGGGATGTTTTCCTTTTTAAGCATACATAACTTGGACCCTTGGTCCCAAGAAAAGCTCATACAGGACTCTAGTCCAAGCTGCCATTTTTCTGTGAGGTATGGAAGCAGCTATTTAAAACGAATTACTCATTATTCAAATCAATTGGGCTTGAAGCACTTTTAACCGTGGTTCGACAATGTATCTTAACACAAATAGTTAAAAGTGATCTAGGCTGCAATCCTGCCTATGGAAAAAGAAATCGTACATGTCACAGCATGCACCCCCTAAGCGTAGTTCTAGGACTTCTGCCTACATCTAAAAATGCACAGGTTGGCTCACGTAAGTATTAAATGCACAGAAATATGATTTTGGAAAAGGCAATTAGTAGTGTTAACTCTTGCAGCTGTAATCTTGTGATTTTATGTCTTTGTGTTGCAAAAACTGCCGCAACGGTTCTTTCGTTTGTGTTTAAAATGAAAAAGATCCTTTATTCGGAGGCTGTTGCTTTAAATAATCATTTAAAAAAAAAAGACAAAAAAAACCAAAAACCCAAACCTTCCCTTCCTTCTCCCATTTCTGCCCCGCCCCTTGGATTTCGCGTAGTCTCGCGAGAGCTCCGCGCCCCAATCCCGGCGGCAGGGCGTTTTCTTTTCAATTTTGTGGCGCGCGCCCTGAAATCCGCGAGGAGAAACTTTTCCTCAGGTGGAGTTGGGCATACAACCTTGCTGTCGCGGGAACTGAGGCGGGAGGGTTGGGCGGAGCGGAGGTGGCCAATGAGCGCTTGACCGATCTCGGGAAACGGCCAATAGGGAAGGAGGAACAGGAAAGGAGGTGGACCTGGGGGAGAAAATCGCGGGAGGCGGAGGCGGCGCGGTTGCTTTGAGCGGTCACGCTGCGGCGTTCGCGCGCCTACCGGCTCTGAGGGGATCCGAGGCTCTCCGGAGGTGGGGTGGAAGGACCCGTTGGGGTGGGCTGCGCGGGTAGGGAGGAGACCCCCTCCCGGGAAAGGTGGCCGTTAAGGCAGGGGGGCTTCGCTTATGGCGCGTTTCTGTGGTAAAGGGGTTTCTAAATGGGATGGGTAGGGCGGGGGCGCTGCCCCACGGCTGTGTCTGCTGGGGACGCAGTGCAGAGAGCTCTGACCTACTGGCGGGATCCACACAGAGATGCCTGTGTTACCGCTTGGAGAGCGTATTTGGGGGCGCAACCCAGAGGCTTGTAGGTGTTGGAATGCAGTCCTTCGTTTCTGTGGGTGCAGTTCAGAGCACCTGGCGTATTGGGGTGCAATCCAGATAACAGTGTTTTGCGGCAGAATATGTAAAACTGTATGGAGGATGCAATTGGAAGCATGCCTACTGGGGAGGCACAACCTAGAGGTCCCAGTGCCTTAGGGTCACAGTCTGGAGAGCCTTGTGTTTTCAGTTGCAATTCAGAGAGTCTGGAATATTTGATGCTAGAGATCTCTACTTATTGGGGAATGCAGTCTAGAAAGCTTTGGGGAGCAAAGCAGAGAGTCCTTTGTTTATGGGGATGCTAGCCAGAGAGCATTGCTTATGAGGGGGTGCAATCTGGAGTACTCTGCATAGAGGGGACACAACCTGAAGATCTCCGTTTATTGGGGTGCACTGCCTGGAAAGCTCTGTGTCTTGGGATATTGAAAATAAATGTGCAGAGGGTTCGGATAGACAGGTACCCTTGGGGACTTAAGATAAGAATATGGCGGGGTGACCAGAGAAGCACATATAAGGGGGAGCTTGAAGGGAGATCTGTGGGGGGTGAATAGTAAAAAAAGTAAAAATAGTGCACAGAAAGGAGGGGGGAAATAAGGAAAGGCTCTGTGAATGGTGGAAAGCTTCTATCATTAAGTTAATACAATGAACTAGCCTTGATCTATCTGCTTATTGGGTGCTCTATTATTTTTTTTAAAACATGGTTTGCAGTCAAAATAAGTGAGCACAGTAACTGAATCCAACAGAGAAATGGGAAAAAAAATCGGGCCTGAAGTAACTTAAACAATTGTTCAAATGTTGGGAAGGGAGTGATTTGGGTGTGCTGAGTGTTCTTACAAAGGGGGTATCCAGACAGGTGATAAGTTGGAGGAAAAAAAGTACTGCACAAAAATGGAGTGGTGGTCAGGGTTAATGGAGTGGGTGGCTGTTGGCACAGATAAGGAAGGTGATAGTTTGAACTGTCCAACTGGTATGGGAAGTTTTTTGGGTTTGGTCAGAGTTTCTGGAATTGGGACCCTGGATTAGGGGGAGTGACTGACAGGAAAAGAGGGGGTGTTTGTAGGACCTTGGTAGACGTTACCAGGACATGCTTTCTCTTGAGCCTCTCAAGACTTATGTTGGAGAAACAAGAGGGTTGTTTTAAAAATACAATTCATGCATTGCACCATTTCAGCTTTTCAGTGGGAATATGGGAGACAATGTGAAGAGACCATAGTGTGGGGTGATACATCTACTCCTGCTTTGCCCTAGCTTTCTTTCTATGTTTGTAAATCTGTTGACTCTAATTCTCCTTTGACAGAACTATTGCCACAATGTGGATCCAAGTGCGCACCATGGATGGGAAGGAAACGCATCGAGTGGATTCTCTTTCCAAGCTCACCAAGGTGGAAGATCTCAGGCAGAAGATATATGAAGTATTCCAGGTGGCACCTGATAGACAGAGGCTTTTCTACAGGGGCAAACAGGTACCAATCCCATCTCTTGTTCTTTCTCCCCAGCCGTATTTTTCCCTATGTCTTGTGTCCTCCCCACTGGAATTTTGCGTGCTTTCTGAAAGAAGGAAATGTATTTGACATAACAGTTGAGAAAACAGAGACTTTAACCAGAGGGGGCGGGTGCTGGCTCTGTGTTTGCTCCAGCATGTACAAGGGACTTTGTGAGGTCAACTGGATAGGTAGAAACAGGTGAAGTGAACAGTGATGTGCTGAAGAGGCACATTGTTTTACAAAGTAGACCTCAGCTACTGGCGACTTTTGTAACTAACCAATCTGTTCCTTAATGTAGATGCTGAGTAATGCTGAAATTGTTGTCTGTGGTGAAGAAGAAAAGTAGGGTTTTGTTCTTGTTCTGTTGGTGACAGTTTGGAAATGCTTTGTTGTTGTTAGTTGCGAAGTCGTGTCCGACCCATCGTGACCCCGTGGACAACATTCCTCTAGGACTTCCTGTCCTCCATCACCTGGAGTCCACTTAAGCTCACACCAACTGCTTCAGTGACTCCATCCAGCCACCTTATTCTCTGCCATCCCCTTCTTCTTTTGCCTTCAATTGTTCCCAGCAGTAGGCTCTTCTCCAGTGAATCCTTTCTTCTCATTAGGTGGCCAAAGTATTTGAGTTTCATCTTCAGTATCTGGCCTTCTAAAGAGCAGTCAGGATTGAACTCTTCTAGGACTGACTGGTCTGATCTCGCAGTCCAAGGGACTCTCAGGAGTCTCCTCGAGCGCCAAAATTCAAAGGCCTCAATCCTTTGGCGCTCAGCCTTCCTTATGATCCAGCTTTCACAGCCATACATTGCAACTGAGAAAACCATAGCCTTGACTGTACACACTTGTTGGCAGGGTGATGTCTCTGCTTTTTAATATGTTGTCTAGATTTGCCATAGCTTTCCTGCCAAGGAGTAAATGTCTTTTAATTTCTTGGCTGCAGTCCCTGTCTTCAGTGATCTTGGAGCCTAGGAAAATAAAATTGTCACTACCTCCATTTTTTCCCCATCTATTTGCCAGGAAGTGAGAGGACCGGATGCCATGATCTTAGTTTTCTTAATGCTGAGTTTCAAGCCAACTTTTGCACTCCTCTTTTACCCGCATCAAGAGGCTCTTTAGTTCCTCTTCACTTTCTGGCAAATAGATGGGGAAAAAATGGAGGTAGTGACAGAT
>NW_025336587.1:1104650-1172425 GCF_004798865.1 Varanus komodoensis | reverse complement strand
GCCCTGCCTTTCTCATGATGTGCTCTGCATATAAGTTAAATAGGCAGGGCGACAGTATACAGCCTTGCTGAACTCCTTTCTCAATTTTGAACCAAACAGTGGTTTCGTGTCCAGTTCTTACTGTTGCTTCTTGACCCGCATATAGGTTTCCCAAGAGAAAAATAAGATGGTCTGATACTCCCATCTCTTTAAGAACTTGCCACAATTAGTTGTGATCCACACAATCAAAGGGGTTAGCATAGTCATTGAAGCAGAAGTAGATGTTTTTCTGGAACTCCCTAGCTTTCTCCATGATCCAGCATATGTTGGCAATTTGATCTCTAGTTCCTCGGCCTCTTCAAAATCCTGCCTGTATTTCTGGTAGTTCTCCGTCCACATACTGCTGGAGCCAAGCTTGTAGAATTTTGCACATAACTTTGCTAGCATGTGAAATGAGTGCAATGGTGTGGTAGTTTGAACATTCTTTGGCATTGCCCTTCTTTGGGATCAGAATGTAAACTGACCTTTTCCAATCCTGTGGCCACTACTGAGTTTTCCAAATTTGCTGGCATATTGAGTGTAGCACTTTAACTGCATCGTCTTTTAAGATTTTGAATCGCTCAGCTGGAATACTGTCACCTCCACTAGCTTTGTTGTTGCTCAGACTTCCTAAGGTCCATTTGACTTCACATTCCAGGATGTCTGGTTCGAGGTCTGTGACCACCCCATTGTGGTTATCAGGGATGTTAAAATCTTGTATAGTTCTTCTGTGTAAACACTCTTTTCCAACAACCCAAGAGATGACTCTACACATGGACCTCACCAGATGGTCAACACAGAAATCAGATTGACTATGTGCTCTGCAGCCAAAGATGGGGAAGCTCTATAGTATAGAGTCAGTATAATATATAGTATAGAGTCTATACAGTCAGTAAAAAGAAGACCAGGAGCTGACTGTGGTTCAGATCATGAGCTTCTTGTTGCAAAATGTAGGCTTAAATTGAAGAAAGTAATCTTGCCACCTCTTCTTAATCTCTTCTGCCTCTGTTAGGTACCTGCCATTTTTATCCTTGATTATGCCCAAGCCCCTTTGCCATGACAAGGCAGTGATCCATGAAGGGGTTGGAAATGCCAATGGTGGCTAAAAGTTTGCAAGAAACTGAAACCTGTAGCTAGGTGGCCCAATTGCATGATACATTTAGGATGAAAGTGATGATAAACATGGCAATGGGCTTCTTTGAAGCAGTTTGTATGATTTATTTATTATTTATTACATACATTTATATCCTGTCCTATTGCTTTTAGTGCTCAGGACAGCTTGGAAGATATTAAAAAAATACAATAAATATAAAACTACTATAAAACATTTATTATTAAAACAATATAAAATATATCACAATAAAATGTGACTGAAAAAGGGGGAAAATAAAATCCTAAAACATCTAAAAACATTAATTGTTAAAATAATGATCAAATAAAAAGGTCATTACCTGGTGCTGGAAAGAATATAATGTCAGTGTTTGGCGGACCTCTCTGCGGAGCAGATTCCATAGTCTGGGCGCCACTGCGGAGAAGACCCTCCTCTGGTAGATGCCCTCTGTACTTTCTTCAAAGAGGGTTCCCAGAGCAAGAACTCCCCTGCTGATATTAAGGGGCATGAGGGCTTATAGCCATTCCTTACAGTAGTCCGGACCTAAGCTGTTTAGGGCTCTATGGGTTAATACCAGCACCTTGAATTGGGCCTGGACTTTCTTTGGGAGCCAGTGTAGCTGATAAGAACTGGAGTTATGTGAGAATAATGACCGGTCCCCGTCAGCAACCTGGCGGCTCTATTTTGTACCAATTGAAGTATCCAGACCGTCTTCAACGGCAGCTCCACATAGAATGCATTCCTGTAATCCAACCGGGAAGTTACCAAAGCATGTACCACTGTTGCAAGGCAGTGTTCATCCAGGTAAGGACACAGCTGATGAACCAGCCAAAGCTGGAGGAAAGCGCTCCTCCCCACCGCCATCACCTGGGTTTCCATGTACAGCTCTGGGTCAAGGAGCACTCCCAAGCTGCAGACCCTGTCCTTTAGAGGGAGTGCTACCCTGTCCAGTACAGGACCAAAATCACTTACCTGAAGATCCAAACCGCCCACCAACAGGGCCTCTGTCTTACTTCGATTAAGCTTCAGTTTATTGGCCCTCATCCAGCCCATTATCTTGGCCAGGCACCAATTCAGGGCAGCCACTGCCTCACCTGGATTAGATGTAAACGAGACGTAGAGCTGTGTGTCATCAGCATACCGGTGACTCCACAGCACAAACCTCTGGATGACCTCTCCCAGCAGTTTCATGTAGAAGTTAAATAGCAAGGGCAACAAGATGGAGCCCTGCAGTACTCCATGGCAGAGTTGCCATGGTGCTGAGCCAAAGTCCCCCAGCACCACCTTCTGGAATCGGCTGGCAAGGTAGGAGTGGAACCACTGCCAAGCAGAGCCTCCTACTCCCAACTTGGCCAGTCTAGCCAGAAGGATACCATGGTTAATGGTATCAAAAGCCACTGAGAGGTCCAGAGAAGCAACAGGGACACACTCTTGTCCCTCTCCCTTCACAGGTCATCCTACAGGGTGACCAAGGCAGATTCAGTTCCTAACCGGGTTTGAAGCCAGACTGAAATGGGTCCAGATAATCCGTTTCATCCAAGATTCGGCTTGTGAGTTTTAGTTAGAAAGAAACCAAATTGTACTGCCATGTAGTGATTTTGTTCAAGTGATGCTCTGTGCTGGCATGTGCTCTTTCAGTTCATTCCTGACTTCTTTCAGGAAGCACTATAGGTACTTACCAAGTCATGGTTTTCTCAGTTCTTGGCTGTTTGTTTGCTTCCTCCCTGTATCTTAAACACCATTGCAGAAATGTAATGCTGTCATGTAGAGGGGCTGGAGGTTTTTACACCTCCCTGTGCTTCTGCACTGCAGCTGATTAAACAATCCATTAGTTAAGTTCTGAGTTCTATGATCACATATAACAATGATCCACAGTTTATGCAGCCTTGTCCACAATCCAGTAACTAGCCTATGTTTCATATGCTGGGCTCAGTGTGAGTCATGAAATGTGGTGGGCACTGTTTTGAATATGGATTCCCTATTGGGGTTGTGGCATCTTGTCCTAAACTGTCTATTGGGGGTTATGCAAGGGCTAACAACAAACTAAGGATTACACAAGAGGTGCTTAACTCTCAGGAAACACTTGATACCAAGGTTTGGACAATGCTCTGCAAGCCATTGGAGTGACATTGGAATGGCTCATCATGGGTTATATAAGTCATGATAAGCCCAGTGTGTCACACAAACCACATCACTGTGCATTATTTTTCTGGGTTGTTTGTGGCTAACCATTGTTGGTTAGCACAGCTGAGTTCAACGACCCATGTTATAGGTTAGGGTTAAGTGTGAACCCAGCCAGTACCTTATATGTTGGCTTTGTTCAGAATTTAAGATCATTTAGTGTTTTGTTTTGTTTTGGTTTTGTTTTGTTTGTTTGCAGTTGCTGTTCCCTTCAAGAGTGGGAATTCTGTATGGGAGTTATCCACCATTTGCCACCAAGACTGTTAGGGAAATGAGGAGTTGTTTGTGATGGTTTAAATCTGTTGCAAACCCTTTCAAATATGTATTAGTGTCTTCATCTCATTTTGTTTGGATACTGTGCAGTTGCTATTCAGACGTTACTTATAGTATTTTATCCTACTGTTACACAAATGCTGTCTTCCAAAGTGGCCCATATCAATGAGAGAAGGAGAGAGAGAGAGGTCCTGTCATCAGGTGAAACACTGAAAGGAGAAGTTATGCAAGGGAAGGGGAATGGAGAGCTAAGGAAGAGGAGTCAGTTTTCCAAGGCTTAAGTAGACTCATAAGCAGATAGTATATCCTGTTTAGGCCAGGGTGACCTTTCCTTGCTGAGATTCTTGCTTTTGTTGCTTTGGCCTGGGTGAGTCTGTGCCCTCTTTCCTCTTAGCTCTGCAGTTGTTGGGGAACTGCCCTTTGGAGCCAAGTGTTCTTTCTACCAGGGAGAAGAAAGCAAGTTGCTGCAGCTTTCTGCTCATCTGCCCAGTAGGTGGGGAAATTTGCTCTACCTTGGGTTGATGTGCTTGGGAAGGAAGAGGTGCTGCCCAGCAATGGACCAACAGCTAACCATGGAAGAAGGATTCAGCATGTGGTGTTGGCTGTCTTGAAATGCACATAAGGGTTTGAAGCTTGGTTACTCTCATTCTGTGAGACATTGAGTAAAACAACAAATTGCTTGGCAAATTGACTGAAACATTGTGTGTGTGTAACTATGGCCAACTTTGGGAAGAAGTGATTTCTCTCTAGGCAGACTGCTTGGTGCCCCCAGAACGTACCTGTGGCAATGAGGTCTCTGCTTTCTTTTCCTGGACAATCTGTATTGAGATATTTTGGTTTGCCAGGCAGAAAAATTGGGTCCGTACTACTTTGGTTGAGAAATGGATTGTTCCTTTGGCTGTGTGGAGTGCTGACTCTCAAGCTGATTTGTTCTTGCTGCCCTGCTGTGTCCAAGCACACATGGATTCTTTGCTGGCAAGAGCCTTCTACATTGGGAAATGAGAGCATGCCCTTGACTAGCTGTAGTGCAGAGGCTTCTGGGGTGATCCTGACATGCAAGGCAGGAGCCCATTAAGAAATGATTTGTTCTTCTCCAGCTAGTGTGGAGAAGTGTGAAGGGGCACAGGAAAAAAGACCTTGGGTATGTGATGTATTTTATAGACTCACCAGTTGCTCTAAAGAAGCACTTGGGGAAACTGCGTTTTCTGATTTTTCTAATGCAACTGGTGGGCCTGGTGAGACGAGGATTTTTCTGATGCAAAGGGCTCAGATGTGATCCTAAACACACTAAGAGGTAAACTCTGTTCAACAAAGTGGGCTTTTGAGTAAACATAGAATTGTGCTGTGTTGCTAAGAAGCAGTGATATAGTTTACAAAAGATGACCGTGGAATGGTTCAAATGCGAGTCCAAGGAACTAGGAATGATATATTGTTCTGGTGTGTTCTTTTTGATTGCATGTGCTGATGCAAAGCATCTGTGGGTTCATTAATCAATAGCTTCCTATTTCTTTCAAATCATAAAATAAGACTAGACGAATAGTTATTGGGTTTATTATTGCCTGACTTTAAACTCCAGTTTTCCAGTTTGGAACCAACAGGAAACTGTGGTTCAGTCCCAAAGAGTTTTTGTATCTTTGCACAGCACACAGTTAAACTATACAATTCACTTCCACAAGATGTAGTGGTGACCACCAATTTGGATAACTGTAAAAAGAGACTGGGCAAATTCATGGAGGAGATGTGATTAGTGGCTACAAGTACCTCTAGTCTCATAGACAGTATGCTTAGGTACACCAGGTGTGGGGACCACAGACAGGAGTGTGTTGTTGCACTCCTGTCCTGCTTGTGAGTTTTCTGTGAACATCTGGTTGGCCACTGTGATTGGAATGCTGGTGTGATCTGGAAGGGCTATTTTTCTGTCCATATTATTGTAATAGAGAAGGAAGCACAGAAGCACAATGCTCCTTCCTGGTAAGTAATCCAGGGCTTACTGGGCCAAGATAATCAGGTCTGAACTGGGTTAATATGTCTGGAACAGAATTGTGTTCCAAAGCTTATCTGTGGATTCACTTATGTCTGGGAATGTCTCAGCTGTTCAGAATGTCTTAGCTATTGTGACCTGCTTATCTACCTCATTGGATTGTGAGAATGAACAGTTCAAAATCTAGGAATCTATTTTTAATATATGGAACAACATTTATAAAGTTTTCCAGCATCTTGCAAGGAACACTGAGGGCGGGGGTCACCTGGAGATTTCAGGCTGGTGTCCTGCTGATGCCAGTTCTACTTTTCAGATTGCTGTCAGGTAGAAAACACTGATGTTCTTGGACACAAAGACTGGTCTCTTAAATCAGTGGAGACTGTGTCTTCCAGGAGAAAGGAAACTTCTTGGGCAGTGGAGAGGTGTTGCTTGTCTGAGGGGATAATACTGGGCCTGATTCACTGCAGTGTTACAGATTATAAGTGGCTGGCTTAAGAATTGTATAACATCAATAGCTGATGCCCAAGTTCCTTCTTTTACCTCTTTATGCTCTTTGGGTGCTGCATTGTGTCCTTCTTAGATTGTAAGCCTTTTAGATTTTTTTGACTGAGGGGTAGGAGATGATCTTGGTTTTACTGATCTGGAAGACTGTCCACATGAAGAACAGAGTGTAAAATGTAAGCTTTAAAAATGATGTACTTGGAATATGAGCTTCAGGTGGGCATCAGTGGAACCACATTGCCCTGGCATGCTGTGGAAATGATTGTGGCAGCAAGGGCATTCTACCAGTTCTCGTGAAGGCCAACATCAAGCAGACTTCTCCCCTGACCATTGCCCCATGAAGTGCTAGTCCACTGGGCTGCAGCGAGGGTGGGGGGAGAGACAGAATGGGCGAGCAAGGCCATTCACCAGCTTTGTTGAAGATCATTTGCTTTATTTGATTTTCTTCCCTTTTTGTGACTTGCATTTTTTAGATGGTAAGCATGCAGGCAGGGGATAACTTGTCTCTGATATGGAGTATGCTGTTCTGGGAGAATTTTGGGGCAGGGATGGAGTAGAAATACTCTGAATGCATATACTTAGTCGACCTATCAGATATTTTTCCACAGGCTTGTGCAGACACCTGGATTTGCCTCTGGAGAAGGGGGATTGGGAAACAGTCTTAAGAGGTTTTGTCTCCATCCCTTGAAGTTGCCAATCATGCACTGGAAACTTTTTGTTGTTCATGGGAATGGAATTGGGCATCTTAAGTTTGGTATAACCAACCATGAACAACCTTTTGCTTTAGCTTTTTAAAGGTTATTTACAGAAATGCTGACATGAAAGCAAAACTGGTGTCAAAACTGAGAAAGCTAAAGCAGTTGACCTAACCGGCGTGGTGATTTCTCTTGCAAGTATATGTGAAGTACAGCAATTTAATGCATCTTTTTGATAGCTGTTGACTGTCCTGATGAGATTGGTGGCTTTCTCCCAACTATGTTCTTTTACAGATGGAAGATGGTCACTCCCTGTTTGATTACAGTGTTGGCTTGAATGACATTGTTCAACTGCTGGTAAGGCAAAGCCCTGCCCTCCTGCCTCTGGCTAACAAAGAAAAAGACCCTGAACTTTCGGACACGGACTCTGGCTGCAGCTCAGGCCAGAGCGACTCTGATAAAAGCTCCAATAATGGGGAAGGGGCTGTGGAGATGGAGGCGCAGCCCAGCACAGCGACTCAGGCTGACTTGATGGACCCAGGCTTTGGATTCTACAAGGTGAGGTGGTTCGGGTATGAAGTGCAGAGCTCTTTTTTTAATGGGCAGTGTTTGTGTACTGCAAGTTAGAAACAGAAAAATGTTGGTCAGACAATATGAGAGCTATCTTATCTGGGTGGATAAGCTGCCAGCATCTATGTTGTGCTGCAAATTGATGGCATACCTGCTTCTGTTGTGTTTTATGATGGGAGAAGAGTGTTGCCTGTGCTAAGGGTCTTAAAGGGCGGCCACCAGTGATGCATTGAGTTGAATTGCATGATCCTCCTCGGTTCTTCTTCTGCTTGAAGACACACACACACTCAACTCACACATTTCACTTTTTGAAACAGCTTGTTTCCAGCTTAGTGTTCCTGACAGCAACTCAGTAGTTTGACTCTCTTTTAGATCAATGAGCTGGTGGATGCCCGGGACACGAGCATGGGGGCCTGGTTTGAAGCTCAAGTTGTCAATGTGACCCTGAAGGGAAAGTCAGCCAGCAAGGAGTGCGATGAAGAACCTGAGCTGCAAGAAGCTGTCCTTGAGGAGGACATAATATATCATGTGAAATATGAAGAGTGAGTCTTTTAAACTACTTTTTTGGCTCCTGGCAGTGCCAATTGTGGCTGGGACTTAGTCAGATTTGCCCTTGTTTGTCCACTAGGGTATGTTGGACGTTGCTGTCCAGCAAGGCCCAGCTGCTTTCCCAAGCGTGGAGCTGGAAGAGTAGCACGGCTTGTCCTGGCACTTGTATGACAATCCTCGCCCCCTCCCCAGCTCCAAGGCTGGAAGGAATTTTACTACCACTACTGTTTATTACAGTGCTGCACAGTAGTCAAAGCTGTTGGGTTTCCTGGCATTTTGCTTTGCCACGGAGGCGTGCGTAGCATCTTGTACATACTCCTCCAGGTGGCATTGTAAGGAATACCTACTTTCTGAGCAGGGATTTTATACCAGGAGACTCACAGCAAATTTCAGGAAGAAACTCTGGCAAACAAACTTAATCTTTCCTATTAAACAGGAGCAATGCAGAGAATGCTCCCTGTTGCCAGCAGCTCCTCTGCAGCCAATTTAATGTTCCTCCTGCAGCATTAAACTGGTTGCAGTGATGCAGGTTTAATGCCTGTAAATTGCGCCCAGTGCTGGCTTGGCACTAGCAGGAAATTCTTCTGCTTGTACTATTGTAGACAGCTTGATACTGTAAGTTCAACCCCCCCATGCTGTACCCCAGATAGTTTGAGTGACCCCCAATCTTCAGCAGTCTGGGGGTACCGCAGAGGCCTGTGGTGCATGGGCAAGGGACTGGCACAAGCGGGGTGTCCAGCTCATACAAGTGTCTCTGTGTTCTGGCAGAGCAGGGGTGGGGATCCCTGGGCCTGTGGACTGGATATGGCCACCTTGTAGACCCTAGCTGACCCTCTGACTCTCCCCAGAAGGGCCCATTCCCTTGCTCCAAACCATATCATATTTGGCTGTTTCCAAGTTTTTGTGCAGGTTTTCCCATTTTCAGAGTTAGAAAAGGTTCTCTTAGAGCTTTGTTACTGGCAAGAAGAACTTTAACAAGATAGTGGGCATGATTTGTATTTTGGGCCCCATCTTCTTTGACTTCAGCTGCAATAACCATGGGATTGAAGTGCACAAAAACTTATCTGAAATAGAATCTGGCTCTTAGCGTGTCCCCCCCGGCCATCTGAGAGTTAGAGCAAACACCACCACTGAAAGCACCTAATCTGAGATGATCTGTGTGGCAATATCAGCTGCAGGAGGATTTGCTCCTGGACTGCTCTGGAGTGGCCCCATAGCAAGGTCCCCAACACCTGCTGTGCTATTCTCAAGTCATTCCAAGGCCACTGTGCAGAGGACATACTTCCTCCCCTCTCCGCCCCCTTTTCTGGATTGGAGCTAAGGATGGGAAGGGCAGCTTTGGCAGTCCGCTGTAGGAGCACATGCAGTTGAACGTTGATCACGACAGACTTTGCAAACCAGTTGTAAAACTCTGATCTTGCAGCTTTCTGAAAATAGTTTTGAATTTGGATTCTTGTCTTGAATTTGTTAAGGTTTTTTTTCCTTTTGCCATCTTATTTGCATTCTGTGTCCTGCAGACCAGTGGTCCCCAGCCTTTTTGGCACCAGGAATGAGTTTTGTGGAAGACCTATTTTCCCATGGATCGGGGTGGAGAGATGGTTTTGGGATGACTAAAGTGCATTACATTTATTCTGCACTTTATTTCTATTACATTGTAACATATAATTAAATAATTATACAACTGACCATAATGCAGAATCAGTGGGATCCCTGAGGCTTGCTTTTCTGCGATTAGATGCAGCTTAATAGCCACTTGCCACTCACTGATACGGTTTTAATATGGGTCTGTCAAGCAATTGATTTATTCTAGTATCTGTGCAGTCAAACCTCTGTGCTAGTGATAATCTATATTTGTAGCTGCTCCCCAGTGCTAGCATCACCCCCTCAACTCTACCTCAGATCATTGGGCATTAGATTCTCATAGGGGTGCGAACCCTATTGTAAACTATGCATGTGAGTGATCTAGGTTGCGCACTTCTTATGCAAATCTAATGACTGGTGATCTGAGGTGGAGCTGAGGCGATGATGCTAGCGCTGGGGAGTGTCTGCACATACAAAGGAAGCTTCGCTTGCTCACATGCAGCTCACCTCCTGCTGTGCAGTCTGTTTCCTAACAAGCCATGGAAATGTACCGGTCCACGGCCCAGGGATTGAGGGTTGGGTTCATTTGCTGTCGGCTGAACTTGTGAGCTTGGACTCACTTCAGTTTCTGTACAATGACCAGAATATTTTCTGTGGTTTTATTATCAGTAAAATATTACTTTGAGTGGTTAATGGAGAGTGGGGCTGAATTACTCTTTTTCTTTTTGATGAATTCCTAATCTCTCCGCACTCCTCTTCAAGCTATCCAGAGAATGGTGTCATCCAGTTGAGCTCCAAAGATGTGCGTGCCCGGGCCAGGACAATCTTGAAGTGGGAGGAGCTAGAAATAGGAGACATTGTTATGCTGAATTACAATCCTGATGATCCAAAGGAAAGAGGATTTTGGTACGATGCAGAGATCCTACATAAACGAGAAACCAGGACTTACAAGGAATTATATGCTAAGATTGTTCTCGGGTAAGTGGTGCACGTGTGTGGGCTGCATCTGACCAACCCCAGAGATGGGTTGCTTGTGCCACTCTATCCTCCATGCCTCTGTCTCCGAGGAGCTCAGCCCAGAGACAGGAGCAGGCATCTGATTTTACGGCAGCAGGCCTTAGAGTGGTAGCCATGTAAATCCCATGCACAACAGAGTCCTGAGGCACCTTAAGGAGTCAAAAAGCGATTTTGTCTTAAGCATTCCTGGACCCCGTCCACTTAAGCTAAAATAAGTCCTTTTTATCTGAAGTGCCAAAAGGCTTTCCAGAGTTTTAGTTGTGTTTTACAACAGAGTTGGGAATGGCACGACAGGACCCTCCGTCAAGCCACCTCACTTCTGACTGTGATGAAAAGCTTGCATGTCTCTGCCCTTAATTGTTTTCTTTATCACAGCGGGTAAGGGGACTGTGGTATGTGCTGAATTGCCGGTTCTGATTTTCAGTGTGGGTTGTTCTTAACATGCTTCCATTTCAGGGATGCTGGGGATACCTTAAACGACTGCCGAATCACGCTTGTGGAGGAAATCTACAAGATTGAAGAGCCCGGGTGTGCCATTCCCCTTACTGCTGAAAGTCCTATAAAAAGTAAGTCCTATTGCTTCAGTTCAGGGGGCTGCCCACCATCTTGCACAGCAGGGTAGCACGTGCTGGCCAAACTTGTGGGTCCGGACAAAAAGATCTCTGAAGCCTGTCCTCTGTTTCCAGCAGATGATCCTTGGAGTTACACTACCTCTAAGCATAGAGTTTTAATTGAGATAGCATGTTCTGTGAAGTGTCACAATCCTTTAAAAAATGTGAACTGGTGCCCATTGCCCCTGCTTTTGGCACTGAGCTGACAGCTCAGAACAAGCACTTCTTGTGGCCTGCTGTCCATTCAACTTGGCGCTGTTTGTGTGTTTCCATTTCTTCAGGGCAGAGCGGGCCAGTGTGTAAACAGTGTAAAGACAACCCCAACAAAACTTGCCGGATATGTGCCTGTCACGTGTGTGGTGGGAAAGAGGCTCCCGAGAAACAGCTCATGTGTGACGAGTGTGACATGGCTTTCCACATCTACTGTCTGAACCCTCCGCTTAGCTGCATACCTGAGGAGGAGGACTGGTGAGTCGCCAGGAATGCCTGAGCTGAGCCTCCAGAGTGTGGGGACCCATATTGGTACTGGGAGGTAGTGCTGAGCTGAAAGTTTCCTGAAAGTCACAAGGCTTGAAATCACCTCCCCTTTGAAAAAAACTCTTCACCCTACCCTCATGCCTGATGGCATCTCTCCCCAACTCCAGTCCCAGGGTGTTGGAGACCACCCCCCCATTCCATTCCCCAAGCAATCCTAGCCAGTCCGTGATCGTGTACTGCAGACAATGGCTTGACACTGTGTACCAATCAGACCTGGGCATTTCCTGATGCTGCAGAGCAGCACATGGAGTGCATTCAGGGCACGGATGGGGAATACAAACATAGTAAGTTAGAGGGGGCTTCCTCCTGACCCCCAGCTCCAACGGGCTCTGCTCATGACATGCCTACCATACGTGTCCCCCAGATGCTGTTGAACTGTGACATCGGCCCTGCCCATTGTAGCTGAAGGTGAAGAATCAAGAGAGGAAGCCCATGTGCAAACACTGCACTGCACCTTTTGTGGTTGTTCTTGCTGATCTGGATTCAAAACAAATGCTCTCAGAACTCTCCTGCCACAATCCTTAAATAAAAACCCTGAAAGGAAGGGCCCTCTATTCTGATCCATTCTTGGTGTAACAACCTCCTCCCTTCTCTATGTCTCTCAGTAGAAGTGTGTTTCTGCGTTGTTACCGTGCTGAACCCATGGAATTCATTAAGTGTCTTCCACATGATTCCAGTGGATTGTGTTGGTTCTGCCAAATATGGGATGGCTTGATTCCATAAAGGAAGCACAGCCTTGAAATTCAGAGAGCTGAGTCAAATTGATGACACTTAATAACAACAAATTTAGGTCTGGAACTCCAGGCAGGTTCTGCCTTCCTTTCCTTTTACTGCAGCTGAGTTGGGAATGGTTGTGTAGCTACGCGGAGGGATGTGGATCATACTCAAGTTTCTGACTTGAACCGCTGGAACCTGCAGCTGCGAGAGCTGTGGAGGGTCCCTGCCTGGATCCCTGGAGGGCTGCTGGCAGCTTGAGTGGACAGTTTTGGCCTAGGTGGCTGCTGTTACTTGGGTGAGGATTTAGTAGTTGGAGACCAAGTGCAGGATTATTGAGTTGTGCCTCTTTTCTCTGTTTTGCCAACTTTATGCAGCATATGCATGCTTAAAAGTGCAACTGTTTTTCAAAAAAGGCTGTGGTAGAGGTGGAAGTCTTCTCTTGGCTTTATTGTGCCAATCAGGTTGATTCTCCATTCAGAATTGAAGAAATTTGAATTGCTTGTAATTTTGGGGGGAATTGTGCTATTGTATTTTAACAGAATCAGAACCAAATGCCCCTTAAAAAAGTGCAATGTTGGCTTCCTGTTTAATCTTTCATGCCTTAGGTATTGCCCAGAATGCCGCAATGATGCGAGCGAGGTAGTGCTGGCTGGTGAGAAGCTCAAAAAAAGCAAGAAGAAATCTAAGATGGCATCTGCTAACTCCTCCTCTCAGCGGGACTGGGGCAAGGTAGGTGTATCTTGGACTTGCTGACCTGCAGTGCTAAACTCACCATGAAAGTCAGCATCCAAGGAGACCGGCAGTCACCGTAGCCTGCACAGGACAAGTGTCAGCCATAAGTGCCTTGCCTTGGAAACATCTATTTGCAAACCACACAGGGCCAGGACTGCCTCTTGCGTCATGGAGTGCGTAGCTGGGAGGACCCATGGGCTGCTCCTTGAATGTGGCTGCCTTTTCAACATCAAATATTCTCCCGTGCCCAGCAGTGACTTGGTTTGCACACAGCAATATGCTGCTGTGTTATAATCCTGGCTCCTCATGGGGAAGGCAGCCAGAATTCTAGGGTCAACTGTCTTGTTAATGATGCATCCCTGACTTGTTTAGCTGCACCCATTGACAGGAAAAAGCAACCAGGATTGAGCTGTGCTTGCATTGCTGCATGTAAACTGGGTCAGTGGAGCCATGGGCTGATTTGTGGTGGTTTCTCTTTAACTTCTCAAACTTACTTTTAGGGCATGGCATGTGTGGGCCGCACTAGGGAATGCACCATTGTTCCATCAAACCATTATGGACCAATCCCCGGGATTCTAGTTGGGACCATGTGGAAGTTTAGAGTCCAGGTGAGAAACCATATCTGTGTGTAAAAGATGCTTGAAATTAGCAAATATGTAAAAAAAAAAAAAGTCTTGAACTTGGAGGGAGAGAACAGAATCAGGTGGAAAGTTCCTTCTCTTTCACTCATAATCTTAAGAGACCATAATCTCTGAAGCATGGCAATTCTGTGTCCTACTCTTGATATTTTTTCTCTTGAGGTTCCTGCAAGCTTAGTCAGCTGAAGTGTGAAGGGCAATACCCCTTCATTGTGGCAACAACATTGGTTGTTTATTTCACTGTGCACTTGTGCAGCTTGCTGCACAGACTTCCAAAAGCAAGGTGATGAGTGTAGCTAGGAACTGATGGAATTGCTTGAAGGCCATTAGTGATAGTGCTCTGTCCCTCCTTCTCATGGGTCTGTCAGTTACTGGCTATATCCACGTGGACTTACCTGTGCTGAATTAGTGCCCAGTGCCACAGACACATTCCTAAGCAGGGGAGTTGGTATTTCTTCACTCAGGTGAGCGAGTCTGGTGTCCACCGGCCCCATGTTGCAGGTATTCATGGCAGGAGCAATGACGGAGCCTATTCTTTGGTCTTGGCAGGAGGCTATGAGGATGACGTGGTAAGTGATATTATCTGTGCAGATAATTGCACTTTCTCTTGCTCCTTTGTTTCCTAGATGATCCAATGGAAAATTGAGCATTTGTGTTTTAACTGGACATTGCTTAAAGAGGTAGATTAATTCCACTTTTCTCCCCCACCTTCAATCAAACAATTATTCTTAGTTCCATTATAAACTATTTCCTAAACCATCAAGGTCTCTAGTTATTGGCTAATCCATAGCTGACTTGGCTTTCCCTTTGTTACCTCTCCTCATTTAACAGCCAATTATCTTCCCAGTCACAGTTCTGCACCTAGCTAAGATGCAATGAAAGCCAGGGATTACCAGATTTAGACTGCTCAAGCACAATCAGTTAAATAATTAAAAGGTGGTTATATGCTCAAAAGACTAATTCATGGAGGAAGCTGCCCACTGCTTCTCTGCATGTTCTCTTGTCACCTTCCAACACTCCTTGACTGCATAAATTGTGAGTTAATTGCCCAGTATGTGCCAATACAGAAAACTGCTTCCTCTTGGAGGAGGATGCCGATTCTCTGAGTTGTTCTCTGGGCTTCCTGACTTTGAGTTGGGAGTCTGCTAGTTGCAGCAGCAGGAACCTTTATTGGCATAACAGTACAAATCTACGTAAATCCACACAGTCCCACAGAGATCCCCCAAACACAGCATTGCTAATAGGCACTAGATTGGCTCTTTACAATCTCCCATAGAAAGGCTGCTGCTCTCTCCACCATGTCAGCTGACTCTGGATAGGACAAATTGGACCTTTTCCTGAGAATCAGCTCAGAACAGTTTATATAGCGTTTATATATTGTTCATCAGCCATACATGGTTCCCAGAATGGTTTAAAGAAAAGCTGTGCTAAAAAAGGAGATATTCATAACCACAATATGACAACATCCTGCAGCAATTTTATCTCATGTATGAAGAAATGCATCATGGACTTCACTGAGGAGGGGATAGTCATGCTCTTTCACACTTCACAGTGAATTGTTCGGAGTATGAAAATGAGTGTGCCCCTGGATTTGACTTGGGTATATGTGGAGAAATGGTCACTGTGCATTAGAAGTGCTGATCTGGAGTTCCTGGTAGGAGAAGAGCTGTCTGTCCTCTGTGGTTACAAAACTAGGTTTGGGTGAATCATCCAGGAATCAGTTCTCCTGCTTGAGGCAGCCCGACTACAGAATTGAAACAGGGCTGGAAAAATAGGTCCTTGGCTCCAGGATAAAAAGTTCAGCCCAAGCACCAGTTTATTCAGGTGTCTGAGGGTCCCACTGCAGGGGCTCTTTCCAGCCTGGGATTGAATTGTGTGAATATATTCCAGGATCACGGGAATTCATTCACCTACACGGGAAGCGGAGGGCGGGACCTCTCTGGAAACAAACGCACGGCAGAACAGTCTTGCGATCAAAAGCTCACAAACATGAACAGGTGAGGAGCATGGCAGATCCATTCCCAAGGGATTTTCAGAACGTGGGGAACTGCCAGGATCCACGAAATAAGTCTGTTGTCTTTACATATGCCTCCTCCTGAATAGCACTCTTGAGATTCAGAAACCTGCCTGCAGCAATGTCTGGCCACTTTCTAGCTGGCATCTCTTCCATGGGTTTTGCCACACAGCTACCACGCTGGAAAGGTCCTTTCAGCCACAGTTTCCCACTCTTTCCATTGTTCTCTATTCTTGGTCAAAGTAATAATCCTTCCAGTATTTTAAAGTCCTTCTATCATCATTAGAGATGTTGAAGAGAGAATGCAGCTTCCTGCCTGTTTCAGCTATTGCAATAAGAAGTGCCTCCTTCAAGCATATAATGGGAAGTAGCTCAGATTAACTTCTGGGTCTTTCTGTGTCTCTTCTCCCATCACCTATTTTACTTTCATATGGTCTTGGGGATTGCTTGAAACAACTTGCTGATTCCCTGGCACAGTTAAGAATTACTTTGTTATTCTGTCGTTTGACATTCAGTGAGTGAAATGGCAGTTGAAAACATGGAGCCCGTGCTCTCTTCTCTCTGACAAATATCAGGTCAGACTTTGACTCACCTTAAATTCTAGATCCTATGTTTCTTAATCACTGAGAAACAGCAATTGGACCTGAGATGCTGATGATTGCACTGGCTGGTTAGTGAGGTAAAGTGATACTTTGCGGAAGACACCATGAGACATCCCAGTTGATTTGATAAACAGCCTCCTTTCTGCTTCGTTGTTGGCATTTGGGTTGTTTGTATGCCGTGCTAGAACATAGCAATTTTGCATCAAGATGAGAGTTTTACAAATGGTACAACTATATGTTAAGCGCAGATGTGGTATAATGGTTAGAGTATTGGACAGTGACTCAGGAAACCTCAGTTTAAGTGTCACTGAGTCATCCTAATCTGCTTCAGAGGGTTGTTGTAAGGATAAAAATGGAGAGGATGACAACTATGTGAGCCACCCTGAGTTCCTTGCAAAAGAATAAACTGTTGTTGCTTATTCTTTAATCCATTTCTGTATAAATGGAATAAAGAATAGCTGAAGTTCTCTGGGTGACTTACAAACTAGTTAAACAAATAAATAACACATAGTTAGCAATCACAAAACCACCATGACCTAGAGTTGATATCAGGCAGGGTCTCTTTCTGAATACCTGTCTGCCTGCTTTGCCTCTGTGTTCCTGAAGGCTGGGCCACTGATATACCATATTGATACCAAGGGCCAATTTCCCCAGGGACCTGGTGATGTCAGGATGCAGGACCCCACCTTCACATCATTGGGACCTGAACTCTGTTCACTTTATAGAAGGTGAAAGAAGGGAGAAACTTACTTACTAATTCAGTGCTCTGAGGAGCTGGCTGAATTCTGGTTGTCATGACACGGCCAGCATTTTGAAGTTTCAACTGGGTGCACAGTCAGCTCTGCATCTTCTGGCCCATTTCTCTTGGGGTACCTTACCCCAAGGTCTCATGAGCTAACCTGGTAGGATAGATGTTCCTTATACCTGATCTACCCATTTGAAGGTGAAGTTTTCCACGCAGCTGTGCCAACATACCCTTATTTTTGCATTTCTGTAGGGCTTTGGCTCTGAACTGTAGTGCTCCGATCAACGATAAAGATGGTGCAGAGGCTAAGGACTGGAGAGCTGGAAAGCCAGTCAGAGTGGTACGGAATATGAAGGGGGGCAGGCACAGCAAGTACGCCCCCAAGGATGGGAACCGATATGATGGCATCTACAAGGTAGGGAGACCGGTGCTGTGTTGGCCTGTTCAGATGGAACATCTGTGTGTGGAATTTAAATCTCCCATTTCCTTTCGAAGGTGGCAAAATACTGGCCTGAAACAGGGAAATCTGGCTTCTTAGTGTGGCGCTACCTTCTCAGGAGAGATGATGAGGAGCCAGCCCCTTGGACCAAGGAAGGGAAGGAGAGGGTGAAAAAACATGGTCTCACAATGCAGGTGAGCCAGGCAATGAGGTGCTGGGCTATTTGAAAGGGCTGTCTCTGTTGCAGCTCCAGAAAGAAATTGTGGGAAGGCATGATTCGGGCACATGCGCTGGCCAGGCATCCACTCCTCTCTCTTGCATGCTGCTCTGCATACTCAGGATGATGCAGTCCTCCTTGCTGCTTAATGGATTTCCTTCATTTTACGCGAGTGGCCATTCTGCTCAGATTCCTGCTGTGTTCTCCAGTAAGCAGCTCTTCTAATGTCTTGCTTTTAACAGCCATTAAAACATGCAGAAGGATCCGCAGCTTTAGCTTTTGCCCCAACAGCTGCAGTGCAACATGACTGCATGTTTTGATGGAAGGTGATTTATTTTGGTAATATCCAGTAGGCCATTTAGGTGACTTTCTTGGCAGAATTTTTCCATTGCTATCAGCATGCACAGGGCCAAGAATTGGCAAGATCCATGCTGCCCTCAGTGGATTTCAGGTGCATACCAGCAGTTGGTGGCCAGAGAGAAGGAGTTTATGGCTGATCTACCAGATCAGATGTACTCCAATCTTTCTGACCTAGCATTATGTTGGGACAGTGGAAAGGACGGTTTTTTTCTTCCTGGGGCAGAGTTATGTCATAGCTAACCTGCTTTTTTGCATCTTCAATTTAGTATCCTGAAGGGTATCTGGAAGCTGTTGCTAATAAACATAAAGAAAATCGCAAGAAAAGAGAGCAGGTTCAAACTACAGGAAAAGGGAAGAGGAAAAGAAAATCTGGTAAGTTTCCCTTCTTGAACAGACAGTTTTCCTGTTTAGTTTTCCCTGCACCACCTGAAGCAATCCTGTTCAATCGATCTCTTTTCCAGGGACTGATACAGATCACTCACTCTCTCCTGCTGGCACATCGAAGAGGATTAAAGTGGCAGTCTACAAGCTCACACCCCAGCAGAAATCACTTATCAAAGAGGATGAAGCCAATGCGAAGCTGTGGAATGAAGCACTGGAAGCCCTTAAAGATGGGCCAGTAAGTGTGGGCTGGGTCACACGGATCTTGATTGACAGCTGGTGCTCAGTTGGGTTTGTCCTGAATGAGTCCTCATCTGCACAAGTAGCAGAATAGTGCGGTTGAGTTCTTAGAGAATGGAGAGGCAGCTGTACCATTCTGCACCATAGGTGAGATATTTTTGCCAGGATCCCCACATTTTAAGAATAGCACAGAACAAAACCCAGGCTCCCTGAAAGAGGAAGTGTAGTGCATCAAGGAGAAGGTTTACCCTTAACACTTAAGGGTAGTTCTTTTGCCCAGGGATTGGTTCTGACCTGCCCTTTCCATCACGCCTTGGTCTTCTCCCCTTTATCCATGCCTGGTGCTGCCAAAGCATTTCTCCTCTCTCTTCCCCCTCCTCTGCCAGTAATATTTTTTTGCATTTTTTCCCTGAACTGTCAGAGTAGTGTTAACCTATTTTTCCACTGTTGTCCCACACTCCTCCTCTCCTCATTAGTCTGCCTCATGCGACCATCTCTCATCACTTGGCTTTCCCCTCTCTACCCCGTGTGCCTCAGAGTCCCATTTTAATATCAGTAATGCAGATAAAATACAGCATTTTAATGTTATAACTTTCTGAACAGCTTCACTGCATACAGTTTGCATTTAATATTTCATTGTTCCTTTGTCTAGGATGATTAACAAGTATGATATATAAAATAGAAACGTTAGGCAGCAGCAGATAAAAAGCAATTAAAAAGAGCCACAATACTAAGTCCATCGGGGAGAATCATGAAATAACGTTATTGATAGTTTCCATTAAAAGCAATTCAGACTAAAAACACTTGAGAGAGTCATACTTCAATTTAGCCCCCATAGGCCCCCAAGTCTTCCTTAAAAGCGGAGCTGGATGACTTGAGACACTCTGGATGTTTCAGGCATCAGCTCCTAGGAGCCCTAATGATTGGCTGTGCCGGCTAGGGCTAATGAGAGTCCCCACCCCAAATGCTTTGGTCATTTGGTCAATGCAAAGGTGCCCATGCCTTTCTGTAAAGGATATGGTAGTGCCATGAACGAAGATGTTCTTTCCACAGTGTCGCAGGCCATCAAAGAAAAGGCAGGAAAATCCCAGAGTACTGGCAGTAGTGAACAAGGTTGCCATGTCTGTGCACTCCTCGGGCAACCCACACTTAGCACATTCTCATCGTATAGTTGTGATGCTGCAAGCACGCTCTGCCACAGCTAGAGCTGCCTTCTCTAGGGGGAATGTTCAGTAGGCATTGGATGTTTCTGGCAGCTGGAATAAGGGGAGGACAGGGAAGGCAGTGCTCTTGACAACTCCATCTCCATCTCATGCCAGAAGTTCCTGAACAAGGTGGAAGAAACCTTCCTGTGCATTTGCTGTCAGGAGGTGGTGTTTCGGCCAATCACGACTGTGTGCCAGCACAACGTGTGTAAAGTGAGTAGTGCTCTCTTTGTTACTGTCCCTCTTCTGGAATATTTACTTTCCTTGGGTTGCAAGAGTCTGCGCTGCACCATGCTTCAGTGGCTTTGAGAATGTTCTGGATGGTGGTGGGGGCTGTCTGGGGAAAGACCAGCTTCACCCACATGCAGAGCCGAACAACAAGGTTCACAGCAGGAGGAACACAGTCCAAAAGCTCTGTTGCAACTATTATCATGTCACCTCAGCACAGATGTCAAGAGCAGGTCTAACAATCCAGAGACCTCATTCCCCATAGTTAAAGGAGACGGGGAATGAGGTCTCCTGGATTGGTTAGACCTGTTCTTGACATCTGTGACAGTTAGTCTTGAAGAGCTTGTTGGAAAGGCCCCTTTCAGCCTACTGTGGAAGTGGCAAGCTGAAACCTGCCTGTGGGTTTGTTTTTATTTGGGAGTCCTCTTTTGTGATCTGAGGTTTTCAAACTGAGAGCATTTCACCTTCAATTATTAGTGGTTGAGACTGTCGAATATAAATGTTTCCAAGAGCATCCTGCAGCCTCCACTTCTCAAAGTGGTTTCGCTGTCACCGAGCAAAATCAGGTGCTTCAGAAGCTGGGGCTTGGTGGGTTATCTGTGTAGGAGGAATCACTGCTGTTCCACTTGAAGTGGGTGAGTGATGCACAAGTGTGTACAACCCTTAGTGTATGTGTGTGTTTTCTTCCAGGCTTGTCTGGATCGATCTTTCCGAGCAGAAGTATACAGCTGCCCTACTTGCCGCTACGACCTTGGCAAAAACTACACGATGCAAGTGAACCAGCGCCTGCAGAGTCTCCTAAATCAGCTCTTCCCAGGCTATGGAAATGGACGGTGATCCCCAAAAGCACTTCTAATTTCCTTAAAATGTTTTGTCCCCTGAAAAACCTTTATGGGGTTTTGGTGGGGCTTTATTTAAATAAATAGCCTTCCAGAAAAGCTTTTTTTTTTTTGTCCTTGTCTCCTCTTCCTTCCCCTCCCACCCCAAAACTGTGGACCTGTTCACATGTTAATCACCACTCATGGGTGCTACATAGCCTTTTTCATCCTGTTTGGAAATGTGTTCCTTGGGGTTTTGACATGACATGCAAACGTATAATTTTGGATTGCTGAGGAGGAAACAATTCAGAGTTTGTGAACTCCTGGTTTGTTGTCAGATTAATTCTGAGTTTTTTCCTTTCCACAAACCAGAGTTCTAGGTTGTTTTCCAAGCTGGATTCAAAACTGATGTGGTGAGTGTGCTGGAGGCAACTTGTCTTTGCATGGCCCTGGCCCACCATGGTCAATTACCTAACCCATAGTTGTTTATATGTGACTTGGGTCTTTAAAGGTTGAGGAACCTGCTTATGTATTTGAGGTAGCGCTTGTGTTTAATTAACATTAACAAAAACTTTGACAAGAGCACAGGTTGTAGGAATTCCAGATTGCTTATTGTAAATGCGCTACTGTATTGGACAATTTCAGTTCCCAATGGAGTTTTTTTTCCCCAAAACAAAAAATATCATAGGGCTTGGTTGCTACAGTCTCTAAGGTTATGGATTTGGGACAGAAGTTTGATGCATTTTTGTTGTTGCAGCATTCTTAATGCTTAGGTACAATGAGAGTCTCTGCATAAGGAGTTGCCTGCCACCCAGGGTTCAGATCCCTAGTTTCTGGTCTTGTCAATTCTGATATAAGCTCTTTATCAAGTTGCTTGTCTTGAGGGCCCATGTATAAAGTTACTACCTCAGTCTCTGCATTTGTCAGCTAGATGCTGCCTCTTACTTGCAGTGCCATATGTGAAAAGTAAAAGCCATTCAGAAGTGCCTTCTTGCCCCCTCCCTCCTGCGCTTCTTTCCTTGCTTGGAAGACTGAATCATTTTTTTAAAGCACTGAAGATTCTGAAATCAGCCAATCAAGTCTTGTTCTTGGGGATCATTACTTGTAACACACTAGATCAGTGGCTTTTGATCATTTAGCTATATGTTTTACTGCTAATTTTGAATCTGCTTGTTCTACTTGGAATGAAAAATGAGACATGTAACTTGCTTTTAAAGGGAGAAGGCTTGGTTTTATTTTCGGTGTTTGTTGGTTCTTGCCTCAACAATACCAAAACTCTACAGGTCAATACCTCAGTGTAAAACAGGGTTAATAATAAATCATTCTTCACTTTGGACAGACTGGAACAAATGTGCTTGTTTTTAGTTGCTTTATATATGTATAATATTATTTGAGTAAAGTAGCTTGTTTTGTCTTTCTGGATTTTGCCACAGTTTTGTATAAACCAGGAGTTCTCAAAATAAAATGCCTTTTCATATCAAAGCTATCATGTGTTGTCTTATAATTTGAATTTTAAGTTAGGAAACTCAAAACTTAGATTTGTGTGGCTGGAAGTCATGCAGATAACTTGAGATTCTGCTGTAGTTTTCCTTCTCTCTCTACTATTCCCCCGTGTGCTGCCTTGTCCAGCAGTTAGCCTATCCACCAAAATCTGGCTGTGTTTGTGTTTCCAGAATATGAATTGAATCCTGGTAGGAAGTTTTAAGAAAACTGCTAGCATTTGCAATATTTTCAGAGGAATGTAGATGTTTGGTGGTGCTTTGCTCTTAATTGCATGGAAGTGGTCTTCTATCCTGAACCATGTATCAAAATGGGGAAGGAAAGCAGAGTGTAGGGTGTAGAAATTAGGATCAGAGAGGGGATGTGCATTCCATATGTCAGAATCTAAAAAGCCAGATACCCAGTACTTACGGGCTTTTCTAGCCCTTAAAAGGGGGCAAAGTAAAAATGTATAGGAACAAGGTGCAAAAGTTGCACTGACATTTGAGCTTCTGTGATAGTGTTTCATAACAGCTGTTTCAAACTTCTAAAGGAAGTTCTGATTTTATATATTGCATTTTATTACCTGTTTTATGGACTGTAGTAAACTTCCCAGAGAGCTTTGGCTGTGGGCAGGATAGAAATGAAACAGGTAAATACCTTTGAGTAGATTTCCCAGGAAGTACACAGGTGAGTTAGATCAAAAAGCACTCCAGAACATTAAGGGTGTGGCATGCGCAATATTTTTTTCTCTTCCTGAGTAGCAGACATGTATAGCGTCGAGCAGTCTTAAAAGCTCACCTAGACTTGAAGGCAGTTTTCCACATGGAGCCAGGCACTCCTTACTGGGGAGTTTCTGTCAATTCAAGACTCTTTCAAAAGTGGGGTTTTAAATTATGTAGTGTCCAGTTTTAGTTTGACTGCCTCAGTAGTACAGGACATTACTTGCTGTTTCACTATTAAAACATTAGCATACTTGCTGCTCCAAGTAGAGGAAACCCCCTGACTGCAAAGTACAGTGGTACCTGGCTCACGAACTTAACCTGTCCCAGGACTCTGGTTGTGACCCAAATTGGTGGTGAGCCAAGTCAAATTTCCCCATAACATTCAATGTAAATAAGGTTAATCCATTCTGTAACTTTTTTTTTAATCACAAAAGTGGGCATGATCGCGATGGTCACCTGATGCGGAGTGTGCAACCTGAGGCAATTTTTTTCAGAAATTTGCTTGCGACCAGATTTGGTCTTGAACTGAGATGTTTGTGACCACGGTAATTGCAACTTTGTAATTGCAATTGCAAAGGCAGTGCCATCCTATGCTTAATTACCCTTTTTTAGGGTACTAAGCCACCCTTCCCCTAACCCAGCATGCACCAGAAGTTTTTCTGCTTTTATCCCTCAGTCAGCTATGATAGAGGTTGTAGTCTAACATGCCTATAAGGCTGGTCTAATCTATGCCTACTCTGAAGCCAGAAAAAGAAGAAAAAACGTTAGAAAGATGTAACAGGCACTGGGTGGTGGAGATTTCTCGACCCTCTCCAAAGCTACTGCTAGATGCTAGGAGCAAGCACCGTTCATCAAAGACTAACTTCTGCATAAACATGCACAGGACGGTTTGACTCCTTATCCGCAAACTTGTGGCTGTAGGGCCGAAATAAGGAATCCTAGAATCAAGCCTTGAAGGCCACTTTGCCCTGATCGATTAAGGAAATTCACAGCAGGAGCCTTTGCCTGAAGGCCACCCAACCTCCGGGGCATGTATGTAATTCCATTGTCAAACTGAACTTAAGATATTTCTTCAGATGGAAGTACTTTCTTGCAAGTTAAGCGCCTAAGGGCAGTTCTTTGCCATATGGGGCAGCAGCAAACCTGCCTTGTTCTCTCTATGGTATCCCTCTGGGTATTAGAGGAGGGCTGTCCTATTTTCTCTCCTCTCAATCTTTCAGGCTAAACAAATCCTTCCCCCCGATATCCCCGTTGCCTTCTTACTGAATCCCTTTTCGTCTGCTTTTCTTTGGAGACCCGGCCCCTTTTGGTTAAAAAACAACGGGCTTGGCCCCCTTTCTCCTTCACAACAACCCTGAGAGGTAGCTCGCGGATGAGATGAGCTGGTGACTGTCTCCCAAGTCCTAGGCTTGCTTGCAGATTTGGAACTCTCAAGCTCCCCGGAAAGCGAGGAGGTGGATTGCTTCCTAAAAAGCTTTATTTGCAGCCGCCATTTCCTTTTCGATCTCCCTACCCCTGACCGTTGTTGGTTTTGAGGAACGCTGACCTAACAATGCATTGTGCAAATGGGGGTTTGCAAGGGAGAGGCTTGCAGAAGGGCGTGGAACGTCTTCGGATTTAACTTGCAGAGGCGCCCTTCTCCCCCGGGGCGGTGGGGAGGGGAGAGATAGCGTCCGTCCCCTCCCCTATTGGTGCACCGAGCCCTGCAGCCCCCTCCTCCTCCCTCTGCTGCTGTGCACGTCCTCACGTACACCGCCTGCGCTGCTTTACAATGCCTGCTCGCCGAGGGGGCGGGTGGATAGAAAGGGCGTGGCGGTTCCGAAGCTCCAGCCATGCCCACCTCCCCCTTATCGGCCGGTGACCAATCACAAGCGACCTGCTACCCGTAGGCGGGGCCACTTGCTCCCCTAAGCTGCCTTCGCATTGGCCAAGCGCGAAGAGGGCGGGGTAGTTCCGAGAGCCGAGGCGGAAGAAAAGCAGGGAAAAAGGGACTGGAAGAAGGGAGGCGGGCTTTGCCGGGAAGAGAAAATCGGAGTGGTCGTGAACGCCGCCACTCTGCCGGGCACGGCCGCCGCCGCCGGAGTTGGGTCGTGGGGCTGCTACTCGACGCCCGCTCACGGCCAATCGGCGCTGTGCGGGGGCGGGCGCTGCTCGGCCGTTGGAGGAGGAGGAGGAGGAGGAAAGAAATTGGCAACGGCAGCCCTCCCCAGCCGCCCCTCCCCCCTCGCCGCGCTCGCGCTGAGGCGACTTGCGGAGGCCGCTGAGGCGGCGGCGAGCGGGGCTCCCGGAGGAGGGCGGCGGCGGCGGCGACCGACGACGACGACTGGAGCCGCGGACGGGTGAGGCCTTGCGGCGGCATGGCAACAGGGCGGGGGGATGGGGATGTTGGTGCTGTTTTACCTGGGGAGTCGGTCCGTGGAGCGTGGGGGAGGGGCGCGGCGGGGGCTGGTCCGGTCCGGTCCGGTCCAGTCCGGGGCATGATGGCGGCGGTGATGCTCTCCGCGGCCCTCCGCGCCGGCGGGACCTCGCGCAGCCACTCGCCGCCGCCTGTGGCCCCCGCAGGAAAGGGATGCTCGGCGCATTGTTGTGTTCTCTTCCCCTCATCTCTTGGCCCACCCCTTCCCCGGCCGCCCCCCGAGGCCTTCCTTGGGGGCCCCTTCCCGACCCCGAGTTTCCTCATGTTCAGCCTTTGTTGACGGTTTGGTGTCTTGATGGAGGTTGGTGTGGACGAGAGGGCACCTAGAGAGGCACGACCAGTAACTGCAGCCCGGTCGGTTTTTGTTTCCTTTATTATGATATAAACAGGAGAAGTTAAGCAAAGCAACCGTGTGGGTCTGAAGCACCTCGTCCCGTTTTTGTGTGACCGGGGTCTTCGCTTTATTAAAAAAATAAAGTTTGCAGCATCGTTGGGGGATGTCGAGTTGGTGGATGCTCCAGATTGGCCTTTCACGCCCCCCCCCCCCTTTGAGGGAGTGGGATGAATGCAGATCTGCTCAGCTGTGGCATTGGCTTTGTTGACTGCGGCTGCTGGAAGGTAGATTCCCACGAGTTTAGAGGGCCCGTAAGGTGCATCCTCCCGTAAGGTGGTCAGCATTACAAAGAACTTGAGAAGAGCCCTGTTGGATCCGATCAGGCAGGGGCTTGCTTAGCCATCAAGTGTGCCATTCTGCTCCTACAGTGACTGGCTAGCGCCCCCCCCCCGGAAGCCCAAAAGCCAGGCATGTGCAACAGCACCCATATTCCCCTGCAACGGATGTACAAAGGCGTGTTGTTTGTGATCCTAAACACAGCATACTGGCCCTCTCTTCCCCTGGCAACTTATTCAGCCCCTTTTTCAAATTCATCCAGGTTGGTGGCAATCACTGCCTTGCGGCAGAGAGTTTCTTAGTTTAGCTCTGCCTAGTAAACATGCCGCTGGAGGGGTCCTTCCCCCTTAGTGGTAGCAGGGGTGCAAAAAAATGAGAAGTGGAAGAAGTGAGTTCACAACACTTCAGCTGAGAGATGGTTTGGTGAATCTTGTGTTCCCTCATCCCATTATTACAAAAGGGAGACAGGCAAGCAAGCCGTGTTGCATTGTAGTTCAGTTTCCCAGTTTGGTGCCCTCCAGGTGTGTTGGACTACAACTCCTACCATCCCCAGTCAGTGTGACCCTTTGGTCAGGGTTAACAGAAGTTGTATTTCAGAAACATTTGTAGGTCTGTCAGTTCCACCACCCCAGTTGGTCGTGTTTGCTGGGGGTGATGGCATGTGCAGTTTAGTGCCTGAGGGAGATTTTGGAGGCTGCTGTAGTGTGACCAAGAAAGAGTTTGTATGCTGGCCCCAGCTGAGGGGGATAAATGAATGAAGAAATCCAAAATGGATTCCCAAAATTTCCTTCTCTTATCTTCACCCCATTACTTTCCTCAGAAATTCAGGGTGTGGCAAGGGAAGGGCTAATTCGTTTTGTAGAAGGCAGTGCTTTGCTGGGATGCTCCCCTTTGTTCTTGTTTTTTGTTTAGGGAGTCCCGTGCTTGGAGTGCAGGGAATGGGAAGAGGGGTTGAAAAACTATTGTGTGGATGGCAGGTGGAGAAAGTTAGCTGGGAGATAGCGAGATATGTTCATACTTATGCGTTAATATAGTGGCTTCTGGGGTGTATTTATGCAATTGCACAAAGGGAAGCTAACAAGCAGGTGGCACAATGTTACATGTGACCCAGAGAAGCTGAGAGGAGTTGGGTGGGAGATTTTACTCCCAAACACTGAGCCACCCAAATCTTTCTTCATTCCTTGTGGTTAACAACGTCTCCCCCCCCCCCCCCCAAGGTTAGCTGAGTGGGAACTGAGATCTACAGCTATGCTTTTTCTCCTGGAAGTGAATAATTGTGGTTAACTCTAACAAGAGGAATGAAAAGTGCTGTCCTGGAATGGTGCCTTGTTTGTGCACACTTCCTGCACAATATAGGGTCTCTGAAGTGTATGAAACTACCTGCTTTTTTTCTCCCTTCTCATAAAGATGGGCATTATGATGATGATAATAAAGATTCTGTAGATATTTTGTTGTTGGTGGTGTGGTGCTTTGTTGAAAGTTTCTATTTCATTGTGCAGTTTATGCTACCAAAGAGTGATCAACCTGAAAGGAGATTTAGGATAATAAAATTCTGGTCATCCTTAATACATTTTAATTTAGAGACCTTAAATCCTGATTTGAATTGATAAAACTTTAGACATGTCTGTAATGAAAACATGCTTACTTGCTGTTTAATGCATTTGTCAGATTAAAAACAAAAGTATGCACATGTGTATTTATAGCTTTTAATAAGCTGCACAATGTTCATGTGCACCTAATATTTCCTGGTGGTGCCTCACAGAAACCCTTAATCATCACGAATATCAACAGCAGTTACACATCTACTCAAATATAGGTGTGTATATTGGTATGGGCAACTTTCCAGATTTCTGTGGCCTGGCACTTCTGTCACCCCTCACTATTGGCTGGGCTGGCAGGAGGTGTCCAGAACCTTTGAGGGGTGGCAAATTGTTTGTCCTTGGCACATATGAATTCCTAGCACTTACGTGATGCTGCCACAGCTGTGAAGTGTTTTAGTATCATTTCTATATAGCAGAGAAGGCTGTTGGATGCCAGACCACATCCCTCCCCCCAGCTGTCCTTCCCCCAAACTTGGAGGTAGGGGAAATCAGTGATCTTTGCAGTTGTGTGGGCTTCCAATCCTGCTCATTTCCATCTCCAAAGTGTGGAAAATTTTTGCAACAAGTTGGCCACAGTGAACAAAATTGTGCCCTGCTGATTGTGATGGTTTTCAGGTTGAGCAGGAAATGGTGCATCCATCTGTAGGCTGGGACATGATACACTTGTGAGGTTGCAAGGAGACTATATGATGTAAAAGATGTGGGGAGGGGGTAAGTAAAGAGGAAACATCTTTAATACAGGGCACATGCGTGTCTCAGGCAGTGGGATACATTGTAGAAATGCTGTGCTGATGTTCATGTTTGCAGCCAGTGGATGAAGGAAGTTGTGGGTTGTTTCCTGTGAGGAAGATAACATTTTGTATATGGGAGGGTGCCTGTACAGCAGTAGTAGGATGCAACATTGTTTTTTAGGACAAGTGAAAATGTACTAGGTTCTGAAGAGCTTGAGAAGAGAACATGATCCTAGCTAGTTGTTCAGGAGTTCAGAAGTAAGACATGGGCTTTCACAATAGTGCCCTGTTGGTGACAATGCCATGTAGGCTCTTAAGATTAATTTATTTAAAATATTTATACCCCTTCCTATACACAAAGCATCTCAGGACAGCTTACAGAAATACAAACAATCCATAATCAAAAACAATTGACAATAATTAAGAATATAAATAAACCAACAGTAACATATCACCAAGCATTGTCCCCCTTGTCATGAGGGAGTATTTGAGTAGTGGGTCCACAAAGAGCTATGGAGATTCTTCCTTGAAGGGAATGCATGCTTGACTGAAATGTGATTGGTTGAGGATAGGCATTTGATAGTACTTATGTGAGGATAGTGCAGTAAAATTGTGTGTTCTGTAAGATGTGTGGAAGATTCTTTTGTGCTTCCCTTCCTTATGGTATGTGGGGCACCAAGAAATTTTCTGATAGTATTTCATGGAATCTTGAGTACTGAACAGAAGGCTTTAGATTGGTTGGTGGTGAATTTTTCAGAATTTGAAAAAAGCTGTACATGCCATCATTGTATCTAATAAGTTTTGTTTAGGAACATCCAAGGCACATGACCTATGCATATTTAGTCAGGAAAAGGTCCCAGAGCTACCAGCATGGTCCAGATAGTGATGCTGGCTATTTAGAATACTGGCAGTTGTAGCACAATGTCTTTTTCACATGTTTAACAGATGTATGTTTATGTCCTATGTTTAAGTATGCATAGGATTGTGCCTCAACTATATTGTAGTGTAAAATGTAAATACGTAAGTGCCTTCATGTTCACCATGTCTGATCATGACCAAAGGTAATGGCATTCCTTCCATCTTTGTGGGGTTCTTCGCCAGTGCATGACCACTGCCTTCCAGAGTATATACTTATTTGTGTGGGAGATGTTCTGGTCTGCTGAGTAATGCAGCATTGTTAAACCAGCCATAATTTTTCCCACACTCCAGAGGCAGGAGGAGATTTTCTGGGTTTGCGTGTGCGGCGTGGCCATCATTTTCATGGGTCTTTGGGGTGAGGAGATGTGCAGAAGTTCTTCATGGGCAGTAGCTGTGTTCTTTCAGGAGAGTTTCTGTCCCTGGCTTAAGTGTGTGGAGTTCCTTTTTTAATATTGGCATTGGAGATGCAATTCATGATGGAGTAAGCAGGGTTCCTCAAAGAGTTCTGTCAAGACATGTCAGTGACTTGTTATTTCTCTTCCCTGGGCTGATGGGGATGTAGAATTTATGTGAAATGGTCCCTTCATGAAATGTGTCACATTTTCAGAGTTTCCTCTTCTGAGTTCTCTTCTGACTGGAGGCAGAAAGATGTAGCCTGATGCTATGCATCTAGATATAAGAAATCTTATAGGTGCTGCTATACTGGCTGCAGTGTTAGTTTTGGAGCCTTATCCTTTGCTGTATCTCTGGGGTATAGGAGACAAAGGGGGGGATTCATCTTGAGCACTATTAAGATATTACTTTTTGTTAATATAAGGATATGCTTTGCAGGAAATAAGAGGACTACTGACAGGAATGACAAAAGGTTGCTTGACTGAAGGATTTTGTTTTGTTTTCCCTAGCTTTGCTGGAGTGTCTATTTAATATGGTCTTGGAGGTGATTCAGAGATTTGAAAGCATAAGTTTGGTGCTTCCCATTGTTTAAAAGACAAAGGGGAATATTTTTGCAGCCACATCTCTGCATTTATCCCTTGTGCTTTATCATATGGTATTCTATTCAAGGTAGAAAATGATTCTTTCCCAAATTATAGTTTCTTGTACTGTTGTGGAAGATAAAGAATTGGTAATGTGTCTTCTAAATATATTTGCAATACTGCATGTAGATTTTGAATGGTGACAATTTAGTTGCATCACGCAAGGGCTGTTAAGGCACTAGGGTAATGATAAAGTTGTTTATATGTTCAGTTTGTATTGTAGAGAAGTGGGTATGCGAGTTAAAGTTTTCTTATCCACCTGGTCACCCTTAGAAATGTGACATTTCATGGGTCTGTCTGTCTTAACTCATAGGATTGGAAGGGACACACAGCATCTAATACCACATGTTAATGTAGGTTTATCATTGAGGTTGTGGGCAGTGTGCACTGTCCCCCCACCCCCACAATTTTGGAATCGGCTCTGAAAGGGAGGGAGAAAAGATCTCTGTGCCCAGGCATCAAACAAGATGGGGCTGAGCTTAGCATGTGCAAAGGGCTTACCTGTGCAAAGGCATAAGGCAGAATTAGGTTTTAAGTATTCTATATGTCAGGGTTTTTCATGACCAACTATTTCACATTTGGTGGGGGGCATATCATAGGTTATTCCCATTTGGCTCACAGCATTGTGTACCTAATTCATATGGTTTGTTTCTACTGAGTCAACCTGCAGTGAGCTGTGCAGAGGTGCTGTGGCAGAATTGGGTGGCATACAAATGTTTTAAATGAATAAGAACTTTATTTATTGTGTGTAGTAAAAAGGAGTCAAATTCTCAAGTAGAGATAAGTATTTCCAAACCTAAATACTCAGTCGGATGTAAGCCCCTTTAGAACTTGAAGTTAGGAGTGCTCACAGATAATAACGGTCTTGTTTCTGAGTCATCATATTCACTTTTAAGAAAAGTGGAATACCCACATGTTTTTGATGATCTGTGGAAAATTAAACAAATCAGAAGGCTCGTTCAAATATGGTCTCCCAGATAGAGGACTTGTAAACTCTGAAGCCATTTTACTGTTCTGTGTTACACGTGGATAAAATTATTTCCAGCATCATAATGATCAGGATCTTCAGACTATGGCCCAATTGTTGATGGTATTCCAACTAAAGATGTAAAGTTTCTGGAAAGGGTAAAGCCATGATGGGAAAAGCATTTTCCCCTTTCAGGGGAATGGCATTCTGTTGTTGGTAAAATAAGAAAAACAGTAGTTTAAATCACTGTCCATGAACTAAAACTTCCATTGTTACTCTGGGAGCATAAGATGCTTTATGTCTAACTTGCTTTGCTATTAAAAATATGGTACAAATTAAAATATCTGGAAATATGCTCAGTACATTTTCTGTAGGAATAAGCTATATTTTTACAATGATTACATCAAACATGATGATTTTATGGGCAAACCAAGTTATATGTGGGACATTTTAGCAACTTTGTCAAGTAATCCCCAAAACATCTGAATCATCTCAAAGCCAGAGGCTGCTGGAGGCAGAGGAAGGGTATTCCATAGCACCTGCTCTTCTTTGTGAGGAATTGGCTGGGTAGAGTTTGGGAAAAATTTCTTCTGAACAGAAACTGTGGGTTGTTGAACAAGGAGCAGGAATGAATGTTGGTTTCTGCCTGTTTGTTCCCATGCTCTGCACAGTTCTGGGTACCATTGCAATAGAAATGAATGAGCAGCCAAGAGTCAGCATGCGTATTCACTGCTGTTTATTTGTGGCTCTCCAGAGTTTGCTTGAACTCTGGATGGGCAGACTAGGCCATTCAGAGCTCATTTTGGTGAGGAAGACTCACTATTGGGAATGGTCACCAAGCATAGTTAAAGGAAGAATTCCTGAGGAATCTGAACTTTTTATTTGTAGAAAGTCATGTGCTTTTAAAATAATACCCTTTTTAAATAACCTTGCTTTTTTGTTCATTTGGAAGGTTTGTGTCTGCTGTTGGAATCAGTGTGGTAGGAACCAGGCTGCAGAGTTTCTTTAAGGTGTGGAGAGTTGTTTTGGAAACAGTGGATAAAGATGATAGTGGATGCAGTGTTCTCTTAGCAGTGAGGTCTAATGGGGAACTTTATTAAGAAATCTGGCAGCTGGACCTCTTGCTCTCTGTCTTTTTTTTTTAAAGATACATGAATGAAATAGCCTGCATATTGCATTGTATGTCATGGTAACAGTGGGATGTTGAAACCATATTTCTTTGCCATGTGGGTTTTGAGTCCTTTCCCTGGTGTGTGTGTGCTCTCCCTGCCCACTCCCCCTTGCCAGTGTGTGTTGCAGAACATGCTGAGGAAGAGAGGACTCAACTCTAGAACAAAGCCCAAGCTGTCAAGAATATCCTTTCTGTTTTGCACATATGATATATGACTCCTGTCATGTTAGAAACTGACTCCAAGCAAATGGGTTTTCCCCACCATGGCTTCATTTTCCTGAACATTTTATGTTTCCACTCTAGGCTGGGGAAGGCTGGTGTGTGTGTGTCCTTGGTGAAATTGTAGTTGCTAGTGTGTGGATTGGATGCACTCCCTATGGGAGTTGGCTGAGCTGGGTTGCTGTCACAAGGTTTAGTTGTCGCATATGGAGTGCCCATAGCATATAAATGTGGAATTCTAAATGGCCCCAAAGTGGTGCTTTCTAAGTTCATATGGAATCTTCATTTGTGAGAATGGTAGACAAAGAAGGTTTGCTATGAATAGCTGCACTGGATATTCTTGTTGTCTTAAAAAATGTTTAGTAGGAGTGTGCAACAGCTGTGTAGTTAACAATTTTTCTGGAAGGATGCTCAGCTGTGATTCAGTGATGGCATTTAGTTGGTCATAATTAGGCTAAAAGTTTACACCTCATTAAGACTGTGAAGCTCACATGGAATAGCATTATCCGAGCCCAGTTTTTGGAGTAGGGAAAGTCATATATCAGTTAACACCAAGAGGCACTGCTTTGCAAATTATTATAGCTGCAATCTGAATCATTAAATTAAAACCTGTTCTCCAAGGAGCCAAAGAATGAACTTGCTCCCGCTGTTTCCTCATTTATTATTTAACATCTGATTTACAAAAGTCCAACATTTATTAGCACATGAATTTTTTCACTTGCTGCTCTGCCAGTAAAGCACCTGTGGCACAGAGGACTACTTTAACAGCAGGACTGCCAATCTGTTTGCTAGGAAGGAAGTGGTATTTATCTTTTGTGATGTGCCTAACGCTACTCTCACCTGTGGAAAAACAGAATAAACATGATCTGTAGTGAGGTTGGTTTGGGAAAAAATCAAAATGAATAGCAGCATTTTTATAATCATTTGTAATAAAATCTGTGGGTGCATGTTTATCCTCCTGCATACTTGGTCAAGTATTCAGTCAGTAAGCAGCTATGTTTCAAAGAATTTGTTTATGTTCTTTGTTAGATATACTTTTGCTCATAGAACATCAGGTAAGCAATAGCATGTGTGACTCTGTATCAGCTGTGGCAATTATGAAAATGCTCCATCTTTTCAAAATGTTTAATGTAAATAAATAAGTTCAGGCATACATTCCACAGCCCACTAACACTGTTTTTACTGTAGGCTGCCTCCATTTAAAGATTTATACATTGGTCCATTATCTCTGTTATGCAAAAAGCTTCAAAAATACTTCTCCTGAAGTTAAATAACCAAGACTACCATCAGAGTGAAGTGAGTCCTTCGTTTATTGCAATAGATGGGGAATGCCTGCTCTATCAGAATCTCTCCAAAGTACAAACACACAAAACATCCCCTTTTAACCCTCAACCTGTCCACCACAGTCCTTCCCATTTTCCCCAGTGGGTAAGGTACTAGGAGGTTACAGTCTTTCCGTCCGCCTACTTCGTATCTCCCATCTTATCCCACTACATACATCACATGTGCATTATAATTAGCCCACTGTCTATTCAAGGTGTGTGAGTTATTATTCCTCCACCTATTATGTCTGCGTGCTTATAACTACAAGTTCACTAGTTCACCCCTTTTGAACTTCACCTTGCCCTATGACCCCCTGTCCCATAAAACTACTGGGAGGATGAGATAGGAAGGAGCACACTTTCAAGCCAATTATCTTTTTCTCCCCTCCACGATTCCTTCAGACAGACTTCATGGCTTGGTTGTTTGTCTCACTTGTTTCTCAGTCACTGAGTTACTTCCTTCACCTGTCCTGAAAGAGTAGAGCTTATTGCAGGGGTCCTCAAACCTTTTCTAAAGAGGGCCAGTTGATAGGTGCCGGCGGTGAGCATGGGCCACCAAGGCAGTGCTGGCGGGGGGGGGGGGGGCTCAGGCTGGTGAGGAGGCGGGGCACGCATGTACTCACGGGCCCGCGAGGCGAGTTGCTGGCTTTCTCACCAGGAGATCGAATCCAAAATGACCTCCTCGCGAGCAAGCTGCCACTGGGCGCCCACATCGAGACACTGGCTTGTCACGAGGAGATAATTTTCTCCGAGCTAGTCCAGAACGACCTCCTTGTGAGCAAGCCGCGTGCCCACATGCACCCGGCAAGTGCAAAACCTGTGGGGCAGGCTGGTTAAACGGGCATGGCAGGCTAGATCTGGCCCGTGGGCCTTAGTTTGAGGACCCATGGTTTATTGTCTTAAAGAAGTCAGCTGCCCTTTAGCTGCTCTCTCCAGCTTGCTCTTCTGATTGTTATGGGTGTTGTACTTTACACAGTTGCCACAATATGGTGATGGCCAAGTAGGTGAGATTTGACAGAGTTGCACAGGGAGGACTCTGTCGGTGGTTGCTATTCGCAGCCTAACCTGCCTCTCAGAAGAAATTGACAGGAGGAGGAGGCAGCTGTGGTGGCTGCCTGGAGCTCCCAACAGAGAACAGGTGGAATATCACTCTAATAAACAGGATGTTGGTTTCCTGGTATCCTGATCTGTATGCATAATGAACCAATGTGGTGTTGTGGTTAGAATGTTGGGCTGTGGCCCCAGAAGATCAAGGTTCTGGTCCCTGCCTGTCTTTGAAGCTCAGTGGGGGACTTTAGGCCAGCTACAGACTCTCAGCCCAACTTGCCTCAGAGCAAGGATAACGTGGGTTAGGATAAAATGGAGCTGTATAAACTGACTTGGGTTCCTCACAAGAGGGATTTACAAGCAGTTTGATGATGATGATGATGATGATAGTTTTCTGTACTGGGGGAGCATTTATATGTTTGATCTTTAGTTTGCAAACAGAAGCAGTGCAGCCCAAGAACAGATGCTTCACATGGGTGTTTCTTTTTTTCTCCTAGCTTTAAGAGGATTTATGCTCTAAGTACACATGGTCAGATTGTGAATTTGGTTGCATTCATTTCATTATCTGTGATGCTTTTAGCCAATGATACAACTCTGATGTTCCTATTGCTAAGCATGTTGTTTCTGCACAATCTGTTGTAGAACAGCTTGGAAAATTGTAAATAAAGTGATCTGTGAACCTGAATCTATTAGAAATAATGCCACATTCCTACTTCTATTCTGAAGAGGCTACTGGATGAAAGCATCAGTGAAATACTGCTATGCTGTTTCAGAACAGTGTGCTTTCCTTGATGTTTCTTTTCTTGGGTCATGGTGATGGTCAGCATTGTATTTCCTTAATTGTTTTACTTTTGGAAGGGCAGCTATAACCTTAAAGAGAGGCATCCATAATGTTGGGGGTGGGGGGGGGGAAGAAAAATACAATTAGAATGACTGATGGAAGGAGGGAGAGAGAGAGATTGTTTGGTAAACCAGTAAGAATGCTGGGCACTCCAGCTTTTTTGAAAGGTGCAAGAAATAATGGCAACAGTGTTTGCTTAACTTTTAAAATTGCAACAATTGATAGAGTCAGGGATGCTCAGAATGTTTTGTTGTTGCTGCACTGGAGAACACTCTTAAACAAGATAAGCTTCGTATATCTTCATTTAAGATTATCATATCTTGCCCTTCGACTGAAAGATCCTCAAGGCTGCCTAAATTTGGCTGCAGTGTGCATGCATGTTCTTTAAACAAGAAGGAAAGCACAGCCAGGGTTCATCTCCAGAGATTGCCAAAGCAACCCCATGGCTGCAGTGCTGGAGTGACTTTGGGTATCTGATCACAATATCATGCCCACTCATTAACAGTGCTGAGATTACCTTGGTATGATGGTACAATCTGTAATTTCAGGGTTGGGATTTTAGGAGAGGAGCCAACAGTGCTGTGGATTTTTACTTTCATGGGAGCACTCTGCAGTTGCATGAAGGCAGTTGCAGTAACCTTTTCCCATCCCTCCTAAGCACCTGCCCCTTGAACACCGCTTGTGTGTGGACAAAGGACTGAGGAGGACTATAGGGAACAGGCTGATTCATAAAGTGAAATTACTGTCCTAACAGACAGGACAAATTAAAATTGTTAAATAATGGCAAGAAGTCAATTTTCCCCTCCTTTAGCTTATTTTTGTGGATGTGATGTAGATTATTATTACTATTCAGCAGTGGTGTGCTTATGTAGGGCAGGTGCTAACAGTTTTTCTTATCAATATTTGTCTTCATTAATTCATTTAAAAACGACCTTGTGAGTGAGACTACAAAAGGTGATAGCCTGGAATTTTTTAAAAACTTGTGCTTGGCGCCACCAGGAGAGTACTGTCCTCCCTTGAGTAGCATACCAGATATCTACACATAACTCAGGGAGAGGCCTGTCTTTTGCTTGCTGTTCTCTTGGTTTATGTGCCAGGCATGTGGGGGGTGGGCAGAGAATTATGACCCTCCACCACCAACCTGCATACTTGCTTGCATGAAACTGTTTGCCAACTATCCCTAGCAGGTGACTGCTTAAATGCAAAGTTGATTTAAATTTGCATGTGGATAAAAACAACATTTCTGAATTTAAAACATCACTTCCTTTGTTTTTAGATGAGGGGCACATGTATTGCAGCAGCTGCAATGCTTTAGGGGAAGAGATGTGGGGAATGCAGCACACAGTATGTTTTCTGAAGTGTGAGCTGCTGAACCAGCTAGAAAACAAAAGTCCATGTTGCATGCTTGGCTGGTTTGGGCAACAACTCAGGTTCAGATGACATACAAAGCAACAGTTTGTAGTTTGTTTAGCTACTCATGCTGACATGTGTGGCCAAGAGGGTGAAAATGAGCTGTTTGCACCAGCGCACACACTTGCTCAGGGTAAACTCTGGAATCCTGACTTACTGGTAAAATACTTGTAAAGCAGCTGCGTTGTTCTAAATCTAGGTTCATGTTTTACCTGAAGTTGGCTGCTGTGGTGTGGCAAACGTAAGAGGATTTTTAATGAATTACTGTATTTTTCGCTCTATAAGACACACTCCCCCCCCGCTCAAAAGTAAGGGGAAATGTCTCTGCGTCTTATAGAGCAAATGTGTGTGTGCCCGACGCCCGGGATGCTGCCGGCCCGGCTGCACCACGTAGCACCACCTGGTCGGCATGCGCTCCGTGCACCCTGCTCCGCCCCCCCCCCCCCCGCGCGCAGGTGAGAGCTGTGCTGCTCAGGGGGAGGCATGTGGAGGAGGAGGAACCGTGGCCTTTAACCCGCCGGCCGCATGGAGAGCATTGAGAGATGGACTGCTCACCCCCACCACCCGGGAAGACCTGCCGTTGCTTCGCCGCCCGGAAGACCATCACCGGCACGCTGCCAGCTGCCTGCACCACGTGGCACCACCTGGCTGGCACGCGCTTGGCGTGCCCTGCTTCGCCGTGCCCCCCACCCCCCGGCGCAGGTGAGAGCTGTGCCGCTCAGGGGGAGGTGTGCGGAGGAGGAGGAGCTGCGGCCTTTAACCCGCCGGCCACACGGAGAGATGGACTGCTCCCCCCACCGCCCGGGAAGACCTACCGCTGCTGCTGCCACCGTCGTGCCGCCCAGAAGACCGTTACGGGCACGCCGCTGGCCGCCTGCACCACGTGGCGCCGGCACGTGCTCGGCGCACTCTGCTCCGTCCCCCTCCTCCGGCGCAGGTGAGAGCTGTTAATCACAGGTCGGTGTGTGTTTTCAAATGGCAACCAGTCTTTTAATGAAGCCCATGGGGAAGTGATGGGGAATGTTCCTGTGATTATCAGGAAGCTTTCCATAGATCAGTTATCTGTTAGTTGATCAGACATATTTTTTTTTTAGGATCAGTGGATATTTGAACAGCATTATCTTCGTGTATGAAGTTTATTCTTCAAAGGCTACTTAGTCCACTGTATGTTTGATTTACCGTACAATATCTCATTTTTTGTCAGAAGTTTTTTTCTATTATTTACTAGTAGGGCAGCGTGGACATTACTGGCTTTTTTAGATTTGTTATTGAATTTTCTGCAGCAGCTCTTGTATAACTGCAGCAGCTCTTGAGGATTCCTTCAATAATTCCACTACTGACTAAGAAAGTGATGTCAGTGATTGTGAGCAACAGAGCTTCATAAATTCTGACTCTAGTGATGATGAGTTCTATGGGTTCAACGAAAACTAGAAGAGTACTCGAACTTTAAAGTCTCTCTTGTTAATGACTGTGATGGTTCTTAATGCCACTGTTTACTGCTGTTCACTTTACAAGGTTGAAATATGGTATTACTGTATTCTGTGATAGTTTATTAAGTAGTTTAGTAAACGATTTGATTCAGAATATTTTTTTTTCTTGTTTTCCTCCTCTAAAAACTAGGTGCGTCTTATGGTCAGGTGTGTCTTATATAGCGAAACATACTTTTAACAATGTTGGGTAAGGTTGCTATTAATTATAATAATTTATTGATAATTTAATTAGCTCTTATTCCAGAATGTAAGAGCCAGTCTGTAGTTTGAATTAAAGAAACAACAACTAATACTGCAATTCTGAACATTTATCAAAGAATAATACCCAAGGGAACAAATCTCAGGGAACCAAGGTTCAGTTGAGATTCCAGGAAGTATTTCCTGACAGTTAGGACTCTGAGGATATGGAATGGGCTTCCAGGGGGGTGGTTGAGTCCCCATCAGTGAGGGTGTTCAAGGATAGGCTAGAAGTACACATGGTGGGCATGTCGTGAGCAGAGCTGGCTGGAGCCGGGGGTCAGACTATCTATCTATCTATCTATCTATCTATCTATCTATCTATCTATCTATCTATCTATTTAAAGTTTTTTGTATGCCATCCCCTTGCTATATAGCCTCAGGACAGCTCACAGACTAGATTGCCTGGAAGGCCCCTTCTGACTCATTCTGTTTTTATGTTTCTTTGAATAAGTTCTTTTGACTGAGCTGGGCTTACCTCTGAGTAGCATGGAATGGATTGCTCTGTAAAATGGCATGGCATTCTTTGTAGTTGAAGTAAGTGGTCATTGGGAAAAATTTTGCTGTGTATGGTTTCCATCTAGCTGCTTCAGGGCAGATGCTGTAATTTCAGTCTAGAATAGTGGTGGCAAACTTAAGGCACGCGTGCCACAGCTGGCACACAGAGCCCTTTCTGTCCACACGTGAGCCAAGTTGCCCCAACATCACCCCAGCAGCTGAGCATCAGATAACAGTGCACATAGAGGTCATTTGCACGCTTGGAAAGGAGTAGTGGCACCAGGCGATGATGTCATGAGCTGTGACTCATTAGCTGCGACTTGTCCGAGCTTTCACATGGCCAGTCAGTGCGCTGCCAAGGATGGATGGATATATGTATGTATGTATGTACATATGCTTGGACTGGCCATGAGTTTTAATACAATTGAGTTTATTAAAGATTTTAGCTTTGAGTTTTCTTATAAAAAATTGAAAATTAATATCTAAGATTTAGCGAAGAGATGTTCTAATTAAGAGACTGAGATTCTTTTAATATTGTGCTGTCCCCCTGTCATATTTGAATCTGCACTGTCATATTTAGTTGTTTGTGAAGAATTTATGAAAACAAGAGCAAGGATATATATATTTGCTTGGACTGGCTGTGATTTTAGCAGAAGTCCCCATGAGGTAGAAAATGCACTCAGGTGCCTTTTTTAGAGCAGGCCAAAAGCTGGTGGTCAGTGGAACCAGCATGCATACCACAGCAAAGATCACATTAATTGTGCAAAAGAATGCCAAATGCAAACTTTTAGCTTTCAGTAAAAAACTTCTGTCTCATTGAAAGCTTTGTTACTGTGTTTTTCTTTTAAGACAAAAGATGTTATTGTATGAGGTTTTTTTTTTTTCTAAACTAAAATCTCAGTATTCAGGTTTTATTACAGTGTTGGGACTTTGCAATAAATAAGTGGGTTTTGGGTTGTAGTTTGGACACTATGTCTCTAAAAGGTTCTCCATCATTGATCTAGAACAGTTTCATGTTTTTACAAAATACATTCTGTTAATCACTTTTGTATTACTTGTTTGGACTTTGTTTTTTGGTAAAGAAAAGTAGATTAGAAGTATAAAATGAAAATTGAGTACTTATGTTCAGTGAAATAAGATAATTTAAGCTTGTTTGATAATTAGTAAGAAAGTTTATACAATACTGCCCCTTAGAAATCAACATTTATAAATGAATTGTTTGGATTTACATTTGTATTGTTTCACATACTTATTGCAATCCTAAACCAGGAAAGAATGGGAAGCAACCCTTACTAACTCAGGACACAGTTGTGAAATTTAAAAAAGGTTAACTGTTACATGCATGCACTGTGGCAAAAATGGAATACTTGGGTGTGATCAAATAGGTGATTAGTTAACAATATCTGGCTAGTCATTTGGTTGTTATATCAATCCTACACAGCTGCACCTTTATATATTTGCTGTTGCATAGGAAAAAATACAAATGCTCCGTATAGTGTGTTGTATTATTTAAGAACCATCAATTTTTTAAAAATGTGGTTAAAGTGTATTATGAAACAAGCTGCTTGGTTAACAATGTGGATTGAAGAAGGCAGTTTGACTTTTACTTTCCCCCTGCTGCTTATTCTCTCTCACAGCTGTTCAGTTGCTGACATTCTGCTTCAGCAAAGCTCTGAATCTGGGTCAGTGTGTCACACCCACTGGAGGAGGGTCTGGGAGCACGTCTTGTGACCAGCGGCACAAATAGGAACTTGAGTTTAGTGAATACAATAAAGCCCTTTTGACTAGCTAGTGGAGCTGAACAGAAAATGGTTGGTTTGTACATTGTCGAAATGCAGAGGAGGAGAAAGTAGCTGAATGAATTGCTGACAGATATAGTTGCAGGCCTGACACCTTGTTGATAGGATTTACTGGGGGCTTGTTTATTGAACATAAGTGGCATTAGTTCAGTTTACTGAACATAAGTGGCATATTAGTTCAATATTTGCTACCAAATATTTTAGGATGTCTATGTCACTGACAGTTCTACTGAGAGAAATCTGCTTTATATATTAATTGTGACCAGCATTTCTTACTAGATCACTACAGCTCCCTTCAGCTGCAGCCAGCATGGGAGCAGTAAACAAAATATTTAGGGGACACCAGGATGCTTTCCCCTTAACAAGGTGTTTATAGAATGTAAAATCTGCCTCTGGATGTTATGTGTCTGTTTGAATTATGGAGTATAGAAATGTTTCTCAGGCTTGTTGTGCTCAACCTACATTAACCCATGTTCTCCCCTCAAGAACCCATATGCCTTCTTGAGTTCTTCTCCTTGATGACTTTCTTGCCAGCCATAGTACATATTCCCTCTAGCTTCTGTGCTGCCTTTCTCCAACCTAGTGTTGTCCTGACATTATAGTCTGCAACTCCCAATCCACCTGGGCCTGTGTGACCAGAGGTCTGGGAAGCTGGAAACTGCAGTTCAAAATACCTGCAGGGACCTGGATTGGAGAAGGTCTGAGGTCATTTGCCCACTGCATTCTAAGATGGGTGAGCCTAATCCCTTGCTTACAGCTAGGGGTGCTAGACTACCCTACTGATGTAAAAATCCCTCCCACTGTGATGCCCTCCCGATGTTTTCGGCAACAGCTCACTTCATTGCTGACTATTGGCTGTGCTGTCTGGGGCTGATGTGAATTGGAGGGCACTATATTGGGAAACACTGATATAGTCAAAGCCCTTGGTCTCTCCAGCTCTTGCACCATGGTCATGATTTCCTTGTTCACCTCTTTTTAAATGTATTGTTGTTTAGTAAGGCAAGACTGTTCTTAGTGATGGTTCAGTCATGCAGATTAATGCAGTTAGAATATTTGTTCTTTGTGCTTGTTAGTTGGTAAGTGGCCTATACGACTTGTTCTTGCAGTCTTTCACAAGGCTCTTTGGATTGATGATACCAGTTGCCTCCACTGCATTCTTCAGGCATGTTCAAGAATCTGTGATTTTAGGAAGAAAGGCAAGAACAGCCACCTCTGTATTATGGCTAAAGTCCTGAAAGATTTTGTCCATTGATTTTTTTGGAGTTCTCGAGATGAACGTAAATGAAAGTAAATGGCCAGATAATCCTGAAAGAAATATCTCCAAAATTGAGTGTCATTCTATTTCTCAGTTATGACTGCCAACTAGTTCCAAAATGCATGCATTATGGAACTGTGCTTTAGTTTGCGGGGACTTTGAGATCAGGGGAATGGGGACGTGCTGCAGGCCGAGCACTAGAAGCTGGGACTTCAAGAGGGCCAACTTTGGCCATTGAAGGCCAGACTGGGGAAAGTCTCCTGGGTGAGGTTACTGGAAGGCAAGTGAGTTGAGGAGGAATTGGAATTCTATGGAATTTCAGTTGTGGAATTCTATGACAAGGTTTGGAGGTGGCTGGATGGAGGGGATGCAGTGGATGTGGTTTACCTGGATTTCAGCAAGGCCTTTGACAAAGTGCCCCATGATACCTTGGTGGAGAAACTGAGGAGTTTTGGGATAGACCAATGCGCTGTCCGATGGATTAGGGCATGGTTGACTAACTGAAAGCAGAGGGTAACCGTTAGTGGGGAATCATCAGGATGGCAGCCAGTGACAAGCGGGGTCCCCCAGGGCTCCATCCTGGGGCTGATCCTGTTTAATCTTTTCATCAGTGACATGGAAGAAGGGGTGAACAGTCTGCTGATCAAATTCGCAGACGACACTAAAACTAGGGCAGTGAGGAGCAGGTATTCCAGATCCAAAAGGATCTGGACAGACTGTGGAAGTGGGCAGGAGACAACAGGATGGCGTTCAATGTGGATAAGTGCAAGGACATGCATTTGGGGCATAGGAATGGGTGTCATAAGTACAGGTTGGGTGACAAGTGGCTGGAGAGCAGCATTTGTGAAAGGGACCTTGGGGTACTGGTTTTATGCTGGCTGAACATGAGTCAGCAGTGTGATGCGGTGGTCAAGAGGGCAAACGCCACCCTTGGTTGCATAGCCAGAAGTGTGGCTTTTATATTGAGAGAGGTATTACTTCCACTGTGTACAACTCTGGTGTGCCCGCAGCATAGGGACACAAGGTTGGTGGTTGGTTTGAAGGTGATGCCATATGAGGTGAGACTGAGGGAACTGGATCTCTTTAGCATGGAGAAGAGGAGACTCAGATGGGATCTGTTGGTGACATACAGGTATGTGAGGGGGTGTCACACGGAGGTGGGTAGAGACCTGTTCTCCCCTGCAGAGGAAGGCAGGACACGCTCCAATGGAGCCAAGCTCTGGGAAGCAAGGTTCAGTTTGGATGCCAGGAAGCACTTCCTGACAGTGAGGACCCCTGAGGGTGTGGAATGGGCTTCCATGGGAGGGGTGACCCCATCTGTGAGGGTGTTCAAAGATAGGCTAGACATGCACATGGTGGGCGTGTTGTGAGCAGAGCCGGCTGGAGCTGGGTGTCAGACTAGATGGCCCAGGAGGCCCCTTCTGACTTGTTCTTTTTTTATGTTTCTATGACTTACTGATATCAACTTATGTAATTTTATAAAGTTCTTGTAAAAATAAGAAAATTAGACTAGCATTTTATTTATTTATGTATTTATTTAAATTTTCATTTACATGTTGCCAATTAAAGCCCCCAGGTGGCTTACAAAATCATAATTTTAATATAAAACAATTTAATTTTAAAAGCCTTACAATTTTAAAAATTAAATATAAGCATAAAGTCATAACATTAAATAGGTGGAAGGGGGTTAGGATCAGTTAAAATAGATATTAAAAAGGTACATTTTGACTTAGCACTGAAATGAAAATAGTGACGACACCAGGCAAATTTCCCTTGGGAGTTTAATCCAGGTTTGAGAATATTAATATGAAATATTAAAAGAGGCTCAAAAGGGTCATTGGTCTCTCAGTAAAGGCCTCTTGGTCCAAATGGTGTTCTAGTCTTGAGGTGAGGGTTTACTTGATTTCATTTGTGCTGTATAAAAACTTTGGGCACATTGGGGTCCATTCATGTCTCTGAAAGCAATATGCAGCTTTAGCTGAAGGAACTAAGCGATTGGTAGCCTTTAAGGATTTGTTGAACAATGGTTGTGAGGCATGGTTTAAAAGGAGAGGAAATAGTTGATTGCTTAGCCTGCAGTGACTGAGTTGGCTCTTTAGCATGAATGTGCACAATTTTGTACTGTAGCTTTAATTTTTTGCTGAGCCCACCTGACCCGTCCCTGTGATTTCAGAACAGGGCACATAGCAGGTTGATTTGTCTGATGGAAGTATTCAGACAAATCATGTAACCCTGACATGTAACCCTGATTTCATGCATTGGTAAGTATCCAAGCTTAGTAATATTGCTTTATTCATACTTGTCAGTCAGTCTGCAATAAAAAATATGAATAGACTAAAAGTGTTTGCTTCTACATGCCATGTCCTGATACCTTTTGGGATGAGTACATTTGATTCTGAATTTGAGTGGCAATTGGAAGAACCACCAATGCTATCTAACTTGGCACTTTATCGTAATAGAATGGTCTTTGCATTCATTTTTGGTAAATGGATTCTGTAATTTTGGTTTTCAGATTTTAAGGTGGTCTGCAGGGGTATGTGGTCAGTACTCAAGAGACTAGATAGAGGTTCATGCACTATATATATTGCCTTAAGGCCTGTAGAAATTTAGCATTTGTGTATACTTTTATTATTAGGTGCAGAATCTTTGAGTATTGATGAATGGTCTTGCTTCCCATGTGAGATTCTGCTAATAAAATTGCCTGGTTTAGTAAACCACATTTGTAAACCACATTTGTCAACAGCTTGTAGCCTGGTAGCAGAATTTAGAATTTGTTCCAGCCTTCTAGTTTCAAGGCTGGGTCTGAGCTCTCTGAAATTCCACCTGGCTGCATTGAGGGAAACCACATGTATTGTTTAAAGTTGCCTTAGCTTTTCACAGAGTGAAACAACTAAGCTTTCAGGGGAAGGGGCTTAATTATTTTTCATTGGCTGGCAATTGTTTCCCCATTTTGAAAATTCATCATACTCAGAATATTTTAAATCACTGGATTATGGACTATAAAAGTAATTCTCCTCAGATGTTCAAAAGCAGCTATTCTCCAAAACTCCCAAACCCCATTTTTATTGGAAAAGTTGGGAATTTTGGGAAGACTGAATTTAAAAGAAAATACTGACATACTTCCTTTGTAAACAAAGAATTTGCATAACAGCATGCTAGGGCACAGTCCCCAGCAAAGATCCTGTTTTGCAGCTCAAACTAGCCCAGCCTGCCTTTATGCAGCTGGTGGGTGATGCTTGTGCACATTTTGGCTAAGGCATCCTGCAGCATTGGAGAAGAATGGCTGCGTGTTCACTTGAATCCAAGGTGCATTTCTGGACCTAGACACTGGAGCAGCGGGGCACAAGGGTCACACCAGCACTGCAACTACCATTATCTATGGCATGGTTATGCTGGCTGAGGCTGAGGGGATGTTTAGTTCAACACATTTGGAGGACTATGCCTTTTCAGTGGAGGAGGATGCTGTCTTCATAAGAAGGGCATGCTGAGCCTTCACTGCTGCTGAATTGCTGTTGGTCCCCCCCCCCCCCCCGGTGATCGTAAGTTTCGTGCAGAGGTACTGGAAGCAAGGCAGCAGGAAGGGCTGCAGCTCAGCAGAAATATACCTTCTGCGTGCAGAAGATCCTCGGTTTACTCCTCTTGCCTTCAGGTAAGGATGGAGAAGTCCCTGCTTGAAATCCTGGAGAGCTGCTGCTTCCCAGAGAGGTTTGCCTGGCACTGAGTTTATATTCTTTTCTGCACCAGGTTAAAATCTTTTTATTTAATTCTTATTTTAAAAACTAATTTAGATGTTTAACAGTCACTTTTATTTAACTTATTTAATTTATATTTCTGGTTAATTGTTATTTATTATGTTTGCTGTTTTATTGTGGTAGTTTTAATTATTCTAAGCCATCCTGAGATGCCATGCATAAGGGACGACATACAAAAGTTTTAAATAAATAATTAAAGTTAGCTAGATGGACTAAACTCCTGACCTGATTTAAAACACCTTCCTGTGCCTGCTCTCCTTTTGACTAGGCTTCTTTTTCGTATTTAGTGTTTTCCCTACTGCACAAAGCAGTGGAGAGAAACCTTGTTAGGCTTAGATTGCAGGAGTTGCTGCCTCCCTTGTTGAATGTATTTCCAATTTTGTCTGAACAAAGCAAAGGTATTTCTGTGTGATCCTATGCACATTTACCTAGAATTAAGCTCCAGCAAGCAAGGTCTTCGTATTTAAAAAAAAATATTGGTTGCTTTGCTAAATCCAGTGTTAAAATGATAGTTTTTGGTTTCATTGGGCATAGGGTGCTTGATTTTTTTTCTGTCTTGGTAGTTTGTTATAGGCACAAAAATAGGAATACTGTAAAGCCAAGGTGAAGGGCTTGTGGCCCTCCAGAGCTTTTCGCTTACAACTTGTCATCCCTCACCATTGTCTATGCTGGCTAGCTTGGATGAGAATGGTACTTCACCAGATGCTTGGAACCCCAAGTTGTGCATCTCTCTGCTCTAGAAAGAGGTTTCTTCATGCTATTTATTATAACTTGGTCTACCATCTCGACCATATGTTTTTGTGCCTTAATGTCAGAATGTCTGACTGATAACAGGTTTGAGGAAGGCTTTATTCATATGTAAAACATCATTATGCCAGGTGTGTGTATGTGTCAGTTCATTCTTTTTCATATTGTTTACTTTCTTGCAATCGTTTTGTACGTTAGCTTACTAGAACAGTAATTTCACTCTCCTGTTATTCAGTTAGGTATAATTGATGAGGTCATTGCTAACTAAGTAGCCTTTTTGTTAGTTACCTAAGTCTACAGATACTTTTTGCCTAGCTTGAATGCTGTACAAGATGAAAGAAGGGAACAACGGAGATTTACCGAAAGGTTAGTTTCTTGTCAGTGCTCCATTGCACTGCCCTGCTGTTTAACTGTTCTAGTTCAATTTTCGCTATGAAATTGGCTTCGTAAATGTTAAGCAGTCTGTTGTGGTAGTAAAATGTGGTCTTCTTAGGAGAAGGTGGAAGCTGCTGTCTTGTTCCTAGGTGTAGTTAAAGCAAAATGACATAGAAGTAAGCTCCTGTTGTTTGTGGTTTGTGTGGACATACCCTAGAGAGGTGCTTGGCATACTTTATGGCTGGGGTTCCAGTGTGATGCCCAGACATCAGCGTGCCCATAGATGCCTCTTTTAGAGAACCCAGGCTCCCTGCCCCTTATTATTTTTAAACAAAATTTAAATGCATTTTTAAAAGTGCTGGGAACTGGCGTAATGCAAAACAACAAACTGGCCTACAGCATGATGTTTGTTTCCAAGAACACCTTTGAACCCTACAAAGTGCCCGGGGTGGTCTTCAGAAAATGGCAAATGGCTGTAGCACAACACTTGATTCTGAAACCTGCCCAGCAAGTAAGCACACACACCTAAGCTTGGAGTGGTGGGGTGCTTCCCTGAGGTCCAGTGGGTGAGTGGAGTGTGCTCAGGGTGTGGGAGGCATGTTTGGTCTATGCTGTCACGGGTTGTTGTCTTGTTTTGGTAGCAGGTTTGCTTTATTGCTGCATGTGCTTTTCTGTAGCTGTGTGTGCATGTGGTCTGGCTTTTTCCATGTGTCGTGTGTTTCTTTCTACCATCACCAATTTTCCTACTGGGACATGGATATCTTTGTTGTGCTCTGTGGGAAAATAAGTGATTTGGCACTTGTATTTCAACTTGGTCTTGTCCTCAGTTTGTTGCTCAAGTTACTTCTGAGTCTCATTAGTGTATCATCTGTGAAATGGATGTTAGAGCAGAAAATGGTGGCTTCTTGAAAAACTGGTTGTAGCCCTTAGACTCCATTTCTGCCTTGGACCTAAGTCTTTGGGAGAACTACTTTTAATCTCTGGTAAATGGGAGATTTGTGACTGGTCATGCGCCCTATAGACATTCTGTAAGAACGTTCATACACTTGATAAATTACAAATGTGCTCACTGGCCTCCAAAAGCTGGGCACCCTTCCTTTAAGGTCTTGTGAGTGACTTTAGGGATTGCAGCATTTTGAAATTCTGGCATTGCTGGAGGATGTGATTCAGAATGTCCCCATTGTAAGCTTTAGTAAGAGAATAAAATAATACTGTGACCCATGAAAAGTCAAATTTTGTGATATTTTAAGTTCTGCTCTTTATGCTGAATAAACCCCATTATTTGCTTCAGTCTTAGGGATCGCAGAACTTTAATAAGGGCACAATGTAGTATGATGAGAATATCCCATTATTATTAAAATATATACCTTACCTCTTCTCCTTCTGGGGAACTCAAGGGGCCCTACATAATTCTCCTTCCCTCAATCTTAACTTCACAACAGCAGCAGCCCTGTGGGGTTGGTTGGCTTGAGAGTCTGGGACCGACCACAGTCACCCAGTGAGCACCATGACTGAATGGGGACTAGGAACCTGCTCTTAACTGCTGTACCCACTGACTCTCAGGTAGCATAAAACAAGTGTGACTTGTCCTGTTGTGGGTGTCTCCTGTGCCAAAAGCTGGTGAAGTAGTTGGAAGAAGTTCTTCCTCTGAAGCCATGCATGATCAGCCAAGTTTGCAAGTAGCCTGTTCTTGTTTTCATGGAGTGGCACGTGGTCCTTTCTGCTTGCTGCAAGCAGGTGTTGTCTTGCTGTGCTTTTTCTAATTAGAGAGAAGTGTGAGAGCTGATGTTCTCCCTACCCTTCCTCACAGTACATTCTATAGTTAGCTGTTGTAATGAGCTTAATCAAGTTAATTAGCTGGATGCACCTAACAGCTAGCATAGTCTGTGGATCCTTCAAGAGCTCCACAGACTTCTGTGAGACAGAGCCCTTCTGTGAGACAGAGCCCTTCTGAGAGGGGCAAGTCTGACTGTACTCAGCTTTTGGGGATTCTGACTGGCAGAAGATTCACCCATATAGCCTGGCCTGATGTGAGCAGCACTGACACTGACATGGCTTCTGTCATTTTGGGCTGACCTAGACTCTGCTTTTTCTTTCTTTACTTTTCTTCATTTTAATAGCATGGCAGGGAAAAGGCATCTGATTAGGAACAGTGCTTCAGATGACATTTTTGTTAGAATATAGAGCCCTAAAACCAGTTCGCTTGTAGAAGCTGCTTCAGTGATAACCAAACAATGATCGCTTAGGCCTTGGCAATATGTTTGGGATTAAAGCCCAATCTGAGTTACAGCTAAGAACACTCGATGGAAGTTCTAGACTCCACCAGCAATCCTTTAGTAGAAGGGGTACATCTTTGTGATTGTTCAGGTGATTATTCTTGCTTAATAAGAGGCTCCCTGTAGACCAAATCATAATATAGCCAGTCAAATATTTTTGCAAGAATTCTACAACCAGAATTTTGTTAGGATACCATGGTTTACCTGGGACGGTGTAGAAGGATGCCCTTCAGATGTATAGTTGGGTTGCAGCACCCATAAACCCAATCTGACATGTCAGGGTTCATGAGAATTTTAATCCCAAACATTTGGAGTTGCCTACATTGGCCTTCTGTGTTCCTTCAACAGCAGATGAACAGTGGAAGGAAAATTTCTTATTGCACAGGAGTTGTGTTGAGAATGACAGGACAAACTTCATCATTGGGACTTGCATTAGGACTTTTAAAAACACTTCTTCCTCCCAAAATTTTTCATCTGGTATAAACATCAAGGATATTTGCATGTGTATTAGGTGTTTTGCATAATTCTGCTTTTGCTTGTTGTTTATCAGCAACATAAAATCCTTACATGTCACTAAAGCTGGATGCTCTGATTCCCTGAATTGTTGCTTACTAACCCTCTAGTTTTCAAACTGGGCAAAAGGCTTTTGTGATCTCGAGGGTGAGGAACTAACTTCCTTTCTTCCTCTTTTGTAAAGGCAAGCCATAACTCTCAGGATACTGTATTCTGCGCGCTCTTCTGACTTTTACGCTTATCACAAAATGCGAATTTGTTAATGGTTAGACTTGTTATTAAATCCTTCAGATCCTCATCATTCTGGGAGCTCTGAGTGCGGGAGAGTGATGCCTTAGACCATGGGTCTTCAAACTGTGACCTGCTGGCCGGATGCGGCCCATCATGGCCATTTATCCAGCCCGCCTCAGAGGTTTTGGAATCCCTGTGCCCACTGCCACCCACCTCGCACGCACGCATGCACGTGGGTGGCAAGGCAGAGGCTTGCTCGCTCAGAGATGGTTTTGGACTCGCTGGGAGATCTCTGAGTAAGCCACTGCTGCGTGGGCCCACTACCTCGCCCATGCCCACTGCTGCCTCGCGCACGCCTGCTGCCGCCTCACCGGCCCGGGTACCCGTGCCTCACCGGCCCGTGCCCATCGCTGCCGCCTTTCAACTGGCCCTCTGTTGAAAAAGTTTGAGGACCCTTGCCTGAGACTGTATATCAGACAAAGCATATGTAAATATGCAGAAGGACACCTGAGGTTGGGGCATTGAAGAATGAGACACTGGTGTTTCCACTGGTCCAAGATTCCTGTGATTTCATCAGGAGAGAGAGCACATGGATATTTAGTGTTCAGACAGGCTTGGAGAAAGTGTACTGAAGGAGGTGTTGCAGCAGTTCAGAAAGTTGGTCCTGAATTGCTCTCATCAGCAAAATGCAAAAGTTCTGTAGATGCTTGATAGGCTGAAGGTCCCCTGACTCCATGCATTCCTGTGTAATAGCTTCTGGGCTCTTGATGAAGTATGCTTGTTGCCCAAGTAGTAATAAAAATTGGCTTGCTATCCTGAAAAGGTGGAAACAAAAGCTGATTCATAGATGCTGCTGTTTCAGGGATATTGTATTGGTCCTGCTTGGGGTTTATTTAGAAACCCACTTTTGCAATGTTTCATAAAATTGACTGAGACTGCATTTGTCTACATCTCTCATTCTGTGTTAGTCCATAGATGAGCACAAGTTCTTCATATTTCTGTAGTACCTGATGCCTTTTTCCAAACTTGGGCATTGAATTCAGCTAACCTGGAGATGTTTTCTGTAGGATCTTCAAATGGGCACCCTTTCTTAGGAAACAGAGAGATGCTCATACCAGAACTTTCAGTCATCTCCACCTCCTTTCTCCCATGTCCTCTGCCACACTCGCCCCCCCCCCCCCCCCCGGGAGAAAGTTAGTAACAACAGAAGTGGCTGTTCTTTTGCTCCCCCACCCCCTCCCAATTGTAGTATGTGAGAACTCTGAAGAATGTGAGCTCTTGGGCATTACTTTTGCCCCTGGCAAAGTAAAAGTGGTAGTTTCAAGGAGAGGAGGTCCCATGCTGAAGCAGTGTGGCCAACCCATCCATAAGTGCAGTGCCTTGCTTGTGCGATTGACTGCAAGCAAGGAGATTCTGAATCTTTAAAAGAATGTGTTAAAGACTTGCAGAGGCTGGAGATCACTTTGGCTACATTGGCCTGTCTCCAGAAGCATTGAGTTTTCTTCATTTAGCGCTCATTGCTGGAGGTGGGAGAAACACTGGCGAGGTTTGCACAGCAACCCACACTCAGGATTGGCTGTGGGTTGAGAGTGACTTGTTATTGAACTGTTGGCTGTTGTAGAAACATGGCTTACATGCTATGAACCTTGCCACAGTAATGAAACATAGTTTGATAGCGCAGCTGGGTTCACACCGTCCAATAGTTCACAGTTCATCACCTCTGCGCCCCCCCCCCCCCACTATCGGATCTCATGTCATGTGGACCACTTAGTCTGACCTATTTTATTTGTTGTAACCTATGACTAAGCTTTGCAAAGTATGGCTGTCAAAGTTGGACCGCAAGGAAGGCTGAGCGCCGAAGAATTGAGGCCTTTGAATTGTGGTGCTGGAGGAGACTCCTGGGAGTCCCTTGGACTGCAAGGCGACCAGACTGGTCAGTCCTAGAGGAGATCAGCCCCGACTGCTCTTTAGAAGGCCAGATCCTGAAGATGAAGCCCAAATACTCAAAGGCCTGGAGGAATGTTGTCCATGGGGTCACAATGGGTCGCACATGACTTCACGACTAACAACAAATGACTAAGCTGATTTTAGCTTCTGGTCAGAAGTACCTTTATTTGTACTCCCTTTCCATTACCCTTTTCTTGGGCTGTGGGGGAAGTGAACTTTACTTACTCTGTGCTAGTCTAGCTTCACATGTTGCCACTTCTAATTCATGCAGATATCACTTGGGGCATTGTTAGATGAGGCTACCCTGAATGCAGCTATCACAAAGTCCATTGCTGCCCTCTGGTGATATTTCAAGCACATAGCATATTATCTTTCAAAACCTCCTTATATGCCGCAGCCAGAATATATATACCTGCTCCCTTATATTAACGATGACAGCTATTCTGTATGAAGTATTTTCTGTGTGGAGTTGCAATGTATAAAAACCTGGGCTAGCATTCTGAGATGGAAGAGAGTTTGAATGGGAAAACTGAAGAAAAACTTAGAACTATTCTTTTTATTATTATTATTTTTCAATTTATAATCCTGCCTTTTTCCTACAAAGGGCTCAAGGCAGCTTACTTCATTCTTCTCCTCCATCTTATCCCCACAACAACAACCCTGTGAGGTAGCTTTTGCCTCTGTTACTGATTTTTACCATGTATACCAAATTGGAAGGAACTGGGTCCATGCATTAAATGAGTGTGGAGTACTGCCTGAGTGCTTGAGTTGTACTTCATAGATTAAACTGTTGGTTGTCACCCCTTATGTGGGCTATCTTTTCAAAAGCAGTGTGTTCTAGCAGTTCTGCATGGTAGCAGTTCTGAGGGATGCCTGCCACTGATTTGTTAGTCTTATGGAGTGTTTTTTCCCCATTTTGAATAGAAAACAAGACCCTGCTGTGTTGGGGGGTAAATATTTGCTGCTCCAAAAAGGCTTGAGAGTGTTTTAAGACTACAGCAGCCCCTGCCAAGTCCAAATCCTTCCCCAAGAAAAGTTATGCTAATATGTGGACAGAATTCTAGATAGTGAGTTTTCACCCCCAGCCCTCTGGCTGTTTAAAGAGAGTCATACAAAGCAGAGAGAACTTGTAAACTTGTTTATTGTTATAAAATAGACTTGGTCCATTATCAGTTTACTTAATATTTTAAAAACAGTCAGATTTTGGAATTTTAAATTCTTAAGTACCATCATGCCATGGTAAGCCTAGGTTGGAAGCCCTCACTGCTCTCTCCTTCTCCTTTCACTGTGCTTTTGCACCTCTTCTTGAGCAAGAGTGGTGCTCCTGCTGCCTCCTGGAATGCAGAGCTTGCTCCTGCTCTCACAGCCCCCTCCTGAAAATTTGCAGATCAGGCTGTTCCTACTTCCATGTGACTGCATATGCAGCATTGGTAGGATGAAGGACAACATTTTATTGCATCCAGCAAACATGCTAGAAATTGTTGTTTCTAATCTTGTTTCTCTTTTCTGAAATGTCCAAGAACGTGCGCATAAGCTATCTGGTAGATGGGTGACAAAGTAGGCACAGTTGTGACTAAATGAACACAACAGATATAGTTGTTACTGAGACTATGTTGGGAGGGAGGGAGGGAGGGAGGGAGGGAATGATTAGGTGGGTAAACGTGCAGGCCAGCTGGTCAAGGCTTGAGAGTGGAGTCAAGGGGAAGTGGGCATAGGTTCCACACTGTGCTCAAATGTTCGTGCAACCTGGCAGCAAGCATTTTCATGGTCCAGAAGGTCAGAGCAACTAGTTTGAAGTGCTGACAGATGGACTTCGACAGCATCAGTTATGCCAAGGACAAATATGTTCTGTGTAAATATTCCAGTACTGAAAGAAGTGGTGATGTACCAACATCTTAATAGGTATTTCATAATAACTGTTTGTATGATTATACCTAGTAATTGTTTTGAATGTCTTATTAGCAACTTTGAGAACATTACCCTGAAGGTGTAGGATATAGATTTCTTAAATAGGAGTCAGAATAACTATGTATTGATACATAATTTGAAAATTATTTTTTTCTGCATCATATAACTAGATTCGCTGATAAAAGGAGAACAAAACACAGAAACAATATTCCTTAGTTAGCCATACTTGCAGGGAATGTGGAGCGTTTCAGAACTTGTCTCTCTAAGCACGTGCTCTAAGGTGTGTCACTAAGTGTTTGCAAAAGATACTTTTTGGAATAATTTCAACAGATCTTTTAGTTTCATGCCGATGAGTGCCTACATTTTCAGAGGGGAAAGGTTGAATAAAGCACACATCCATATAGGTGGATTGCAGCAAGGTAGGCTGAATGTTCAAAGCCACAGTTTGTTGTGTTTTCTGGACCCAGAGACTGTGGGTTAAAGTAAGCTATGATAAGCTGTGAGAAGCCATTCACATACATATTGAATTTCCAATAAATGAAAGGTGGTCTTAACTTTATTTGCTTCCCTCCCTCTTTTGCATTATAGGTACTGAAAACTCATCAGCATGATGGGGTCTGAAAACCCAAGCCCGCAGAACCCCAGCTGTAAAATCATGACGTTCCGTCCAACTCTAGAAGAATTCCGGGACTTTGGAAAATATATTGCTTACATAGAATCACAGGGTGCTCATAGAGCTGGGCTTGCTAAGGTGAGTTTTCTCTCAGCCTCTTCTCCAGGTGGTCTGGGACAAGTTCACAGCTCATCTACCTAAGGTTGGCAATTAAGAAGATTTAAGTGGCAGGAGGCCTGAAAGTCTAGGGCATACATGTGTGAAGGTATAATATAAATGTAAAATGTATGTGCAGGTGTTTGGAACATGTGCTTCAAAAGTCTTGGAAGCTCATTAACCAGCAAGATGTTCTTTGCATGATCGTAGTTCACTGCTTATTAGTTGGGGCTTACTGGCCCCACCTGCCTCAAAACCACATGCATGGGACATTTAGCAGGACAGAATGGAGCACTGCTCTGTTCATGAGAGACGAGGTCCTCATTAAAGCAGATCAATTCTAGTTATATTACAGGTTCACTGGGGAATTTGGCATTGATGGAAGCTTTCCTGGTCATGTTTCCTTATCCTGTCAAGTGTACTAATGAATTTCACTATGGCCCATTCCTTAGGCACAGTTCCTTCTGATCAGCCAATTTTAAATTGTACTCACAGTAAGTTTTCTCTTGCCTATGATAGCAGGTCTTTAGCTTAATTCATGTGTCTTAACCACATGTTTGGGGTAGATAAGAAAGTCCTTCTCCTGTGGAGAAAAGGCTGTGGAGACCAGGCATGCAGATAGACAGGGAAAAGTGTACCAAGTGGGGAATAGCAAGGATGGCTATTTCATTCCTTTTTTCATGCCAGTTTCCCAACTTTGGGATGCTGTTTCCCCTTGGTAAAACACTGTTAAATCAGAAGTACACTTCATGCTTATATGCAGGCATGATAGTGCATCAGCTTTTAAGCTAGAATGCTGGATCATTAAATGGCATTGTACATGGGCTATGTGCAGTGAGATTCAGTAGGCCAAGATTGATTTTATTTATTTATTTTATTTATTAAAACATTTTTATGCCGCCCCATTCGCCGAAGCCTCGGGACGGCTCACATTTTCTTGATAAGCTGTCAGAGCAATGGGCAGGTGGCATCCCTGGGACCCCAGCACAGTGCTGTTGGCATTCCTCCTTCCAGCCAGTCAGGGCAACAAATGCTGCTTCAGTTGAAATGATATCTCCATTCTGGTAGGTGGAGGAGTAGGTGTCCACACAGGCCTGTGCAAAAGGCATAGCATGGTGGAGTCTCTTGGCATCATATTTTCCATGGCGTCATCTTTGTAGCCCCCTGCAGCCTTTGTGTTGCAGAATCTGACCTGAGGGATCTGATCAACATGAGGGATAACTCCTTTTCCCTTTGGGAAACGGTTTAGGAGGAGCACACGCTGCCTCCTGGTTGTCCAGGCCTTCTTGCATAGATGGTGCAGATGTGCTGTGAGCTCCCTGCAGCATTAGAGCTTTCCAGTCTCGTCCACCATCTCTCTTTGTCTGCCTTCACCCTCTCCCCTTTCTATGTCATTTGTGGCAATGATTTTCTGTTACTTCTTTACCAGGACCAGCTGAGTTACTTCATACCAGAGTTTCATTCTTCTTCATGGTATCTCATGTGGTGTAGAGAGCCAGTGTGGTGTAGTGGTGAAGAGCATGGGACGGGGACTCAGACAGTCTGGGTTCTAGTCCCCGCTCAGCCATGGAGCCAACTGGGTGACTTTCAGCCAGTCACAGACTCTCAGCCCAACCTACCTCACAGGGTTGTTGTGGGGATAAGATGGAGGAGGAGGTAGATGTAAGCTGCCTTGAGCCCTTCGTAGGAAAAAGGCAGGATATAAATCGAAAAATAAATAAATAAATCTGTTCATCACACACACAGGCTTCGCAGCTGCATAGATCCTGTTGTTGGGAAGCTTCTGTAACTAAACATTTGCCAGTTCCTTTTTGACTGCCATCATACCTAGATTGGGAATTGCTCCTCTCCTACCACTTGAGTATCCAGCATTCCTTTTTTCTTACCTTTCTTCTTAATCCATGGGTCTCTGTAGGAACTGGAGGGATGTGTGGTAGCCTCTCCCCATGCTATCCTGGAACAGAAAGGGGAGGGACTTCTGCCCAGCAAATGCTTAACTAAAGAAGCTTCCCAACTACAGGATGTGTGTAGACCCAAAGCCCATTTGTGTGGATACTCGGATAAGCATCTGAAGAATGACAGTTACAGGTATGCAACATGTCTTTCAGGTGGGCAGTCTTGTTAGCATTGATGGCAATAACTTGATGCCAAATAGTGCTTGAAACTCACAAAGGAAGTGAGGAGGCAGTTAATTCAGAGCAGAGAAGGAAGGTGGGTGGGAACATGCATACCAGGGGCCTGCTCTCAGTTTCCAGATAGTCCTAATCTTCCCTGTTTAGTGAGTCTCACCCTTCTATTTTCTTAAGCACGTCCCTTTTTAATGTAGTGGTTTGCTGGCAGTGAGTCTCTAATTCAGCCTGGCCCAGGTGCCTTTAATCTTGCTTTGATAATTTCACTGCTGATGATCAGTTTCTCAGGACTTCTCTGGATTTGATCCAGCTAGCTGGCCCCCAGCATGGCTTCCTTGACTACTGTGAAACAGATGGTTTTGCTTCCTTACTGAGAACTCAGAGTTGGGTTGCACTCATGTAGCAGCTGCTTGGCAGCACCCCCTAAGTAGTAACTGCTGTAAAGTCACAGAGCCTGTCTCCTTTCCCCTTCAAGCCTGCATAAGGCAAAACATCTTAATATTAGCTGGGGAAACTGCGGCTGGGAATGCAGTCTGAGGTATGTTTGCAAGATCTCAGGAGTCTGAAGAGGGGAAGGAGGAAGGGATCTGTGAACTGAGATGGGGGCAGCTAGCACGCCTAAGTTAGCCTAGTAGCCTTTCCAGAAGTTTCTCAGACTTCATTCATTGCCAGTGGGAGGAACTAATCAAGATACCTCTCTTTAAGGTACTGTAGGGACTTCTGTATCCAAGCCCAAAAAGTAAGTCTTCCTATTCCTTTGCTTTGAGTGAGGAACTGTTCAGGATGCTGCCTTTGAAAAACATGCTTGCACATTGTTTCCTTGCAAAAGCACATACTTCTAGCACTAGGCTTTTTTTTTAATAACTTGACCTGTGAGATAACTGCTGGATAATGATTATATATTTTAAAAAGAAATAACTTTGCATCAGAACAGAAAGTATACTTGAATTATCAACAAGTTTCATGGTTGGGCAGCCAACAGTTACAAAATGAGTGCCCCCAGTCCCTGCAGCAAGCAGTCTAGAATCCTAGGTAGTCTAAAGCAGTGGCCTTGACTGTGGATGACTGCTTGTGTCCCTACTCTGGGCTGTCTGCAGTCACAAGAGGTGACCTGGAAGAGCAGCTTGGCCATACAGCTAGCCTTGCGCATAAGGCTCAGCCTGAGCCATGCTTCTGCCTTGCTTTACCAAAGTCACAATAATTAAGAAGCTGCTGTGTAACAGCATCCTTGATACTTGACAGTATTTGACAGTGAGAACAGCCAAAGAAGTTGATCATCGTCAGTTGTTATTTGACTGGGTAATTGACCAGCATGAAAAGTTTACTAGTTCCAGAACTGTTCAGGATAAGCAGTCAATGATTAAAAACCCCCGTCAAGTAAGGATGATTAGGTATGACCTGACCAATTAGATGGCAGGGAGAACTGATCCTAAAGAGGGCTTTTTAACATTCTTGCTTTGAAAATACACAAAAAAGGGATCTTGTTCCTGGGCGCTCTAAGAAGTTTGCTTATAATATAAGTGGCTCTTTAGAAAAGTTCTTAAAACTCTTTGTTAATCCTTCTCTTTGGTTGGCCAGCCAGTGGAACTAGGCTAAGCTTTCCCTGAGGGAGGACAGTCTGCCCAAATGTTTGGACTAAGGGCTGTATCTTGTGATTGGGGAGAGTAAGCAAGGCATCTGCAGGTTTCTGAAGTACTCCTGTGCATTAAGCACCCTTGCAAACATTTGGTAGTGCTCCGCACATTTTGTTTTGTCTTTTATCCTGTGCCATGTAAGAGAGGAACCAAATCTGTCCTTGATTGGGCCAGTGGATGGGCTTTCTTCACTTATGGGAGCAAATGTGCTTCTTTTCAGCGTGGTCAGTTTGTCCTTGTTAGTGGGCAAGTAAACTGAGCCCATATATAAAACCATTTAGATGCCTCACAGTGGGCCCATCCAAATTCTACTTTAGCAAATTATCAGTTAATTATTGATTTGCTGTGTTACAGTAACCTAACAAAAAATCTTAGCTAGCTTTGGGTTTAACCTACAAAAAACACAAAGTGTTGTAGTACAGACAGCATGCAACAAGCCTGGACTGGGCCTACTGGAAGCTGCATACTCAGTTCAGAAGCAACTCATAGCCAGTATGCATCACAGCAAACTGTTGGTTTTTTAAATGCAGAATTTGCTCTTGTTATGCGTGAACAGTATTGTTCGTGAAGCCTTAGTGGAACTGAACTGGCCAATAGGGAAGCCAAGAGAACCCTCGCGCTCTCTTAGTGAACAGTTTTGTGTCCCCTAACCTTCCCTTATGCCTCTTAATGATTAAGCATCTTGTCTTGTGGTTTCTCCCCTTCCCTTACAGGTAATTCCCCCCAAGGAGTGGAAGCCTCGCAGAAACTACGATGACATCGACAGCATGGTGATCCCGGCTCCCATCCAACAGGTGGTGACAGGGCAGTCAGGGCTCTTCACCCAGTACAATATTCAGAAGAAGCCCATGCTGGTTGGAGATTATCGCCGCTTAGCCAACAGTGAGAAGTATGTACCTGCCGAGACCAGGATGGGGTGGTGGTTTTACTGTGGAGAAGCTATCTCTTGTTGCATTGCCTCCATGGCCCTCCTTCTGGCCCTCTGTTGGCTAGGCTGATTCAGACCTTGAGGAAGTGGATGTGGCTAAGGGCTGGGAGGCAGTGTGTCTCTGTGAGCAGGGCAGAGAGAGATGCACTGACTTTCCAGCAAGGCTGGGTAGGCAAGCAAGGGTGCTCCAAGCCCTGCCTTTTGATCATGTCTGTGTTGGTAGCTGCTGGCAGCAGCTGTGTTGCCAGTTGTGAGATGGCTTCTTCATTTTCATGGAGCACATGGAGCCAGCTCTCCTCGCAGCTCTGTTCCTGCTGTAGCATAGTAGGTGGAACACAACTTTACCTAGGAAGCACTTTTGTATAGGGTGCAGTAGATCCTGGGCAGACATACAGTTGTTATGAATAATACCCACCTCTTCTCCTGGAGGCACCTGCATATGAGAATGTCACAAATTATGGACTCTTTGTGGTTTATATGCAATATGCAGAAATAAGGTTGTGCATACAATGGTCAGAGGTCTAAAATTGCTTCCCATTCATCTTTGAGCATACCGTGTTATATGGAGCAGGTTTGCCACTTCTCACCTTATGCTTCTTTCTTCTTACCAGGTACTGCACCCCACGTCACCAAGATTTTGATGACTTGGAACGCAAATACTGGAAGAACCTGACTTTTATGTCACCTATTTATGGGGCAGATATCAGCGGTTCTCTGTATGATGCAGTAAGTGACAGTGAAGAGAGACCAGTGCATGTCCCCGCTGCAAAATTAGATCAGCCTGAAACAGACTTAATTTCAATGGGAACCCTGGGAGAATTGTAATTGGATGTGAGTGCAGAGCACTTAATGTGTTGACATTGTTGGCCTCTTTCAAAAGAAATGCAGTTCCCTAGTTGGGAACGGTGACAGCTTGAAACTGGTTTCATGTCTGTGAGGATCCTTAGGGCAGGATATTGGGTTTGCCCACCAATGCAGGTTGCCTGGGTGAAGGAGTTTCAGGTGCCATTCCTTCCGTATGCTGTAGCCAGAGAGAGGCTCTGCCTCTTTTGGTGCCTCTGCAAACTGAAGCTCTATATAACACTGATAGCTGAATCTGTTCCTTACAGAGAACAGTTCTGCATGGTGCAGTGTCATATTGTTTAGTCAGCACTTTCCCTTGGACCTGCTGTCCAGTAGATTGTTGCATGTCTCATGAACCTGCTGTTTGTTACTGGCTGTCAGTATGTTCCTCCTTCTGAACGTGTTTCCTAATGGCACTGCCTGGGAGTGTGGCAGCTTGAGTGCTGCCCAGGGGTGCAGACCCTCACCTCCAGGGGCCAAATGTCTAGCCCTTTGAGATTCCTCAGGAGGGTTTCCCCTTGTCTTCTCCAGCCCCTGATTGCTTGGTGATTTCCCAGCTTTTCAGCAGTCTCATACCCATCCTAAAAGGTAGAAAACTTAGTTACTGGGGCAGGAGGTTAGAGCTAAACTATGCCCAGTACTTTGCCCCTGCCCATATCACCCTTGGCCCTCATCCCCACTGGAAGGCAGCCTCTGCTATTTCCAAAATGGAAATTGGTTGTGAGGCTGAAAGAGGGTCTACACCAGGGGTCTCAGACTTGCGGCCCGTGGGCCAATTGCCAGGATGGGTGAGGCACAGGAGAGGGGCCCTGCGGCCTTCAAAGTTCCGGCGGTGCCGGGGCCGGCTGCGGGATGAGCGGTGGAATACTTGATGCAGCCCAGCCTCACCCAGACTCTACTTGCAGCGGCCCCCAGGTAAGTTGAGTTTGAGACCCCTGGTCTACACTGTCTGTCCTGAAGCAAAAGAAGTCCTTGCTTTCCCTTCTGATAGGTGGATTCTTTTTCCTCCTATAGGATGTGGAAGAGTGGAACATTGGGAGCCTGAACACACTCCTAGACATGGTGGAGCATCAGTGTGGAATCATCATAGAAGGCGTGAACACGCCCTACCTCTACTTTGGGATGTGGAAGACCACATTTGCTTGGCATACAGAAGACATGGATCTTTACAGCATCAACTACCTGCATTTTGGAGAGCCCAAATCCTGGTAAGTATCTGGTAGAGTGCTGAGCATTCGAAATGGGGCTGAAAAGCCACCTTGTCCCCAGCAGGGCTATCAGTGGAGTTGTGACTCCAGATCCTGCCAGCAGATGCTCATCTGGACTGTGCCAAGGAAGCTGAAGCTGTGAGCTGGGAAGGTGCCTTGGACTGTTCCTGGGAGGGGGCAAGGCAGGGCTAAGCTTAAGAGGTTCAGGGAACTAAAATGACATTCAAGGAAGACACAAAACCTGCACGTCAGCCCAGGTTACGTAGCCCATACGTTCCTGGGGGTGGATTCTTCCTGAGTGCAAATGTAAGCAAGAGCACCAGCTTTTCACCTGGGACCTCTGAAGGGGCTGCTTGGCCCGCAGAGCCTCCGTGCCATCTTAAGGACCTTTGCAAATAGCCTGCATGACTCTGATCGTAGCACTCAGGGATTTTCCAGGGATACATGTGGAAACATTTCTGCAGAGCATGTGTCTGCAGTGCAAATGACTGAAGGTACAGAAGATGATGAGAGGAGCTCATCTGTTCTGCTCTGGATACTTCCATGTGGAAGTCAAGGTGGATTTGTGAACAAAATTGGGTTAGAAGTAGTGCTTCATGGCTTTGAATGTGCACTACCACATTCTGTGTCCGCAGCTTTCTGACAGGCTCTTGGAATGTATTCTTGTTTTCACCAGTCCTTTTTCTTTCTCCTGTTTCCTTTCCACTGTACTTAACCACCTCTGCTCCTGCAATGTGTGTACTTTGGTTTAAGGGGTCAGCTTTTAAATGAAAGCTAAATTGGAAAAACTTGTAATGGCTGGCAGTTACAGGCTGGATTTGTTAAACCCTACTTCTGAAAAGCGACCCTAGATTTGCAACCTGCACCATTTGCCTCATTGAACAAAATACATCTGGCAAATGTTAGAATTTGCAAGCCAGTGAAAAAGGTGGCACCACAAGTCTCTTGGAGGTGTTGAAGCATCATTTCACTCATCTGTTTCCCCCTGAGAAGTCTGGGTTGTTGAAATCCCTTTGCCAGTTGCTGCGATACTGTAGGGAGCCAAAGGGCATTGCATGCCCTTCACAGCCCATCATGGACTTCTCAGAAAAGGCCTAGCAAGGTCAGAGCTTCTACAAAGCTTACGAAAGTTTGTGCCTTTCTTAGGAAGCTTTAAGTGGGTTTTGGTGCTTGCCTGGCTTAACAGGTTCTGATGAGGAAATGGATCATGCTTGTATGCTGTTACAGAGCTTAGAATGTGAAAAAGACTAGTGGGGAAAAGGCACTCTTCTGATTCCCAAGCATTTCTGCCTCTGTTTATGCTCAACAATCTGATGGATCTTGCTGCAGTTTACAAATAATGGTATTTGCCTGCTGGAGTATACTTATCACTGTTAAGGTGCAGCAGTGCGGTCTCGCCTCTGCATAATTTTCTAATGGAGCTGCTGCAAAATGCTGCTAGGAACAGGAGGAGGCCCTAATGTGTGAGGAAAGGACTGTGCTTCAGTTGGTGGTATGGGCTCACCCAGCGTGGCTGGTATGGTGCTCTTGTGAAACTTCTTAGCCCACAGTTGAAGCGTACATTATTCAGAGTTGAAGGGCATTCTGCCTCTGCTCAAGAATCCTCTACAACCTTTCAGTTAGCTGCTAATTTTTTGAAAGCTTGGAAGATTGTTCCTTCTTTTTGACTTCCGCTAGGTGGTGCTGGCTGCACAGGCAGAAGCTTTCTCTGTATTTGCAAGGCACCATGATCTCTTCAGATGCTTTGCTTTAGCACACTGTTGAAGCCAAGAATCTGGTGATGTCCCTTCATTGTGGAACTGTGAATTCTTCCAACTTCCATTAGACTGGGTTAATTTTCCTTGTCACTGCTAGTTGAAGTTTTGTAAAGGTAGGAGCAGTCTTTTCTCTGCTTCAGGGTTTCATGTGGGCTGCTGGTTAGTTACTGTGTGAACTCTTTATTGACTTTTTATCTGATCTAACAAGGCTGTTAATGTTCTTAAGGATTTCTTCAGAATGGGTGGTTGACGTCAATGACCTGGTTCATACAACATGACAGCCTAACTTAGCCATACGGGCTGCTATGTTGTGCTAGCTGCTATATTTGCTTAGTGTCTGTGAGCCTGTGTTGTGAACCCAAGGCAGCAGGGGTTGTTTGAGGGTTAAATAAGGCTCTAATAACCTCTGGTTTGTTTTAGGATGATCCAGTGTTTGCCTACCAAGCTACCCTTGCTGCCTGGGTTTGAATGATGCAACAAGCAGCAGCAAACAGGGCATGTGACACGATATGACAGCCCCTGCAAGTTAATAACAGCCACATTGTGCTGTTGTATTGTGTCAACCAGGTCAATGTTTAGGGCCAGCATTATTAATAGGTTAGTTCCTAAAGGAGGCTGCTCTGAGTTCCACCCAGCCATTTCTTTTGCCTGCTTTTTCTTGAACTCCCCTTTTTATTCTAGTGGGGCTGGTTTTTATTCTTTCCAGTGTAAACACACACATGGATTTTCTCACCTCTTGTCTCTGCATTAAAGTCCTGCAGAAAGTTGGGAAATGAGCAGAGGGCATGCTACTGGGGCCTCATTAAGCAGGGGGACTGTAGACCAGTAGCCAAGCACCTGCTTGCCATCCTGGACACCTCTCCTTGGAAGGCAGGAGAGAATGGTAGAGGCCTTTTTTCTCCAATGAACAAAGAGCATGGGTTGAGCCTCCCACTCTCCCTGTTAGGCATGGCTATTTATACTTGTGCTATAAAAATGAAACAAACAAACAAACATGATTGGAAAGGTGAGAGAGCTGCCATGAGGGCCTCAGTAGCAAAGGAACTGGGAGGATGTTGCGCTTGGGGTGCTGCTGTGCATGGGGCTGGAAGCCAGCCTTAGGCCTAGCTTTGTGGAAGCTAGGCCAGCACATGGCCTCCTTTGAAGCCCAAGTTGAACTCAGACCACCCTCGCCCCCATTCTCCAGAGGAGGCTAGCATGGAGAACAGATGCTGATCTTTCCCTACCAGCAAATGGGTCATGTCAGGGGAGGTGGGGTTCTGTGGGTGTCAGTGCTAGCTTCTTACTGTATTCCGTTCTAGGAGCAGGACTTTGCTGTGGACAGACACATCCTTTACTGGGATCCAGAGAACCACCAATGAAATGGTTCCACTTTAAGGTAGAGCTGTAGCTCCTGTCTGAGTTGGCTTAAATTTGGCTGAATTTGTACAGCTTTGCCCCACAAGGAGTCCTGGGAATAGTAGCTTTTTGATGGATGCTGCAAACATTTTGAGATCCTAGTCCGCTCACAGTTCAGCACCTTTCCTTGTGAGGAAGGGGACCCATCTAGCTTCTTGATTCTAGCACATGGCAACTTAGATGCCTCTGCAAATTCATACCTGGGCCACAGGGGTGATGGGCTTTTTCTGTGAAGCAGACAGCAAGTTAATATGGGCTGGCTGCATAACTGGGCTCCTGGAACTGCCTTTGTTCATGGGGAATTGCTCTGGTCCTGGGGCTTGATTTGTGCCGTTTGTAAAGGGAAGGGCTACACATGCTAGTTTGCATTCTCTATCGTTGCTTTTCTCATCACAGTGTTATTATTTTCTGCATATATAAAGTGTATGCCTTTGAGAAGAATATTCCCATGCACTGAGGTTAGAATCATGCTTCCTGTAGGGCAGCCTGGGACTAATCACTTCCTTCAAGAGCTGTGAGGTGCAGGCAGAACAGGAATCCACCAGTAAATGCAGTGTTAATACTTGGCAGGATTCTGCACTACTTAGTCCAGCATTAAAGGGATATCTGAGAATACCCTCTGCGTGTGCACAGTTTTGATAAGAGAAGACTAATCCTACTGCCTGATGGGGGGTTTGTAATCAGAAGACCATTCGAGCAGATGTTGCTTTTGTATTAAGGCCAAAAGCAGGCTGGGCAAAGATTTATTAACAGAGATTAGTTGAAACCTCTTCTGGCCAATGCAGGAGGGCTCTGGATTTCTGATCTGAAACTCTGTTCTCTCGAGACGGAGTTTGTGCGTGCGTGCGCGTGTACACATGCATTTATATATTTGTTGTTGTAAAATACCATCAAGCTATCTCTGACTTAATAGCTGCGCTATGAATGAGTGGCCTCCAGAATAGCTTGTCCTTCACAGCCCTGCTCAGCTCTTGTAAGCTCAAGGCTGTGGCTTCCTTAATGTAATCAATTCATCCATCTCATATGTGGTTGTCTTCTCCTTCTGCTTTTGACTTTTCCTGTCCTGATTGTTTTCCCCAGGAGTCCTGCCTTTTCGTGATGTGCCCAAAGTATGACAGTCCCAGTTTTGTCATATTTGCTTCCAGGCTTGGTGAGACCTAGGCCCCACTTCTTCATCTTTCTGCCAATACAGGATGCTTGCAAAGTTTCTCCAGCTCTGTTTTTTAAACACATAAGTTTTCTTCTTTTTGCTGTCCAGCTTTCACACTCTACAAAGTGAGTGGGAAAACAATTGTGGGAGTGATCTTGGCCTTAGTCTCCAGTGAAACTTCCTTACACTTGATGATCTTTTCAAATTCCTTCATTTGTTTCCTTCAGTCATCAATTTTCTTGGTTACAGTCTCCATTTGAGTGGATGACTGAACCAGTTGCAAATTCTTCACCATAGACAGCAAATGTCCACAATTCTTCAGTAGTCATGATTTCTGTTTTCTCCTACATTTGCACTTGAATTATTGCAAAGGAGTTGCTTGAATTATTTGCTCCTTTCTGCAAGTAGCATGGTATCAACTACATATTATTGATGTATCTTACTCCATGTTTCACTCCTTCCTCTGATCCTAATTCAGCTTTTCTTATGATATGTTCCGTATACAGATTGAACAGGTGTGATTAAAATACACCTTTGCCTAAAGGAAATCCCTTCTGTTTCCTCATTTTGTGTGTGTGCACACAAGTGTGTGTGCTAGAGGTGGAGTGAGAGTGGTGCATTGTGTAGAGAGACAGCATCTTCTTAAGTCATTGCAGTATGTAGATCTGCATTGAGACTCCCATAAGCTGATCCTTGCCATTGATTAGAGAAGTTGGTCCTGGTGATGGAGGCGACTCGTTACACACCAGGAATCTGAATGCATTTTGGTCCCTGCAGGACTGAGTGGTAATAGGCACAGACAGGGCCCTCTTGCTGCCATCCCTTTCGTGTGGAAAGTGCGGAACAAGTGGCTCCTGGCCTACACACGAGGAAGCTCCAGTTAAGCAAGAGCAAGGCTGTCACCTGTAGAGTGGCTTCACACATGCATGTTGCATCCCTCAGGGACTGCATGCTCATGTGCTGAATCAGGCGATTCTAATGGACCATTGCAGCTGAACATTTTTCAGTGGCATTTGTTTGTCTGATAGCACAGTGACTCCAGTGTAAAGAAAGTATGCAGCATATGTCTGTCTTTGTGTCCATATGTAGACATTAACCAGCCTGACAACCTGTGCTGGTCATTGACAACTGTGGCTGTTTGGACTCCCATCTTAAACCTGTCTCATTTTGGTCTGGATTTCTATGGATCTGACTGACTGACATGGCTGCCTCCCTTCATCTTCTTTTCCTGCTACTTCATTTGTAAGGACTTGGTTGGCCAGTAGGGGGAGCTCTTGGATTTCTGGAAAGAGAAATGGAGGCTGGGGGTGGGAGAGTACGAGGCTGAGACTGGTGCAGCTGGCTGCCTTTTGTCAGAAATGGCTGTTAATGATGATTCCGTGACTCTCCTTCCCCTGGCCCTACCTTGATAGAATTTTC
>NW_025336587.1:1082032-1104550 GCF_004798865.1 Varanus komodoensis | reverse complement strand
GAGAGTTACAAACTCCACCACCAGTTTGTTAGCCAGGCTGTGCAATAGCAGAGGCAGAGGTGATGTTACACCAGTGAGCAGGATATTTATTCATTATATTTATGCATCAGTGCCTTGCACTTTTACCCAAGCCCTCTTCCACGTCTTTAAAGAGTCCCATCACAATAGAAGCCTTACTTGTGTGAATCCCCGTAATCAGATTTATATAGGAGCACAGTGATTTAATTTGTAGCTTAATCAACCTAAGCTTTAATTGATTAATCAGTGGGAGCCAATTTAATTAGTGGGGCTAAGGCCGCATTTATTAAAAGGGGTTAGTCATTCTCATGTGTTACTGTAATAGAAAATGAAAAAGAAGTTGACCTTTCACATTAGTTTTTGTTGGACTGTAAATCTCACTCCTTAGTGTCTTAAAAGGTGCTGATATTGAAGTGGTGGTAATAGGCAGATTCACTGAAATTCAGTCAGTAAACAAGTTCAAACAGATGGTTGACTTTTTAAAAAGTCTGTGCTTCTTTAGTTCTGTTCTGTGTGCCATCTTCTGCAGCAGCATTTGGGGCAGAGGTGTTTTAAAACCTTGTGCTCAGTTTATGAAATAGAGCCTGAGTTCATCAGAGAAACATTGTCTGTAGCAAAAGAGGCACATAATTTATATGCCGCTTGGTTACCAAAAGTAGTTGCCTACTGTCAGGGCCTGCCTCAGAGAATGCTGGCGTGTTTTTGGCTGGAATGGTAAGGAATTGGGAAGCTGGTCCTGTATTTCAGAGAACTGCAGGCATTATGTCGGGCCAAACTATGCCTGACTCCTGTCTAGTGTACATAACTGAAGCCTGAGTGCAACAAGAACCCACCAGGTAAAGGAAGGAGGGTTGTCAGTCTGTTGCCTTCTGAACATGAAGAGGGTCTGGGAAGTGGATGCTGGTTGTCTGCCCAGGGCACTTGGCTCTGCATTTTCTGATTCAAGGCCAAGAGTCTCCCTGATGCACCGCTGTCATACCACAAGTTTGAAATCACCATCCCTTGGCATGTCTGCCTTGGCACTGGGGTCAAATCTGTGGGGCAGCAGTGGGGAGGAGGATGAGGGGCTTCAAAACCTCTTTGGTGCTGCCACTTAATTTTGTGTTAAACCTTAAACCTCACTGGGGGGCTGTGTGTACTTCTCTTCCTCTAATTATAATATATGGCTCTTTAATGCCTTGCTGTAATTACCACCTTTTCCCAACCTGCCCCCCACATCTTCACATTCAGTCACATTCTGCATTCCATACTAAACCTCTTCTGGTGGTCGGAGGTGTGCATGGTATCAGTTAAACATATTATATATAATTGCCTTATGCACTTATATGCAAAGATGAAAATGCAATACATGGCCAAGTTACACTACTGCAGACTGCATGCTTTCTGTTGAAGAGGGAAAGAAGCTTAGCCAGTTGAACACTTTTCTGTCCATCCCATTCCACACATGGGAACATTGAGGTGCCAACCTTTGAACCTTTCACAGTAGGGGCACATAACATGGAGCCTGAGCACACTGTGCAACCCAGACGGCTTGGCTGGTCCACCCCCACCCCCTTGGATGTATCTGTTGGCACCTGTGACTCCTTCAGAGCAGAGGAGTTAGGTGCCTCTGTGCAGGCCATTGTTTGTGACCTGCCATGCCCCACCCATGGCAGTGCTTTTACTGTCACAGTCAGGATAGTTTCTCCAGTTTCCAGATGTGCCCACAGGCCCCAAAGGTTTGGTTTGTTTACCTAAATACTCAAGAAGAACCAGGAGGCTTGGGAGCATCAAGGGAGGTGTTTGGAAACAGTGGTGCTCACAGGTACCTTACTGGAGACCCAGTCATGGTCATTTGCCTACTGTGGGCTAGAATGGTGGCCAGCTTGTCCCTTGCAACTTAGGTAACCAAAGCTGAGTGTGTTTGCCTTTTTAGAAACTGAAGAGTTACAGCTTTTATTAATCATATGATGAAATGTCTGTCTTCACTGGGGCACTTGGGTTATACTAATCCTTTGACAAATCATTTTAAAAAACACTCTCTGCAAGAAGACATGAAACAGCCAATCATTTCTCTCTCTCGTAAGACGGAGGCCTCTTCAGGGTCTTGCAAGATAGAAAACCAGTGAGAAAAATCAAATCAGTTTAGGGAAGCTGGAGATGCATTGGCTAAACCTGTCCTGCTCTGGACCCTTTGGATGGCATTGCTTACTGGCCTGGACTGAGACTTTTGTGCTTGGGGCTTTCATTCTCATGCTGCAGATCTGTTACTTTGGAGAATTTTGGTCAGGCCCCAGTGATAACATGTCTAAATTTTTCCTTTGGTTCCTCATAGATTTAATTAGCAAAAGTTTTGGATGTTTGTAGCATCATTGGAGGCAATAGCAAAGTGATGGAACTAGTGTGATACTAATAGCTCTTTAGTGGCCAAGTGCATTGTGGCTAGTTTTGCTACATAGCTTTGCATGCAGAATTTACATCTGTCTCCCGACCAGATCTTCTTTCTCAAAGTCAAGGTTGAATCCACCACCCACATATAATGACTGTCAAACTAACAGCATGGCCAGTCTTCCCATGGTTCCCTCTCTGGCTTTGCCTTTAGCAATTGTGACGCCTCTTGATGCTGCTAGAAAACTGGCAGTGAGAAAATGATGCCATGCTATATGGATGGCCTTTACAGCACTTTTTGGTGCTGAGGGCATCAGTTTCCTGATTTGCTTGCTTCTATCCTTTTTTCTGTTTCAGAATGGATTCAGGCCATCACCTCATGTCTCTTGGGCAGTGCTTTCCACCTTCCACTAGCCAGTTGATGGCTCTCCAATTTTTACTCATCCTCTCCTTTGCCAGTCCATTAATATGGTTAAAAATATGTCTTTGCTGCTCACAGTTCCAGTTTTACGGTGAAGTTGATCTGCTTACCAGCTAATGTTTTCCAGCCATTGGCTGCATGTGAAGTTCATCTTTTTACACGGAAGGTTGGCCTTTTAGTGTCAATTATATCAGCCCACATTTGTGTGAACTTTGTACCCTTTGCACTCATCCCTCAATGTGATCTTTCCTAGAGACAAGGTCCTTTGCCTTCCAAGTACGCATTTATTATTTAATAGATTTATAGCCTGCTTGTCTAGGTAAATCATATAAATCAAATGCCAAATAATGAAATCCGAAAAACAATATTAAATACACAAACCACTGGTAGAACATGGCTGTGCAGTGTGCCCTGTCTAATTATATATTTTGGATGGCAGAGTGTTAAAAGTTTTCAATAAGCAGTTGGGTGGCTGCGGGGAAGTGGCAGGGAGCATGTCTGTGCTTCGCAGTCCTCCGGCTGACTAGTGGGGCTCCTTGCAGTGACGTCTGCCATAGATGGAGAGGCTCATGTCCCCAAGTGACTTCTGCAAAGACGAGTGGTACTGTATAGAGTAGCATGCTCAGAGAGAAAAGTCTCTCTCCACAGTAAACCTTTAAACTGTGTTGGAGGTGATAAAGGAAGGGTGGAAATGCAGAGACAAGGAGTTAACCCCCCCCCCCCCCAGCTGCCTGTTCTCACAGTGGCCAGCCTGATGCCCCAGTGGAAAGACCACAAAGAAGATGCGAGTTGAAACACACCCTTCCACCTGTGTTCCCTAGCGAGAGCATGTGCAGACATCCTGCCTCCAGTCCTAGAGGTGGCATATCTGCATTGGGGTGAGAAGCCATGGATAGTGTTCCCCTCAAAGCAAGAGGCCTGTGGCAAGTTTAGGAAGGGACCACATGGCCCAGACCCCTCCACCCGTATTCAGTGATACCTCTGCCATGGCATATCTACCCCACAATTTCATATTAATTCAGCTGCTGTGTGTTACGGGGAATTAGCTTTAACAAATGACAATCATGAAGAACCCTGTTGACTCCGACGTAAAGCCCATTCAGTCCAGCTTTCTGTTTGCATTGTAGCCAACCAGTTGTCCACAGGAGACCCAAAAGTGGAATAGGAGTGCAACAGCCCCCTCCTACCCATGTTCCTTAGCAATTGGGGCACATAGGCATACTGTCTTTGATCCCCCGCCAGGATTAAATAGTCTCCTAACCCCATGAATTTGTCTAACCCCCTTTCAAAGCCATTCAAGTTGGTGGCCGTTACTAATGTGAATAACTTAACAGAATACTTAGCTAGGTCTCACTTGAGGATCTTATTTGAGTGCAGCTTCCTAACCCTGCTTTAGGTAGCTGTGAACTGCCTTGGAAAGATTGTGTAAAATGTGTGGTTCAAACCTTCTTGTACTTGTGAGGTTCATGGGTTGACCTTGCACAGGTCACTGGCTCTCAACTTAATCTACTTGACAGGTGTGGTCGGGACACTAAATGAGAGAGCATTTGAACTCTTACGAAAAAAGAAGCAGGATATGGGGTTTCTCAAGGGCTGGTTTTTCTCTGGGGCTTTTCCTGACAATCTTAATTAAGTTAAAGCTGGCCAGCCAGCCCTGGCTTTGTCATACAGAAGGGAGTAACATGACGGTCATTAGCAAGCGGTATTCATCTATTGAGTTAAAACCCTTTGATTGTGGGGTAATTTCTTGCCCATACCAGAGCTGATTCCAAACTGAATTCCCCCCACCCCACAGAGGAGACTGCATCCTCAGGGAAATTGGTCGAGCAGCAGGGATGCCAAGCCTTGATTAATTGGTCTGCTCTTTGACTTGATGGCAAACTGCTGGGCTGGTGAAGTAAAACTGAGCCTTCGGACCCTCCCTGTTGCACAGTGTCTCCCTGCAACCAGAGGTGGCCTTGGCTTTTCAGTGTGGTCCTCACTTGGGGTCTTCACAACCTGTAGTAGCCAAGCTGTGGCAGGGGGCAGGTAGGGCTGAAAAGGAGGGGATTCTGCCAGTGGGACAGAGCAGGGGGAGGCAAGGAAAACATGGCTAGAAGGGGGAGGCAAGAACAGGCCTTGGTGGGCCTTAGGTAAGCTGGAGGTGCAGTCCTGGCTGCCTCCCTGCTACTGCAGCAAAGGGGCAGGAGGGAAGTATCTTCCTCATGCTGCAGTGCTGACAGCCTATGGAACAGCGCCCCCAGTGGTAGTGCCTCAGAGCGGCCTTCTGCACCCCAGGTCCTCGGGGAGGCTGGCTAACCTCTTGCTTTGGGGTGGAGTGGACTTGGGCTGCATCAGCCATTCGCATCAGCCATTCGCTGAACTCTGGGGCTATAATTCTGCTATCTCTCAAATTGCATGCCCTCCATTTTCAGTAGTTGAAAAAAGGGGCCTTTGGCCTCCGCATTCGTCTTCATGCATGGGTGGCATGTGGAAGAACTTTGTCCTCAGTGCTTTGGAGCCGCATTGAGGGAACCTCCCCTTGGGGCTGAGGGAAGACACAGAAAAAGTGCTATGCCTCAAAGAAACCTGTACTGCTCCACCCTTCTGCTGAACACCCTCTAGTCTTGTATGTCAAATCTCTTCCCTCTGTCCCCACTGAAAAAAATTGCTCTGCAATCCTGAATGGAAAAGGAACAAGATATATGGCAGTGCTTGATTTATGGCTCAGCTGTACCACCGTTTGGCAGAGCAAAAGCTCTTGTTGGTTGGTGAGCTGGTCAAGGGCCTGGATGGCCCTGGCACCTGCCTGCTTCTTTTAGTGGGTGGCAGGGAGGGCTGCTCCCTCCCTCCGTAGTGGCCCAAACTACTGGTGAAAAGGGCTCTTCATTAGAAGTCTCTCCATGTGTGTGGGATGTGTGCTGCTCTGGGGACTCGTGAAGGAAAAATGGTGCATACATTGAGATGCAGGGTTTACGTCCACCAGTAATTCGGTGATAGATGGGAGGAGTGCAGCATGGAGTTATTAATACAAGCTTTCAGGCTTCATGCACCGCAGTCATTAGTTAATCATTGTGAACCAGCCAGCCCACCTGCTCACAGTCCGGCAGACCCTCCTGCAGCCAGTGGGCTCCCCTCTCGTCCTGCAGGAAGAACTGTCACAGTGGATGCTTCACTTTGCCGAAAAGGCAGATCCCGTTCTGCAGGTGAGGAAAAGGTGAGAAGTGCTGCATTATGAGGCCATTGATGTAGCCTCAGCTGGGCCCCGGAATGGGTCTGAACTGGAGTGTTCGGGTCTCCCACCCAAACACCACTGGGCTGAGTCAGTGGGAGAAGGGTGCCCTTTTGGCGTCTTTTAAATTGCTTTCTTACTCTGGCATAGAGGCTGACCATCAGAATCTGCCTTGTCTGTGAAACAGGCTGTGTAAATGAATGGGCTGCCTCTTTCTCCACCCCTCCTCCAGTCCAAATAATTCATCACAGCTCTGTAGTCTGTCAGCATAATGGGGGGCGGGGACGCGGAGGGAGAAGGCTCCAGCAAAAACATGCTCTCCCTTAAAAAGTAAAGTGAAGGAAAGCATCTGCTCAAAGCTTGGCCCTAGTTTGAAATGAAGATCTCTGGAAATTTGACAGCATCACAGATTGGGTTTAATAACAGTGTGCACACTTAGTCTTTTCCCTATGCTGTGCAGTTTCCCCCCAGGGGCTTCTCCCATGGAAGCAAAGTGGCTGGTACAGGCAAGCAGGAGAACAAAGGGCAGAAAGGAGTCCTCCTCTGTCAATTATTTGTTACTGGTCAGTCTTAAGGGATGCGCCTCCCTTGACTCAAGGAACCATTCTCTTCTGCTAATGTTGTGTTCAAAGCAGCTGCACCCAGCTAGTTTTTGTGAGGGCTCTCCTGCTATAGCTGGACATATGTTTGGGGCTTGCTTATGCTGGAAGATGCCTCCAGCAACTTTGAGCAACCTGCCTTCTATCTGGTGACATCCAGAGAGGTCCAGGCACTGTCCACACCTGAATGTACACATTAGCAACAAGGGATGTGCTTTTACTCTGTGCTTTGTACTTTGCATTATTCTTTTCTTCTCTTAAGGAACAGGAGCAAGGGACACTTCATGTACTTCATATAATAGAGATGGCCATATTTCTGCATTTCCCATCATGAGGACTGGCCATTGCACTCAAGTAGCAAAATTTCTGTCCTGAGAGCACACCAGGTTTTTCGGAGCCAGCATGTCCTGTTGCACCTCTGGCTCGGCATAAAACAAATATTTTCAGATTTTGTGAGGCTAACAGCAAATGTTTAGCTGCCAGAGTGACTTCCAGTCTCAATGAGGTCTAGAGAATGCCACCAACTGTTGCTTAGCAGACTCCCTGCACTTTGTCTGCTGCTGCTGAGGTCCATGGTGGTTGTCTTATATTGCCAAGTGGGGAGGAGATTAACCATTGTGATTGATGCTCCCACATGTTTTAAAGGACTCTGGAACCATGAAGCAGGTTGTTTGGGTAGGTCCAGCTGCTTGTGGATCATGTAAAAGCCTAACTTATCTGGCATTAGTGTGAGGGAGTTCTCTATAGCTTCTCCATAGTTTGACATATCTTGTAGGGTTGGGTCAGGTTGAACTGCAGCTCTTTAGTTCCTTGGTGGAGGATGGGATACCTTGGCATTGGAAATCTCACTGCTTACCTCTGCCACTCTACTGTTTCATGCTAGCAGGAGCTATGTATTGTTAGATGAAGGAGATGTGCACGGGCATCATGGGCATCTCAAGGCCTGATGGTGTGTGTGCTCAGGGATTGCCACCTGCATGGATGCACTTCTAAAGCAGGCAGGATTTTTCCAGGCTCAGCAGAGGAAAATGTCTCTTGGGTCCATGCAAGTGTAATGGTGAGGCTACCCTGTGAAGCCGCTGAACTGCTCAGAGCCCAGGTGGTGCTTGAACCCTTGGAAGTGTCATGTGTTGACTAGCTGATGCTTGACCCCTCAGAGGAGGCAGAGGAATGGGCTGCCCAGGGGAAGGCTTGAGAGCCATCCCACTCAGCCCTGCCTTGCATTATACCCCTCCAGTGGCCTGCAGTGGGGAATGGACAGCCAGTCTGAACCAGTTCAAGCATCCTGCTAAAATCCTTCAGAAGAGGTCTTTGCTTTATATTTTAGTTTTTTGGAAGACACTCCCTTCTAGCTTTTAGGATCCCAGAAGTAATTCTGAGATGCTGCCCGCTGGACATAAATATCAATTTCTGTCTCTCCTCCACTCTCCCAGTTCTGATTAAACAGTGATGTTTTGGGCCCTGTTCTTTGGTGCAGAGGCCATGCCTCTTGAAGTGCTCCTTTTCTCCCCATTGATGAGCATTGTCCCACTGAGGTGTCCACAGACCCTAGGGATGGACTCGTAGCAAGCCATTTCCACTGCAATGCCTTGCATGGATTGGCTCTATGTTGTGCATGGGTGTTCCAAGAGCAGCCTGGGCTTGATGCAAGCTTGTGCCCATGGAAAGGGGCAGTTGGCATGTACCAGCTGCTGCGAGGTAGGAACATCTGTCACATACTGCTGCACCTGTAGCAGTTTCCTTTCCACTCCATCCCCATGTTACCATATACCTACATTCCCCAAATGTTCCGAGGGGAGGGGCACCACATGAGCTTGCTCAAGGTGGAGCGTGTTTTCCTAAACCTTTTCTCGCTCAGTGCTTTCTCTGCTCCAAGTCTGCTCCCCTGTTTAAGCCATTTAGGGAAAGGCAGACCTCTAGAGGGCTGTGGTTTCAGAGCCATTTTAAAGGCATCGTAACCAAAAAGGAGGGAGCTTAAGTGAGGAAGAGGGTATTTCTGACCTCTAATGTCCTATAACTGGGACCTTGTCCAGGAGAAGAGAGTGCTGGAAACACTTGGCTTGTGATTGTATGGTTTTATCTAGCAGGCATTCAGCAGCTGATAACAGAGGTTGACATTTTTCATTTTTCCCCACTAAGAATTTAATAAATTTCCTCTTCTGTGACAAAAGGCTGCAGGATTCTGTGTTCGAAACCACTTTGCTCAGATAAGTGGATTAATGCTGATTTTGGCAGTGCAAACGGCTGGCATATCCAGAATTCTGCAGCCTCATGTCACACTCCTTGACCAAAATCATTCCTGGAGACACTGTAGGGGGTGGGAGATGGCAAAGCTGACACTGAAGGGTATATGCATCTGTGTGTCTCTTCCTTTTCTGAATTTGATGGGTGCTCCTGAAATTTCTGTGCAGAGCTCTTGGCTGCATCTTTTGGAAGCTGCGGGCTTGAGTTCTCACTGTTGGACCTTAGGTGATTATCCTGCCCCGCTCCCCATCTATAATTTCCTCTGTTTCATGCTTGCAGGGTGTTCTTCTGTGGGTGAGCAAGTACATATTCCTTCCTCTGGAAAGGAAGTAGGACATTGAAATGGATAGTGCCTTTTGATTAGGCCCTCTCAGGCTTGCTGTTCATTCCCTTCCCACTCCACCATCACCGTATGGTACAAAACACACCTGGGAGCCCCTTCCTTTCCTAAACCCCTTGTTTTTACCTTATGAGGGCAAGTTAGGCTGAAGGGCTCAGTTTTGGGTCAAGGTGGGATCAGGGGATGGTGAATCCTTAAAAAACAAAGATGAACAAGGAAGAAAAGCTAGGTACATTATTATAAAGGCTTGGGCTTTCCTGCCATGCAGAATTTACCTTTGATGTGAGAGAGCCCTGTGAACAAGAAAGGGTCCCAGTTTTTCTGCTTCCCTTCTGTTAACCCCGAAGCAGTTTCACTCAGATCTACCTGTTTATCTGTTAGAATTCCAGGGCTTTTGTTTCTACAGATGGCCATTGCTTGAAATCACTGATAGGTGCTGATTAAAGAAACCAGATTCTGTCCTTTGCTGTAGAATTGCCCATTGAAGCTGGAATGGCAGCACTTCCCCAGAAGCATAAGGAAACTCAAGTGCAGTGTTCATAATGCGAGGAAAAGGCTTCTGAGGGGAAGGGTGTTGGTGTTTTCGGGTGTTGTGGGTTTGGGGCTGGAAGGTCCCCCCCCCCCCCCGTTGTCAGTCTTTTGAAGTGGAAGGGGCTGCTTAGGCAGATCAGTCACTTTAGCATTGTGTGATCCCAAGGGTTGACAACAGGTGCTGGGAGAGAAAGGTTTCTTTCCTAGAGGCATGATTTACAAAAGTCCCAGCTGCCATAAGAAGTATTAAAGGAAGAATGTGTGCTCTTGGGTTAGTTATTCTCAGAACTCTTGAAGAACTTTGTGGGGAAGGACTGTGTAGGATTGGCTAGGTGAAGATATTGGGGTGTGACTGGGGAAAAATGTGATACAAGAGGTAGCAGCTGAACTTAAGTGATCCATTACATTAAATGCTCTGCAAGGGGATCAGATAGTCCTGGCTCATTCTAGCTTGTGGTGCAGTTGTGTGTTGTTTTGTTTCTGCTGTCCCTCACCCAGTGTATCGGGCAAGAAAGTAGAAGCTGGAGCTATGCTGTGCCTGCAAAAGTTGCTTGCCCCCCTCCTGTGCTCATCTTTTCTCAGAGAAGGAGGAATGCTGTGTTGGAAACTTGAAGAGGCAGGCCTGGACTTGTTTTATTAAATGGGTGGCAGATCCTGCTTGTGGTGGTGGATGTATGCATCTGTTCTTTTGGCATGCAGAGTTGTTTAGGATAATGGTTTCCTGGTCCCCAGGTTGTGAACAGAAATGCCTGTGTTCATATTATTTGTCCCTGGGCACATTTGCATCTTGCAGAGATTTGAATAATGGCTTTTCTGTTCTCCTCTTCTTCACTGGGAAGGGGCCTTGTTGGTATTTTGTTTCTGGGAAGGGTCAATCTTCTTGAAGACAGATAGCTAGCCCTCATTTAAAATGCGCGATTGCTCACTCTCTTCTGGTTACTCTTGCTGATTTCAGTAATTATAGCGTGTTAAAAATGATGTGGGGCCTCTTTTATCCAGACCTTGTGCAGACACTGTGAAATTAACTTTTCGTACCTTCCAACTTGAGTTTGGATGGAACTGACATTTTCAAAAAGCTTGCCAGTTGAACCCTTTGCTCCTGGCGTTTGCTCTTTGGTAGAAGGAAAGCTGCAAGGAGGTCGAGTAATCTAATCATGGCTTAATTGCAGTGGTGTAGAAGCTGGGGTTGTTGGTGGGGATGTGTAACGGCTTTCTAAAAAAAAATTGCATCTCATTGAAATTTTTGTTGGGGGAAAAAAAAAACTGGAACGACTTGAAGGAGATCCCAGAACGATGATGGAAAGCAAGCTGTATCATGGAAGGGGCTTGCCGCATTCTTTTCCAAAGGTTCAAAGAGTGATCATGCTTCACAATGAACAATTGCTTCCTCATTTAGTTGTGTGCTGTTTCATTTCTCTGTATTTGAAAAAGCACAGAATGGGCACCTGCATTGCAAATATAGGGCACCTCATTTCTTGTTGACTCATTTTTAAAAGCCAAGATAGCAGAAGCCAATTGTAGTTTGACACAGGAAAATAAACCTTTTAAAATGCCAGAAGGATCTCTCAAAAGGAATTTTCCTGCAGAACCAAGCAAGTTCATAATGAGTCTGGTAGGCCTTCAGATAGATAGGTCCTAAGCCATTTAAGGGTTTGGGTTTCATTTTACTGTCCCATGCAATTTGGACAGTAAAAAGGCCCACAGTTCCCATCATGCTGTTCCCAACAGCTGGCTGTGGAACACTCTAGGACACTCAAGGCCTTTTAATGTATAAACTTATGTGGGATTGTGCCATTGTGAATTGAGTCTGCAGAGCAACTGGCAACTAGTCCTGGCATTTTGAGACAGGTGTGATATTGTTCTCAAACTTAGTGCAGCTGCTGCATCTTGTAGCAATCAGTTTCTGGGCATTTTTCAGGGGTGGCCCCATGTACATCACATTACAGTTTTCTAGAGCTGATGTAACCAGGGCATGGGTAACTATTTCCTAGTTAATAGGTTAGGTGCTGCCTAGGGAAAATGCAGAGTCTTTCTTTGGGGTTTCTAAGATTGGACATCAATGCAATCAGGTTCTTTGTGGGGTTCAAAATATTCTTCCATAGAGTGGAGGTTGGAACAGATGTCTCCAAGGAAGTGAGAGAACATTGTGATCTGTTAAAGAAGAAATTCTGTGATCTGCTGTGGAAAATTCAGAAATATCAACTGCTTAAAGAAAGACAGTGGAAGAAATGGTTTCAGGTGAGAACCATTAAGCTTGTAACAGAGGAGAACCAGTGGAGAGAGCAAGGGCTTGCTTGAGGCTCCTGTGGCTTGATGAAAGCAAACTTTTAATAGCATTCAGTGCTTGGGAATCAGTCAAATTACCTTTTCCCTACTTACAAGAGATGTAAACCTGTGGGGGCTACAACAAGAATTAGCTGGAACAGTCCCCACAGAGCAGTTGTGCCCAGTGATAACTGTATATCCACGAATCTTTCTGCCTTGTCATCTTTGATAGGTTTTCCAATTCAGTTGTTGTACCTCGAGATGGTTGGTTTGTCTTCCTTTTTCTTGACACACTCATTTAATTTTTAAACTCTCTGGGCATTTGCTTATTTATTTTCATTGTTCTTGATAATAATTCTAAGCCGTTAGAGGGGAAAATTGTATTCAAAAATGCTGTTTCACACTTTATTTGTTTGATGATGTGGAGTGATAGAAAATAACACATTTGCTTGCTTTTATAGTCTGATAATTATTCACATCCATCAAGCCATTCCAGGAGAATAAACAACATACCAAGGAAATTGCACTATTAATAGCATTCTCTTCAGCAAGAATGAAGGCTGTGTTTCTCATGGGACTGTCCAGTGAAGAGGCCCCCATGAACCAAGTGTAAAACCTCAGTAGAAAAAAGAAAAAGGATTCCAGTGCCATGGCATTTCTCAGATCAAACTCTATGGAGATGGTGGCAGTGCAGGCAAATCTAGAACAATGGCAAAGCATGGAGAACACCAGAAAATGGAAAAACTCTTCAGTTACTTTCCAACAAATAAACAGAAATAAGTATCCGTCTAAGGCAGGAGTTCAGAACCAGATTTTTTGAGAAGGCCCCACTCAAGCAAATTACCCCGGTTTGGAGGCTGTTTTCCAAATCTCTGATTTTACTAGTGTCTGATTGTGCCTTTCATTGAACAGGTTATTTTTCAAGTAAGGTAGCTTGCAGGCACTGAAGTTCAGTACACTGGATGGATAGTGGGATGCTCTCCATTAATTGAAATAAGACAGGACACTTCCCCCTGAGGCCAATACATGCCATGAATTGGGAGGAGATGGATGGAGAGCAGACTGACAGTGCTGGCATAAAGATTGAACAGACATTGACATCTCCCTGGGGCCATGCTGGTGTTCTTGCTGGCACAGCTGTCTGGTGTTGGCAAGGCCTGGTGGTTGTTCTCCATGGTTTTGCAGTAAGGTGTTCCACCTGAACAGGAGTGAAGGCAGGTTCCCTGCAGCTGCGTACCTTTTGGCCCAGGACTGAAGCACATGTGATTAGGAGAGGCCAGACCAGATCATACAGGGATGTGGCAGGAAGCCTGATCTGTGAGTGGGTGTTCTGCTCTCTGGTCACACATGAACATGGCGCTCATGCATAGCTTGGGAAGCAGTGGTGTCTGCGTTGCTTAGGAAATGCGCCTCATTTTTGCATGGTACATGTGTCTGCTAGGCTTTGCTCCCCATTTCTTCCCTGCAGGAGGCATCAAAAACACATGAGTTTGAGTTGCAGAGTTCTCCTTGGTTTATGTGATCCACCAAGGAAGAATTACTGTGTGAATTTACAGGCGCACCTTTGTCAAGTAATGAGCAGGTCTTCAGCCTATGCATTTAGTAGTGCTAATAACAATCACCACAATTAACTCTTGGGAAACTGTATCTTCAACCCATTATAGTGAATGGCGATTGAGAGTTAACAGTGTTACACAAAAACTGGCTGCCTGGGAGTGATGCACAAGAGTTTGAACTGTTTCCTTTGCTTTCATCCAGCAGCCCCACCAGTCCACCTGCTCATATTTATCCCTGTCAATTACTTCAGGCTCACTGAAATTCAAAAGCAGCTCCTCTCTTTTCATTGGCTGGCAGTTATTCTTCTTCCTTGGCACTAGTAACCCAAGGAAGGACTGTTTATTAGTCCACTGTTTTTCTCTCAGCCATGGCATTGATTAAAATGTAAGTGCACCCCCCTTTACTGTGCCTTGGTGGGGCATGCATGCGATATACATCATGATAAACTGTATGTTGCCCAATTAGAGATGGACTCATGCTCAAGATCCATCTCTGAAGAAAGGGACATTAAGCCTTTAACCCACATCCTTGCTAGAACTTGTCTGAAGAAAACAAATTCATTGCACTGTGCACGAAACACCAGGGAAGCAAAGACAGGCATGATGCAAAGAGAAAATTCTTAGACAAATTCAAACTGGCTTTCAGGGAGCAGGCAGTGCCCCCACCTTCTCTACTAAAACTGCACGTACAACTTCTGGAATGGGGACACCCTGCCTGACAAATATGTGTTGTAGCAAGGAGCTGTTACTGATGCACAAGGGTCTTGGGAGCAGTTTCTTTGACTGTGTACAGGAAAACCGAGGAGTGGGGAGGAAAGCAGTAGCTCTCAACCTGTTGGGTTACTAGGGGTAACCCAGCAAGCTTGACTTCGAATCATGCAGCCTAGGGAGTTGGTAACTGGTTGGCTTCAATAAGATTTGAGGGATAAAATGGGGACTGGCAATGAAATTGATGAAAGCAAGGAACATCTGGTGGATCTGAAATAGCTCTGCAAGGAGTGAGATTCTTTGGCTGTGTTCTTGGTTCTCACTTAGAATTTTTTTTGTGGTCTAGCTAGTAGCTTGCAGGGGGAGGAGGATTATGCAGAGGCCTTAATACAGCTTGGTTCCTAGGTTCCCCAGAGTTACTAGGCGTGATGGAGTGGCCTGGTTTTTGGTCATACATGAGAGCCTTCCAGTGAACAAAACACAGACTAGTAAAATGTTTGCAGGAGAGAAGTGCAGTGGGAAGAGGGAGGAAACGGAACCAAGAGGGAGGTTTGGCTTGCTTTTCATCCTGCGGAGAGGCCTGATTGGCCCCTCTGTGAACAGAATGGTAGACTGCACAGGTTCGATCGAAGTGTGGCCCTTTGCACGTTCATATATATATATTTATATATATATATATAGCGATTTATATCCTGCCTTTTTCCTACAAAGGGCTCAAGGCAGCTTACATCATTCTCCCCCTCCATCTTATCCCCACAACAACAACCCTGTGAGGTAGGTTGGGCTGAGAGTCTGTGACTGGCCCAAAGTCACCCAGTTGGCTCCATGGGTAAGCGGGGACTAGAACCCAGATCCTCTGAGTCCCAGTCCCATGCTCTTAACCACTACACCACACTGGCTCTCCAGTGTGTTATGTTAAGCAGGGTATGGTAGGAGCTGGGGTGGGTTTCGCAGCATGCCTGCTCCCCCGGAGGCTCTGCTGGTGAGTGATCAGAGAAGGGTGTGGGGCTTTTTTAGCTGCAGAGCAGTCTGTTCGTAGAGGAATGTCTAAACATTTGGCTTCCTTGGTACTGTATGTAAAGAGGTGTGCTTAGTTTGTAAAGAGAGAGGGGGTTTGTATACGCTTCTGCTGGGTGCTCCTACTCTGGAAAAGTCTTAATAAATAAGAAACTTATCTGGATGGGAAGTGTTTCTCAGTGTCCCGGAGAGAAAAAAGTGTGTTTCACTGAGGCAAGATCCACTGAGTTCTGCCTGCGAGGCATATCCCCCCCCCCCCCGCCATGTTTACCTACCAGGTTGGTAAGTGCACTTTCTGAAGCCATCTTCCACCTGTCCCTACCAAATGAGATAAGATGGGTGGCTGCCGAGGAGAGGACCTTTTCAGTGGTGGCACCCTCGTTGTGGAACGCCTTCTCCAGAGAAACCTGCTGGGTGCCCACATTGCAGTCATTTAGGTATCAGCTGAAGACTTTTTAACTCTCTGAAGCACTTTAATATCTTTAGATCACTGCCCTTCTGTCTCTGCTGCTTTTGCTATGAAGTTGTGCTGTGGTGGTGGTGGTGGTTTTAACTCTTCATTTTATTGTCTCCGGGTTGTATTCTATGTATTACTGTTTATATTTTGTTTTTAATCACATTTGGCTGTTATTTCTGTTACATGCAATAGATGAAGCTCTCTGGGCCATTTGCGGCAGCACTAAAAATAGAATAGAAAGCACCCATTACAATTTAGGCACCATAATATTACAACACAAAATTTAAAATCCAGATTTAAAGCCAAATTTTAAGAACTGCAATTGCTCACTATAGCTTGTCACATTACAAGACTTAGGTTCAAGTCTCCTCTGCAATACTGTCTTATTTTGTAGATTTGAAGGCTACCAGGCTGATGCTGGAGGAAAATGTAGCTAATCTGGCACGCAAAGCAGCACAGTATATCCAGGGCTCAGTGGGGCACGCATTTTCATACCGCACATATGTTGTAAATCTCTAAAATTTCCATACACCTTTTTTGTAAATATCTTAATGCTGAAGAATGAAAGCAGCTTAAAACACCGTCATCTGCGATATCCCATCCAATACCTGGAGTTGCTAAAATCCACAGTGTTATGTCTGGCAGATCTTCAATTTAGTCTGGGCCACACACATGATTCAAGTATTTATAATTTGAAATCACCTTCCCAATGCAGCAGCACTTAAAAATGTCAGCAGTGACTTGGGCATGGACCTTACCTTATGGTCTGACCAGTGTCTCATCTTGACCAGAGCTGAGACTGGCAGTGATTCCTCAGGGTCTTGGAAGAAGTTGTCCTCCCCCGCCCCCGCATCAGTTCAATTTTTCAGGTGCAAGAAACCTGACAGTGTAGACTCCCTGGAGGGCAACCTGCCTGTTGCCACCATTACTGCCTCCCAGCACTCCCTTCTTCTGTGGCTTGGAGAGGGCTTGTTAAAAAGAAAGTGGTGGACATCTTCTCACATTGTTCCTAACTTCTCTCATTCTCATGTTTGCAGAAGCTTCTGCTTTTCCCCAGAGCCCTCTGAATACTTCAGAGTATTGGGAGGATGAGAAACTTGGCAGTGCGTACAACTAGAGGTTTACTAAGGAAATATCTCAGAGCCATGTGCTGGGGAGCATGGGCATTCAGCATATGGTTCTCTCCTTCTTGTGCTGGCGTGCACTCATACATTTTGAAGTGCTGCAGTTGTGGAAAGAACATGCCATTTGCTTTTGATAGTTTGTCCAAGTGCTTGATTTAGTGCCTGTACTCTCTCAAAATCCAGTGATTGCAAGCTTGCCCAGAAGCACAGTACCGGCACTTGGGGATTTGGAACATATCTGTGAAAAACAGCAGTAGACCCCCCCTTGCCTCTCCCCTTGCAGCCTGCTTTTCCCAGAGAAAGGGCAGTCTGCAGGCAGCTGACCCATTAGGGCCAATGATTTAATGAGACGAGATCTGGGAGTGCCTGGCTGTGCTGCCACCATAGTGACTGGGTTTCAGCACAACTGGCAGAAATGATATTTCTGGGTATTTGAGTGTCTCCCTTTTGTTTTGACCCCTCGCCTTGAGGTTAATGAGTGAGCCATTTGATCTTCCCTGACATTTTGACTTCCTCCCCTCTTTCCTCTGTTATCACTGTTCTGCCTGGCGCATGGGAACAAGAGAGCTTGAAACGCAACATTAAATGATTGTTTGGCAGGAGGCAGATAGGACAAACACTCTTGTTGTCATGTTGGTGGGTGGTTTGGAAGCAAACCTGTCACCCCATTACAGCAGAATGGGTGGGATGCCAGCACATAGAAGTTCCCACTTGGAGGTGGAGCCTCAGGAAGAGAGTTCTGAGAGCACAAATGGGTGTTATCTGGAATGGCAGTGCTTGGCATAAAACGTGGCATCCTTGCAAATTGGATTGCTGATGTTGTGTCTGTGTCCAAAGATATGAGGTGGGGAGCAAAAATTCTTCAACGGGCTCCAGAAAAGTGCAGATGCTAAGTGTCATCTTTCCTGCTAAACATGCTTGTGTCACCTTTGGCTATACAAATTACATGGAGGGGCAGAGGTGCCCTTTCTGTTATTGTATTGTGATGGCTAAGCATTTTGTATTTCTGAGATGCTAGAACCAAGTGTTGAGAAGCCAGTGTCAAATGTTTGACATCATTCTGTTGAGCCAGACCCTTGGTCCTTCTAGACCAGTATCGACATGAACGGGCAGCTGCTGCCTGGTTTCAGGCACAAGTCTTCCCAGCATTACCTAGAGGTGCCAGACAATGAACTGGGGACCTCCCCGTGGTCTCTGAAAGGGAGGAGGGAGGTCACTTGCAAGTGCCAGCAAAATGTGTTCTGTTTCTTCTCTGTCTGGTGCTCATGGGGTCAGGACTTGAAAGTTTTTCCTCCTCCCCTGCTTTTAAAGAGTGCAAATGTAATTTCCTGGGTTCCTGTCCAATCAAACTGTTTTTTAATTCCATGTGACACCTTTCTAGATCTCTACGTATTGCTGTTGCATCTGGAAACTCTGATAACACAGTAGCCTTGGTCCAACGTATTAAACTTTTAACATCCTCAAGATTCAATTAATCTTATCTTTACAACTCCCAATAACTGGCAGTACTTAAGTGAAAATAACATAGTAGACCAAAGAATGTGGCATTAATCATTAGCTGCCTCATAGCCGTGTATTAGTCCTTTTCCAAATCCTTTTGTACATTTCCAGAAGGAATGGAATAGTTGGGTTTCCGTCACTCCTTCCTTTCTCCCCTCCTTTCTTCCTTTCCTTCAGATGGTGGTTAATCCCACAAAGCAGTGTTTGGGTCTGGATTAATGTGTACTTTTCTGTTTCATGTTAGTGGTGAATGGCTCAAAAAATAAAAATCCAAGATGAGCAGAACTAAATTATTTGATAATTACACAATTTAAAGGGCTATTGTTGCGGCTTTGTTCAAAAGGCTCTGGTTGACATTAATAGATTCTTCTTGTTGTGTAAGATTAACTTTTACAATTCTCCCCTTTTCTTGGAAAATTTGTGTTTTTAATCTGTTCTAAGCAGTCAGTTTAAAATCACCTTAAAATGTGAAGTTTTGAAGCTCCCTGTTATACAGGGTTTTTTATTGGCCTACCTTCTTACATTAGATTGTGAGTCTTTGATCTTTTCCAAGGGAAGAAATCACTTTGGTCTAAAGAGAATTTGGCAAATGATTTCTTTCCTTTCATTAGAATTTCTAAGATACTCTAAAACAACTGTTTTCTGAGGTTTCATGGTGGGGGCAAGATCCGAATTACCTGGTTTTTGGTACTGTGAACAGAGGCATGAGCATACATGAGAAAGAGCTACCTTTCAGCTCTTGCGGTGTTGGTGCCCTGTAGGCACCTGCACTCCACAAGGTGAAAACCAGAAAGGTTCCCTAGAAGCTAGGCAGAAAGCCCCTGCCTTGTCATGTGCCTTTTTGTGCCCTTCCACCCTGAGGCCTTTTGCCGTTGGCTGACTGTGGCAACCAATTTCCAGTAGTGTCCCTTTTTCCTCACCCAGTTTCTCTAGAAGCAGGCGAGGGCCCTTCCAGCAGCAGAGGCAGCATCTCTGGGGAGCTAAAGTCTGCTGCAGAACACACTTCTGTGGCTCAGGTGTGGTGGGTAGATGCGGGCAAGGGGATGTGGAAGGGCAAATCCTTGTGTCCCATAGGTTCCTGCAGAAGCCACCTTCTGCAGCTACATTCAGATAGACGTCTGAGCTATCCCCAGATGCTGCCCTTACCTAGCTGTCTATATAACCCCAAAACACGGAAATGGGACTGGAAAGGAAGAGTAAGATTTACATGAAGCCGGATTCTGCAGCCAGCACTACACTTAGCTGGAGTTTTCTTGCTTCTTATGGAACCACAGTATGTACTAGCTTTAACTCTTGTGGTATTTTCATGGGGTGGGGGGAGTTTAGGAGGGAACGTTTTTCCTTGATTATAGCATAGGCTACTTTAAAAAATAAATCATGTGGAAATTAGCTAAGCAGAGCCCTCTCTGCGTCTTGGGAGGTTCCCCCTGTCAGCCATAGGAAAGAAGAGGATGTGTCTAGAAAGTAACAGTGGAGGGACAAAGTGCTCCTTCTGGAGAACAACTGGCCAGTGCTGTCTTGGGTACAAAGTATGTACACAAGCATGATGCGCCTTCATGAATCACACTTTCAAGACACCTGCACTGTGTGTGTGTGACAGTGTGAACACAGCCTCAGAGCAGTTCTGCTCATGAAAGCTAACTGCTCAGAGATGTTGTGAAATCATTTCCTTGAAGCTTTTCACAGAGCATTTGGCAGGGGGCCTGTTGGGGATGCTCAAAGATACCATGTAGAGGCCTGGGGACCAGGGCCAGATTAGTTTCACTTTGCTTCCAGATTTGTGCTTTTGTGGCCCCAGATCGGAGAAAGTGTACATTCCTGCTTCTTCGCCCTGAATGGGACTGTCCCTCTGCATGCAAACTTGTCTGCAGTGTTGTTACAGGGCTGCGGACAAGAGGCAGCACTGTGTGGGGGGAGATAGCCTTGTTGTGGTGTCAAAGTACTGCAGTACCTTCTTTGAGATGGGGTTTCAAGGATGGGTCTCCAGATACAGGTGGTCTGTGGTGTGTCATCCCAGCATCCTGTATCCAGATAACTGCAGGATTGCCTGGATCAGGGGAGTGGAAGCGTGGGCAAGCAGAGAGGATATATGGCATACTTCCAGTAGCTCCACAGGAAAGATCCTGGCATGTGTTTATTGACTTATAAATAGAATCTGCCTGAGTGAGTGGGCACTACTGATGAGAACTTGTGTTTTCCTTGCCAGGTATGCCATCCCTCCAGAACATGGCAAGCGTCTGGAAAGACTGGCAAAAGGTAAGCATTTTGATGGTATGAGTCAGTGCCTAAAGCAGCTCATTTCAGATGTTGCATGATGTAGCCCCACCAGAAAAATGGCATGCATGGTGTGTATCACATGGCATGTTCATGTATGTGTTCTTCATCTATGACAGTGTTATTTATGGGTGATGTTTGACTTATGTATACTGTATGTGACACTGGGAACCATTCAAAGTCTCTGTGGCTGGATCCTTTCTCTCTCCAAGGGGGTACACTGAATATGATCCAGGGAGTACTTTGATCAGCAGATGTTAATCCAGCATTTACCCAACAAACTCTTTGTCCTGGTTTGCATGTAATGATAGTCTGGAGTATGGCTTGTTGTCTAAATCATGAATTGGTGTTCAGGCGTAGCTGTTGTTGCATGCAAAGCTGTAATATGGGTTAACTATGGATTAATAACCACAGACAACCTGGAATTTACAAACCAGTAGCAAGCGGTGAGTTCTCTGTGACATCTCTTCCCAGGTTGTGCTTGATTAACAACCATGTGCAGGGTTCACATGTTCTGACAACCCATGCATTAATCGATGGGATAGTTTATTATTTTGTAAGCCATCCCAAGATGCTAGCATCGGACAGGTTGGAAAAGCTTTTAATAAATAAAATAAATAAATATTAAAATATCACTGCAGGTTTGGCATACTGAATTTGAACCAGTTGAATATCTCCATGTAATGTTCATCCATGATCTCTCCTCAACCCCCCCCCCCACCAATGTTCTGATAAAGCTTGCCCTGCCCTGCCCTTGTGGATTGTCTGGATTTTGATGTAGCGGTCAGAATACAAGAACTGGCCTTTGAATCGAGGAGTTGGAATAGTATGCAAAGGCTTTGTGTTTAAATAGACAGCAGATAGTTTGGAAAAGTTCCAGCAGTGCCTAGCAACCTGGGTGAGATGCCAGTGCACCTGTGGTGCATCATATTGAGAGAACTGCTTGGCATACAAAACTTGCACAAAGCATTGAAGAGAAGAGAGAAGCTGAGAAGACATGTAAGAGCATCATTTGACACCTGTTTGTGTTGTCAGTGCCATGTTTTTCTGTTTGAAGCCCAAGAAGGAAGCATTTTTATAGCAGTTCCCTTAGAGGGGCAGGGGGAAACAGGTGGAAAAAACTTCCACAGCGATTTTGTTGTCAAATGCTCTGTCTCACCTGTCTGCTTAAAACCAAAAACCTCACACACCCTCATAAAGCAGTTTGTAATAGAAATTTCAGAGAGAATATTGAAGCAGCGTGTGAAATCAACCTTCTCTCCCCTGTTACAGCGCATGGTGGCATCAGTGGTCCCAATTTTCAAAAAGGGCAGTAGAAGGGACACGGGGTATTACAGACCAGTTAGCCTTACGTCCATTGTAGGAAAAACAGTGGAAAGGCTCATAATAGAGAGAGATCTAGTGGTGCTAGATATGGAAGGGAGGCTGGCAGCCACACAACATGGCTTCCGCAAAAACAGGTCCTGCCAGACAAACCTCGTGGAATTCTACGACAAGGTTTTGAGATGGCTGGATGGAGGGGATGCAGTGGATGTGGTATACCTGGATTTCAGCAAGGCCTTTGACAAAGTGCCCCATGATATCCTGGTGGAGAAACTGAGGAGTTTTGGGATACAGCAAAGCACTGTCCGGTGGATTAGGGCATGGTTGACTGACCGAAAGCAGAGGGTAACCATTAGTGGGGAATCGTCAGGATGGTGGCCAGTGACAAGCGGGGTCCCCAGGGCTCTGTCCTGGGGCCGATCCTGTTTAATCTTTTCATTAACGACATGGAAGAAGGGGTGAACAGTCTCCTGATCAAATTCGCAGACGACACTAAAACTGGAGCAGTGGCCACAACTGAGGAGCAGGTACTCCAGATCCAAAAGGATCTGGACAGACTATGA
>NW_025336587.1:963536-1081932 GCF_004798865.1 Varanus komodoensis | reverse complement strand
CATTAGTGGGGAATCGTCAGGATGGTGGCCAGTGACAAGCGGGGTCCCCAGGGCTCTGTCCTGGGGCCGATCCTGTTTAATCTTTTCATTAACGACATGGAAGAAGGGGTGAACAGTCTCCTGATCAAATTCGCAGACGACACTAAAACTGGAGCAGTGGCCACAACTGAGGAGCAGGTACTCCAGATCCAAAAGGATCTGGACAGACTATGGAAGTGGGCAGGAGACAACAGGATGGCGTTCAATGTGGATAAGTGCAAGGTCTTGCGCTTGGGGCACAGGAATGGATGTCATAAGTACAGGTTAGGTGACAAGTGGCTGGAGAGCAGCACTTGTGAAAGGGACCTCGGCGTGCTGGTCGCCTGCAGGCTGAACATGAGTCAGCAGTGTGATGCGGTGGCCAAGAGGGCGAACGCCACCCTTGGCTGCACAGCCAGAAGTGTGGCTTCTAGATCGAGAGAGGTGTTCCTGCCACTCTATACGACTCTGGTGCACCCACAACTGGAGTATTGTGCTCAGTTTTGGGCCCCTCATTACAGGAAGGATATAGCCAGGTTAGAGTCAGTGCAATGTAGGGCCACAGGGTTGGTGCTCGGGTTGCAGGGGATGGGGTATGGGGCGAGACTGAGGGAGCTGGGTCTCTTCAACCCAACCTGGAGAAGAGGAGACTCAGAGGGGATATGTTGGCGACGTACACATACAGGTATGTGAGGGGGTGTCACACCGAGGTGGGTAGAGACCTGTTCTCCCCTGCAGAGGAAGGCAGGATGTGCTCCAACTGAGCAAAGCTCAGGGAGCCAAGGTTCCATTTGGATGCCAGGAAGCATTTCCTGACAGGACCCTGAGGGTGTGGAATGGGCTTCCATGGGAGGTCGTTGAGGCCCCATCAGTGTGGGTGTTCAGAGATAGGCCAGAGGTGCACATGGTGGGCATGTCGTGAGCGGAGCCACCTGGACTAGATGGCCTGGAGACCCCTTCTTACTTGCTCTGTTTTTATGTTTCTATGATGGGAGTTCTAGTTCAACCAGGTTGGGGAAGACTGCATTAAATGGTGTGCCATGAAGCCACAATTCTTCCTCGCACAGAGAAAGCTTGACAGTCAGTACCCAGCAGTCCCTTTGGAAGGGCTGCTCCTTTCCTTGCTTTTGCAAGCTCCTGTGGGCAGGCAATGCCTCAGATCCTGGCCAGGTTTTTTATGGCTGCGGAAGTTAATGCCAGCCCCTTGAATTGGGCTATGACTGGACTTCTATGAGCTCATTTAAAAGGCTTGTCCCAGTGAAAAGGAGATGTTGGTCTTTCTATGTGTTTGGGGATGGTATGCGACAGAGAGAAGGGAAACTGAGTCCTCCATAAGCCTCTTGGAGCCGTCATAATAAAACATTTCTCGCTTCTTTATATGTATCTGGCCCTGTTAAATGCAAACACCATTCCTATTGATTGCAGAGCGTTTTTCATGTAAGAAGCTCTTACCAGCTCAATAATGGTGGATATAACGGGGCATAATTAGTGAAGTTCTCTCCTCATGATGTATATAACAAGATGTGTGCTGGGTCAGCTTGGTGTTACTGTGGCCTGGATGCCTCTTTGTGGGGATTCTAGTTTTTCTCCGCATCCTCACTTTTCCCTTTATATTATTGACTGCATGATAATCTATCCCCTCACTCTGAAGAACACTTAGAAATTTGAAAAGTGTGCAGTCAAAAATAGTAGCTGCTCTGCTATCAACATTGCACCCAGCAGGGTTGCTGAACGTTTTAAAAATGAAGGGGAGAAGCAGTGCTTTGGGCATGTGGGTCTCACCAAGCTGCTCACCTTTGCCAGCCCCCCTTGCTGAACTGCCCTGGGGGCCTTTGTGCTGCTCCAGGGTCCCCAAGCACAGGGGCCTGCCGTGTAGCACACCAGGCAACTGGCTGGCTCACCCCGTGTTGAAAATAGAGATTCGGTTCAGTGGATTGGGGCCCTAGTGTTTTATCAAGGATGCTATCCTTGAGCATTAGTTAAAGAAATGTAATGAGGTGGCAGCTGCCAAGTGAGAGGCTGTTTCCTCGGTCAGCAGCCTTTCTCTGAATGAATGCCTTGCCAGTGAAAACTGCTTTATATATTAAACACAAACATGTAGGGCGGGTATCTGCTAAAACAGCTCCTTCTGCATCATTCGATCTGATAACCTCTCAGGCCTCAACGCGTTAATATGGGATAATTCAATCTTACCCATCAAGCCTTCGGCCACAGAGGTGAATCCTAAGTGCAGTGGTAATAAGAGAGTGGGACAAGCACTGGCTTCTAGTCCCCTCTCTGCCATGGCATTGACTTGGGGCGGGGGGTGACTTTGGGCCAGTCACCGACTCAGCCCAGCCTGCCTCACAGGGTGGTGGTTGTGGAGGTATGATTGTATTATCTTTGAGAAGTCATGGGGGAAGGGAGAGGTGCCAGATGACTGGAGGAAGGCTAATGCTGTCCTTGTCTTTAGAAGAGAGGATCCTGGGGACTATAGAGCAGTTAATCTGACTCCATCTCTGGGAAATTTTTTAAGCAGATAATAACACTACATTAGAGGTCCACCTGGCGCCGTCGTTATTTGTTTTTTGGCGCCAGGCCAAGACCTTTTTATTTAAAAGTTATTTTAATTGTTAATTTATGAATCGTATCTATGGGGTTTTTATACATGCCGAGATGTTTCCGGTTTTTTAACTCTAATTGTTTGAACTGTTTATTTATGTGTATTTATTGTTGTAAGCTGCCTCGAGGCTTTTGCGAATGGGACTGCATAAAAATGGTTTAAATAAAATAAAATAAAAATTAATAAAAGTATCACTTCCAAATCCCATGAAGTACCAGTTCCCCTCTACTCAGCACTGGTCAGGCCTCATCTGGAGTCCTGTGTCCAGTTCTGGGCACCCAGCTAGGGAAAGATGCAGACAAGCTGGGAAGGGTCCAGAGGAGGGCAACAAGGATGTTCCAAGGAAGGAATTGAAAGCACTGGGCATGTTCAGCCTCCAGAAGAGAAGACTGGATAGCGCTCTTCAAACCTTCACAAAGAGGAGGGTCAGGATCTCTTCTCGGCCATCCCAGAGTGCAGGACATGGACTAGCTGGGCCAAGTTACAGGAATCCAGATTCCAGCTAGAGGCCAGGAAACCCTTGCTGACCATTGGCGCAGTGTGGCATTGAACACCCTGGGCGAGGGAGGTGGTGGGCTCTGCCACACTGGGGGCGTTCAGGATGCAACTGGACAGAGGGATGGCTGAGAAGGGAGATGGCCCCCTCCCACCTGAGAGGGATGGTTTGACTGGGAGCCCCGCACTAAGCAGGGGATTGGACTCAGGACCTTATAGGCTCCTTCTAACTCTACCAACTCTTCTAGGAGGAAGAGAATGATGTAAGTTTTCTTGAGTTGCTTGGAAGGGGAAAAGGTGGGAATAAAAAAAATAAATGAATGGTTGCCTTCCTATATTTCTGGCAGCTTGCTGGCATGCCTGGCAGAGCTCCTGTGTAGACCTAGGGGGTAATCTAAGCCATCCTGTGGAAGCTGTGCTCCTGGATGCAACCTTTCTTTCCAGTGCAGTGAGCAGTGAGATACTGGAATGTGGAGGGTGGGGAGCCCTATCAGTCAGGATGGAACAGTTTTTAGGGCAGGGGTGGTAGATGAGCTGGCTACCCAGATGTTCTGGGCTACAGCTCCCACAAACCCTACAAGTAATTTGCAAGTCTGAAACTCCAGGAAGGCTCCTTCCTATTTTAGGAGCTGGCTGACTTTGATCATGCACCAAACTCTCAGGGTATGTAAAGGAGCAGGAGGACCTTCTGCTGCTGCCCCGCAGTGCGTCCCAGCCCCCCTCAGCCACTGAGACTCGTGTTATGAAGCAATAGTTGCCCACTCAGAGATTAGCTGTTGCGGTAGTAAAGGAATGATTATTTTAGGGAGCACAGTGTGTGTGTGTGTGTGTGTGTGTGTGTGTGTGTGTGTGTGTATGGGGGAAGCAGCAGCTGTACCTCTTTGTGCTTCTTCTCTTTCTGAGATAGGGTGGAAATTCAGATCCCGGTGCTGCTTCTGCCCCCTACCCAGGAACTCCAAATGGCAAATTAAAGCACCATTCCCATTCTCACCTGGAAGTTTGGAGGGGCTGCTGCGCAAGAATGAATGCTTTCTGGATGCTGGTACTCCCCCCTCTGATTTGAAACCCCTGCCCCCACATTATGCTGTCAAAAGTGTGAAGTCTTTCCACTGACATACCTAACTGACCATTTCCTTTATGGGGAGAAGGAGAATAAAAGAAGGCTGGCCAGTTATGGGGCTGAAATTGTAGTGTCAAATAAATAGGAAAATACATGAGATGCCCAGATGGAAGAAGCATCATCGCCCGTCTCTCAGGGATGCAGTCACACTAGTGACATTGTATAAAATAGAAATAACATATTGAAAACCACTGACTGGAAAATGAGAGCTTCCAAGCAATTTTATATTCACACAATTTTTGCTTGGTCTTATGTCAAGCTTTTCAAAAACTACTATTTCAGTAAGCATAAAACCCCCATAAATCCTGATAGCCCATAAGAGGGTGTGTGTATTGTTTTGTTTTTTAAAAATAGAATTTGGAAGTTGTATGAAATTGAAATTCATGGGGTGCTGCTGCTTTTTTGTGGGGGAGAAGCTGTTGTTTGAAAGTTTAGGCAAAGCTTTGTTCTGACCTTGACATCAGGCGGCCAGTCGGAAATGTTGGAGGATTTCTGTTCTTGATGAGATTAAAGGTCAGTCTGGGTCAATGTAGTATGTCTTGCTCTGGCCCTTTGTATATCCTGGAGAGATCTAACAAGCAGGGCAAGAGGAATTTAGCTCCACCCAGCACCTAGAAGAGGAAGAAGAGGAGGAAGAGGAAGAACCACCATGCTGGATCAGACCAAACTGCTAGTCTGACCTTCTGTCTCCATGGTGGACCACCTGGCCTGTGGGAACCCAGAACGGTAACCTTGGCATCACTGCAGTGTTCTCTCTCTGGATGTGCAGAAGATTGCTGTCAAAGTTTGCAGTGTTAGTAGCTGTTGGTGGGCCACTCACAGTTTGTCTGATCTTTTATATGAAACATATACACACCTCCTCCTTTCCTACTGGCATGATAAAATAAGAGTTTGACTACACTAAATCAGAACATCTTAAAGTGTTGTATGACATCTTTAAAGAGCCTGACAGGAAATTGAAGGGGAGAGTCTGTCTTGTTTGCTGTTGCAATAGATGGTTTCCCAGTGTTAGAGCTATAGTATCTCTCCCTAGGACCCTGAGCAGAACTGAGAGCCTACTTGCTTCCTTCAGTACAAAACTTTTAGCAGCTCATTTCCTCCCCCACATCCATTTTTCATCACAAAAATGCTCTCTAGCCAAGGACCCTACTGATTAACGTGTGCTTGTTTCTAGCCACCTGCCTGCACTGAGCAAGGCTTTCCACTTGGTGACCAGCCAGGAATTTTATGTAAATTGAATAAGAAAAAAGGAGCCATTGATGCACCATGAATGGATGTGATATTTGTGATCAGCCTGGCTGCTAATGCGGACTAGTGACTTTTATTCCATCAGTTTGGAACAGTAGGGTGACTGATCAATAAAATACTTACTGTTTAGACTTGCAGATAGCAATTAAAAAAAAAAAAAAAGCCTCTGTAGCGTTTGGTATTTGGGAAAGAGTGAGGGTTGGCACTTGCTCCAAAGATCATCAGCGCACATTAGCTCCCCACCTCTTTATGCGTCACCATTCCAAAGATGTTCGGAACATGGAATGCACTTGCGATTAATACTGAAAATGAATAGCTGAGCTATAAATGGGCTCGCTGGGAGAGTTGCAGAGCCCATGGAGGGACCGTTAATGTGTTGCCACGTTATTGGTGCTAATCACTTAAAATGTGCTCCTTTATTAGTAGCTTTAATGAGAGCCACTTAAACTGTGCATTAAAAAGAGGAACTGCAGAGAAGTACGATGAACTGGGTGGCAGGCGCTCATAATTCTAATTGAAATGCTTTTAGGAAGGGGAGGAGGGGGGAAGTTGCCAGAAGCCAGTAATTCTTTGCACTTCTAAAAACCACCTCCATTATGTAGCATCAATTAGTGTTTTGTTGTTCAAGTGGTGGAATTATATTTTATTCCCTGTCTGCATTTGTCCCCTCCTTCCTTTTCCACTTCTACTCCCACTGTTCCCCTTCTTTCCCTTCACCCTAAAATATGGGGCTATTTAATCAGCATATACAGTGGAAAGATTGCCTGATGCCAAGTCCAAGGGGTGGGAAGGGAGTTTTTTTTAGTACAAAGATTGGGATGTCTGCATGTAAAACTGGTCAGACCTGTCAGGTTCCCTGGTGCTACACTGAGGCTGCCTTGTGCCATAATGAGAGCACATAATTTCTGAGGTTTCAGGATCATGTTTTAGGTGCTCCTTGGATTTTTCAGTTATGTTTCCTCAGCATGTCTATGGAATTTTTTTGTGATACACATTCTGAATCCAGAGCTATTTGCCTACTTGATAAGACACCTCTTTCTAGCCATTACTGGAATTAGTAAAGCTGTTAGCAAACTAGGCTTTGTTACCAAATACATTTTGATTTACTTCCTAAAGTACATAGCTGAAATTCTGTGTCATTTTGTGTAGAAGTGTGTTCTGGTACCTAAAATATAATATGTACCACACTTGTACAAGTAAACCTTGTCAAATGTTCTCAAACTGTGTCCCTTGGAATGTGTTTTGTTTATGTCATAAGGTGTAAGGCTAAAATCTGTGTTGATACGCAGATAAGATACATTCTTCCAAATCAAACACGAACTCATGCAAGCTTACTCATCATTTACAGCCTGCTTTTGGAGGTCCTCTTGATGATACTGTTATCTGAGATTACCCAGGAGGTGACTGAAGAATGTACACTTTTCAGGAATAGTTCTGTATCACTCTCTGATTCTGTATCACACACTGATAATCTTAAGGGAGCCTGGCTTAACCTGTTGCTTTCAGGTGTGTTGTACCTCCCCTGGTCAGCAAAGCTTGACCCTTTTATGTAACTTGCTTCCTGATACACATGTTTTATGTTCCTGTTTCAGATGAATTCTCAAACCTTGCCTCTGCTTAGGTTAACTGACATGATTTGCATTTCTTCCAGAAGTGGACCTTGCATGAATACGCAGTGGCTCTTGCTGCAGTAGGAGTGGCTAAACCACTTCTAGTCCATTGGATTATTCATCTGTCTTGTAGAGAGAAGCCAGAAGTGTGCATTTCCATGTCATTTGCAATCCTATGGGTTATTTGGCTGGAGTGATTGGGTACCTTGTATAAGGACAGTGCTTGTAAACAATGGGTTGGAATACCCTCCCTTCCCTTCCCATTGTGTCATGAGACGATGGCTCAGTTGCAGACCTGAGCCTGGACTTCAGCTCGCACACTTACACTCTACTCTCCAGCTCTTGTGTACTTGCGAGGAGGAGATCACATGGTGCTTCAGAATTAAGCACAGTTTGCTGTGTTGTGAGATCTTGGGAACTGCAAGTTAAAGAAACCCTGATAATCTGTTTGATTTCAGACAAAACTGTAAGACTCCAAAGAGGAAGCTTTTGATTTCCTCACAACTGCAGAGCAGAAAAGAGGGAGCATGCAAGCTTCGGTTCTTGTAATGGACCGGAGCCAGTCTCTCAGTGTGTTGTCTTCACCAAGGACAAGAGCTAAAAATGGCACATTCTCTGTTCTAACTCACCACTATAGAAATGAATAGGAAAAACATGAAACCACTGAACAGTTATGTTAATTGAGTCCCTTTGTCCCCAGAATATTATCAAACTATAAAACTGGCCATCATATTCCTTATCATTAATTATATTTTTTGAGCTTATATAATTTGAAGAGTACCAGAGGAGAATTTCTTTATTGTGAAAGACTTTGCATGCCTACTCACCCATCAGTTAAAACAGAGCCTGCAGTCAAGGTATTTGAAGAAGACTGAGACTTGGTAGGGCAGCACTGAAGGCACTAGAAGAGACATGAAGTATAAGGACATTTTACAAGGCCAAGATCATCCGTACTGTGCATTCCCAGTCACTTTGTATGGGTGCAGAAGGTGCACAGTGAAGAAAGCTGACAAGAAGAAATGGATGCATTTGAAACATGCTGCAGGAGGAGAACTTTGTCAGTACCCTGGACTTACAGATGAACAAGTGGGTCCTAGATCAAGCCAAGTCAGAAGTTTCCCTGGAAGCAAAAATGCTAAAACTGAGGCGGTCATAATTTGGCCATTCATGAGAAGGAAAGGCTCCTTAGAGAAGACCACCATGCTAGGGAGTGTCAAAGCAGAAGATGAACAGAAAGACCAGTTATGAGTTGGATGAATTGCATAGAAGAGCCACAGCCTCAGGTGTACATGGCTATGAACAGGGCAATGAAAGACAGGCCCTTTGCGGCGGGGGGTGGGGGCGGTCATTCATTGGTCTGTCCAGAGTCAGAGATGACTTGAGGGCACATGATGACAAAATATTTTTGCTTGCAAAATAAATTAGAAGGGTAAAATCAACTTTAAGGCTCACATAAAGTTAAGACCCATTGAAATAAATTAAGTTGCAACCATGTCAGGACTTTAGATAGATCTCTGTGGTGCTTAGGATAAAATCTGTTGAAGAGTTAATCTGCTGGGGTCTTAATTCTTTTTTAGCTTGGTTTATGACTTAATGGTGCAAACATGGAACATTGACTGCTTATTTATACTGTTCTTTTGGAGTGGAAAAAGGAGAAGAATCCAATGAAGTAGTTGGGTACATTGGACCCTTGTCATTATTTAATATGGACCCTGTATTTCACCTTTGGATTTTAGGTTTTTGCTGTGCTTTGCTTTCTGGTTCCTTCTCCCAAATGGAGTGCATTCCTGAATTTTCATGAAGAGGCTTACTCCTCCATGGTGAATTTAAGTAAAACTGGGAGTCATTTGGAAATCAAATTGTTTCTGTATTTCCCTCTAGAGACCCCAGCAGCAGAATGATAATTCCAAATGGCAGAGGAGGGTTAAATGCACCTGTGTGGCAGGAACGCTCATTCCATCCATCTGAAGGTGAAATCCTTAGCATGCTGTGGAGACAGTCATCACGTTGGAAAGACTGGGTGTTTGTGTAAAGGATGTGGCTTTTGCTGTGCACGAATGCTGACAGACCCCGCCATGCTCTGCCCCCCAGGTGTGTTCTGCTGAAGGAGAGGCAAATGCTCCAGACTAAGGCGAAGCTGTCCATTATATCTGTTGCTGCAGCGCCTGGTCCAAGGAAAGGAAGGAATGATTAGGAAGATTAAATCATTCTCTCGGGATGTATTTTATGCATTTACTAATGGAAGAAGGAAGCCAGCAAAGCATGCCCGGGTGGCATGATTGAATGTGGGAAGGTCATTGTGTCAGCTGCAACACTGTTGAGAAACCTGAAACAGGTCTTTTTTCCCTTAGCAAGTACAACTTTGCACAGCTTGTGAAAAGTTTCTTCTTGAACCACAACTGGCTACAAGCATTTGCTTTTGGCAACTGAGATACACTGGTTGAAAAACTAGGTTGAAAAAAAATATGATGTGGACATTTTTCAGATTAGTAAAATGTCCACAATATGCTGAGGATGAAAAATAATTGAATAAGTGAATATTCAGTTCTCTTCCATATTAATATAAGTGGTGTGTTTGATCCTGGTAACCAGGATACGAAGCCACATGAAGGAAAGGGGCGATGTTGGCTCAACTTCAGGCTCAGGAGCCAGGTTCCCCTTTGGCTCTTGGTTCTGGATTGCCCCCCCAGGTTCCTACCATGGACTAGATGGTGTCACTGGGTCTTCATCTGGGGCTTCTCCAGAGGATACCTCCCTCCATCATGCTGCTCCTCTGCTTTCCCAGCGTGGGAGCAGTGGGAGGAGCAGAGCAGGCCAAGTTGGCCTTGAGTATCTGTCACTTGCATGCAGAAGGTACAGTAGGTCACGCTACCCGCCTCCCTTCTTGCAGGTTGTATCCTTCCCAAAGGATGCAAGTATCAAGATGGTTGACATGTCTTGGATGAAATTGGTGGCATTTCAGGTGAAAGATGCACCAATGTGGGCAAGGAGTGGCATTTGGGGGGAAAAGCAAACTCACTGACAGTCTGAGCCTGTGACTAGAGAATTGGCCTGTCTTCATTTTAATCGCCATTTTGGAGGTTTCCATATCCAAACAACATTTTTCAAGTCTTGGAAAAATACGGTTCCTGGAACACACAGAATTGGGAATATTTATTTGGAGAGACATGACCAGAGAGGGTTTCAGGAGCACATTTCAGCCCATGCAGTTCTGATCATCGCTGCAGAAGTCAGAATGGCAGTGTTCTCCCAACTGAGGTGGTCTTCAGAAATATGGCAGTGTTTCTTTCATATTCAAGATGCATTCAGAGGACAAGTCTTCAGGGCAGTATGTGCGCCCTGTGGAATACGACGGAGAGCAAAGCCTTCTGCTGGTTGAGAATGCTCCTGGAGCTGGCCATGCAAGGTATGAAAAGCTGCTGTGGAGAGAGTGGACCAGCCACTGAAGCTGTGCAGTCTTCAAAGCAATTGTTGGGAATGATTTGGCCCATTCAAGTGGGCCCATTGTGTCTGTACAAGCTCCCATGTCACAGATAAAATCGCTCTCTGTGCTCGGTGGGGAGAACTAGACTTCATTTTGGCACCTTGCCTGGTTTATTATCATGTATAACTCAACAAATGCATTGGAATAGTTAACAAATAGAACTAATGCTACAAAGAACAGAATGTATTGGGCTTACTAGAATTAATTTGTTAGTTCCACCAATACTGTAATGAATAAAATTGTTGTCAAAATCTGTGTTTCTGTTGAAAACAATGCAGGTTTCAAGCATGAGGGAATCAAAGGAGCACACACACAATAGGCATGTGATAGGAGGGACCCCCCCCCCATCAGACTTCCTGCTTTTGGAAACATTTCAAGATAAACATTGGATCATGACGGAAGCAAAAGGAAGCATGCTTGCATGCAGATGTGCATGCTTTGAGCGGGCTGATTTGTAAAGGTCCTACTTGGATGGTGTCAGGTTGTAGGTTTTACATGCTAGGATATTTTTATACACAAAATGGATGAAGGCTTATACCCTGAGCTACACGGGTTGTTTGGGAAACCCTAGACGCTTAAATGGCCACAAATGGCTGTACAATACATTACTTTATGGAAGAAAAGCCAAGTGCTTGACACTCTGTAAGTGCTGAAGGTCCTCAAAATGGAATCTTGGATTGTCTGTAGCAGGCAGATTTATATCTGCTTCTGTTAATTTCCCAGCATAGGACCAACATTTTGATGGCCAGATCTCCCTCCCTTGGCAAACACACTTGGCTTACGTGTCTGTGCCTTGGGGTTCCCAGTAGGCAGAATGTAGCCATGTTTCTGGATTGGTCTTGCTGCTGGATGCTAACAGCTTGTTTCTTGTCTCTCTTGCCCCCTTAGTTTGGGCTGCAGCTGGGGGCGGGAAGTGGATTATAAAGGACAAGGGTGAAAGAGAGGCAGTGTTGATGCTACTTTTGCATTGGACCAGCTATCCATGCTGTGCTCCCCTGTGCAGCCTCTATTTCAGCCTTCCCCAGCCTGCTGACCTTCAGACAATTTGAGACATCAGCTCCTAGAATTCCTGACCATTAGGCATGCAGCCTTGAGCTGCTGGGAGTTGATATTTGAAACATGCAAAAGATACTTGTTAAGGAAGAGCTGGGATATACTGTCTAGAAGCCATCCTACCACCACACTGTTATTTGCATAAATTAGGACAAATTTAGCTCTCCTGGAGAGTTTTCTAAGCAAAGCGATCCTGTCTCCATCTTTCTGTATAGAAATTTGTGAGGTTGCCTGCTAATTCATCTAGTCAGCCAGTTGTCATCAATTTGGGCGTATTTGCAAACAGTTTTTTCTTGAGTTTTGAGGGTGGGAGCTTTCTATGTTGCATTGTGTCTTAACATATATGCCCTTGTTGTGCCTTCATTCTCCACTGAGCCTTGTTTGAGCTTCAGGGGCCTTTGTAGTTTTCCCTACTTGTTTTCAGGGCTTGACACACGGTGGTCACTGGAAGAAGGATAGGTATGAGGTTGTTTGCCACTTGTTCTGAGTAGTCAACAGGGATGTATGGATCTCCTGGAATATTATCCATCTGTGGTGGTAATTGCCTTTTCTTTTTTCTCCTGGATCCTTTTGCAGGATTTTTCCCTGGGAGCTCTCAAGGTTGTGATGCCTTCCTCCGTCACAAGATGACTCTAATTTCACCCTCAATCTTGAAGAAATACAGCATTCCCTTTGACCGGGTATGTAAAGACAGCTTTTTCATGGGACCTGCTGCAGTTTTTCAGAGAAAGTTGGCCCATGTATGGGAAAGACAGGCAGCACAATGAGCCGACTGCTTAATTCTCTCATGCACTGTTATGTTAAACACTATCTGTTTATAGCATGAATCTTTCTCCCAAAAATAGGTTTTGGAGCTAGGATTAAAGTCCTGGCTGTGGGAAGCAGCTTTGATACAGTTGTACTTCTAGGTACACATCCATAAACCTAGTTTTGTTATGGTGAGCCACTTGAAAAGCCATAATGATTGAAAAGGAGTGTTCAGTTAGTGTGTGAGTGTATGTTGGAATCGGGGGAGGTAAGCACCGCCTCTGGCTTGCTTTGAGCAGGCAATGCTGAGGGGCAGACGGAAGTGCCAGCAGGCCCCCGTCAGGCATTGCTGATAATTGTAGGGAGGCAAGTGGTGGATTTGGTTCTCACAGGATGGGTGCTAAGCATGCATGGATTGTGGACTTCCACACTGTATTTGTGACTTGGTCCTTCACAAGAGAAGCACCTTCCCAGGAGTCTGCAGGTATCCAGTTAAAACCTGGAGGACAGTACTGGAAGGCGGGGGGACCAGCGATGAAGCCCAGTTAACAAAAGCTACTGGTGGAGTCGTTGCCCTGACAGTGTTGCCATTTGAGGGTCGGCTGCCCATGTGCGTTATTCCTTGGCCTTGTGGTGTAGTTCATGGACTCTTCTGCTTGGTCACAGCTGACCCAGTTCTGCACCTCAAGGCCTCATCAATGGGAGAGACCCGCACATCTTTGGGACGGAATGACTGTCTGCATGCAAATAAAATACCCCAGCTCCTGTCAGGACTGGATTCATTCAATTTGCTGCTCCAGAGGCTGCCTCATTTTTCCTCCTTGAAAGGCAATAACGAATGAAATGTGAGGCGAGATCATTTGTGGTGTTGAAAAATGAACTCGCCATGTTGGTACAGGGGGTCTCACGCGTTTGCAGGTACGTGAGCATGTGGAATCACAGCCACTCTTTTCCAAGCAGAGCATCCTTCTCTCTCAGTTGTCAAGGCTCACTTAAGTGCCCATTCCCAGTGGAGGACCACAGAGTCTTGCCCAAGAGAAACATGTGTGAACAGTGAACCAGTGGGGGGAGAGGAACCCTGACCCCCAAAGCCTTGACTCAAATTCCCACTGCTGTCACCAGAATGGCAATGTTTTAAAAACCCACACATACAATTAACAGGAATCAGTAACATGGAATCCAAATACCAGTGTAGGATAACCGAAGTCAAAATAAACCTGGTGCTAAAAGTTTTTAGACTTGGCATCTGACTGTCCTCCCAGGGCTTGGCTGTCTAGTCCCCCAAGTTCCCGCTCTGGGTGCCACCTTGTATTGCCACTGGTGGGTAATGGATTAGGGGAAGGGCCTAGAAGGCAGTCCTTCTGATACCCAGCTCCTAAAAATTAAATAAGTTTTTGTTATATGTGGAGACAGAAAGGGGGCAGAGCAGCTGTGTGTAAACTAAAGATGGGCCGCATGCATCCATTTCTTGTCCTTCATCCAGTTGCTGCCTTTTGCACCAACTGGCATGCAGGCAGTTTCCGAAGGCTGGTCCCTCGTGCAGTCTATTTCAGTAGCTCAGAGAGTGTGTGAATAGGTGCGGCTGTGCATCCTCTGCGCAGGTGGAATTGCTGCATTGTGCACAGTCCTGTCTAATCACCCCCACCCCTTAGGCAGCATAACTTGATCCTTCAGGAGAAGCCCGTTCCTACCTGTGATAGCAGGACACTGCCTCTGAGGAGAGACAAACTATCCTCCAGTGGTGCCATTCATCTTGTCTGAATCAATCCTGATTCTGGACACTGGTTCTGTTCCCCCAGCTGGAATGGCAAAGAGAAGCAATATGTGTTGACTCACTAATGATCTGCCCTAGCAGCACTGCCTAGATCAGCCTTCCCAACCTGCCAAATGCCTTCAGTGGCATTTAGCCCTCAAGTCCCAGAATTCCCATCCAGCAGGGCCGTTGACAGGGAATTCTGCGTGTTGCAGTCCAAACATGTCTGGAAGACACAAGGTTTGGGAAGGCTGACCCGGATGATAAAATGGGGGGTGGGGGTGGCTTTGGGACACCACAGCAAGATTCTCATAGGCCAGAAGACTCAAGGAAGCACAGTGTCCTGGACCCATTGCTGAGGTGGCTGTTCCATCATAGATGGTATCAGGGGCCCACCAGAGGTCTAGGAGAACTAGCAGGGTTACCCCTCCTCTTTTTCCTGACACAGACCATCTGTTAGGCCCACCAAAGCCATCTAGATACCAAGCCTGGGCTGGAAACTGAGACAATCTGTGTTGTGTTGCTTGGCAACCATTGGTTAAGCCTGTTAGACTTGTAATTAGAATTGAACTCATGGTCCAAGAAGACTTTTTTTAAAATTCATGGCCATGGCCAGATTCAGATCATTGCAAGCTCCATGAGAAGATAGTTGGGAGGTCAAAATGGAATTGCCTTCATGTTCACTGTCTTATAATTAAGAGAATGGGGAAAAAATCAAAGGTTCAGTAATGGTAATGCTTTTCTGCTCCCTTTTTTCTTGCTCTGCTGTTTCCTTCACTTCTCCCAAAGGAGTATGGGCTGGTATCCGAATGTTTGTTTCCCCTTCTCTTCCCTGGCCTTTCATCTTCTGCAGAGGAAGAATTGGAGGCAGGTCCACAGTCCTACTTGGGGACACTCCTTGGCTTTCCCCTCCAGTCTGCTGTCTTGTTTGCCCCCTTTGAACTCTTCATGCTTAAGATCGCTCGTAGGTGCTGGAATATAGGTAGCAGATGTGAGCAGTGTATGTGTAGCAGGCTGTCGATCCTTCTGGTCTATAATGAATTTGCTGGTAGAAGGTAGAAATGGCTTTAGCTTTCTGTGTAGAGACGCTTGCTGTAGACATCCCTGAACTGCCGCTGCCTTTGTACTGACTGCAAGCTCTTAGCTGCTGTCTCCATTCCTTTTGAAATAAAAAGGATGTTTTAGAGCCCTCTGAATCTCTGCCTGAGTGAGTAGGTGGCATAAACCATCCTGGAAGGAGGATGGTTCACAGTGGGGGAGAGTATGAAAATAGGAACTTTGACTCACCGCATGCCAGGGAGGGTGTTCTGCGCCCTATGTTGGCGCTGCTTTTCCCCGGCACAAGATTTGTCAGAACAAGTAAATGTCAGCCAGGTTGCAGCCTTCGTGCAGAATGTAGGAGGGACCCTCGCAGAACCTCTCATCCTCATCAACTCTGTGGAACTGCCATGGAGTTCCATTTAAAAGCATGGGTGGTGTGAGGAGGGGGACTGGAGAAGGCTGGTGAAGCTGTGAAAGCAGCACTCCCCACTTCTGAAGTGGACATTAAGATGCTGTGGGCATCTCAGGGAAAGTGTGGGCCTCCCGCAGAATGGTGGTCACTTTCCTGCAGCTTCCCTCCTGGCTGGGAGCTCTTGACACCCAGTGGGGAGGTTGAGGCTGGAAGGCTCTCAGACCCCGGCGGAAAGCAGCTGCCATTTCCAGGGTGCGCGTTGCCGCCTTCCTCAGGAAAGGCAGTCTGGAATTCCTTCATCGACATTCCTGGCAGGCTTCAAGCTGGACAAACACCTGGGCATTTATAAATCTTAGTAATGGTATTTACTTCTCGAAAGAAACCTGATCAATACCCAAGCCTTTTAATAATTAAAAATGTGTATTTCCGTAATCCGCTATTGATTTCTCCATTTATTCTGTGAAGGCCTTGCAGAAGTCAGTAAATTCGGGTCTTTTCGCTGTGAGTGGCAGCTGGCTCTGGCTTTTTCTCAATAGTTATTACTTTTCCACCCAGGTCTATCCATCAGCTGGAGCACTTTCTAATTTATTGACGGGATAATGTTGACAGCAGTGATGTGGGAAAGGATGGACACGGTGGGGCTCAGGATGCAGGCTCGGGGATGTAGATTTTCTGACAGGAGCATAATCTCTCTGTCTGCTTAACTTAACCATCTGCAGCTTTGCCTTGATTTATGAACAGGTTCAAGTGGAGCCAGACAGTTGGGGCCAGGGAAAGAGCTTTTTCCACCATTAAAAGGGAGGTGGGAGGGATGGAGAGCTGCTTTCCTCATACCTGTGGCTGGCAGGTAAGATTTGAGGCCCAGTTGGTGCGGGTGTTCAAGGATAGGCTGGACGTCCACATGGTGGGCATGTCGTGAGCGGAGCCGGCTGGTGCCGGAGGTCAGACTAGATGGCCCGGGAGGCCCCTTCTGACTCACTCTGTTTCTATGTTCTGTTTTGCAGTTCACTTTCTCTACTGTAGACGTACCCTTCCCCCAGAGAAATAAGGGAGAAAGCAAACTTTCTTTCTCTCTGGGTTATGCAAAGCCAGATTTTTGAAGACCTCAGTTGCCTAGTTAAACAATAAATAATGGTCTGTCCGTCCCCCACTCAGTCTGCTTTCATCTGTTGACATCTTTAGCAGCAAGAGAGGCAGGTTCCTGTTCTCAGTGGTGTGTAAATCCAGTGTGGTTGAAAATGTGTGAGATACGAAATCGGTGCTCAGCAACATGCTTCTCTAATCTAATTCTGTGGATGTTTGTCCCACTCTCGTTTCCCTCTTTGGTACTTCTGATTTAGCTGTCTCGCCTGTGTAATTTAAGTGAAGCAGGGAGTGATTTAGATGGAAGAAAAAAAAAACACATAATTGTGAAATGCACAGAAAGCTGAAAGTAGGATTACTGTTGTGAAGGCCTTTGTGGGTAATTGAATCTACAGTGCTTTCCCAGAATCTGGCCTGTTGTACACATCAGCTCAGACCAGACCCAGGCAGCACTTGCATTGTGAGTTCCTAGTGCCATACCCAGAAAACTAGCAGAGGTCCTGGGAAAGAGGGCTAACAGTTTTGGCTGGCCATGGCTGGTAGCCAGGGAAAACACTGTGGCTGCCACAAACCTTCCCCTCCCTTTGTCACTGACCTTGGCTGGGTCTATTCACAAAGTCAAGCACAGTCCTCAGCTCTAAGTGTGACTCTTGAGAATGGAGGCAGGAGTTGAAAAAGCTCTCACCAACTTTTCCACATGGTAGTGTTTGAAAGACTGTTATTTTCTGCTACTTAATGATCTCTAAACAGTACACGAATGGCTTAAGTGTTCTGGATTTATTCATATGCATGCATACAATACAAAACCTGTAGAAACCAAAATAAAAGCAGATAAGAGCATTATGTGCAATGGAAACTGTCATGCCACAGCCTCAAATGAATCAGGAAAACACTCTGTATCAGCTTTATCTTGTAGAGGTGCTCAGAGCTCAGTGTGCCTTTTGCCTGTCAAACTGTGCCTGGCAGGATGGGTGCTGCTACCAACAGAGCCTGCTAGCATGGCGTTGCTTGTGGCAGCTTGTCACATTTGTCCTGTGAAGCACCAGCAAAAACTATTTTCCTTCCAGCCCTGGGGATGAGGAGGGCAGGGTTGTTGTGCAACTTCAGGGGCAATTTTTCATCTCTCAGTGCAGCCCCAGAGTTGGAAGACAGGCAGGGGCTTGTCAGGCACGCTGAGGACAATGGGACATTGGCTATGCCAGATAAAGTTTGGAACCCCTCAAAGCCACACCATTCCTCACCCCAGGAGATGGCTCAGCTTCTGTAGTTTATAATCTTAGGGTTTGCAGAATGTCTTTAAGCAGGTGACCCCTGGCCCCGGAAACATGGGGAAGGATTTTGGGCCTAGCTTCATGTTTGCGCATTGGCTTATGCGTGACTGTTGATTGCTGCTACGTGTGATTAGCTTGCAGTCATGAGAACTTTGTGGGCAAAATTTACTGTGTCGGTCGGTCGGTCTGTCAGTCTGTCAATAAAATGGCTATCCTGCCTTGACTGTACCTCTGTTTCCTGCCAACTTGACAGTGATGCATTCTTTTCATCCTTCCCTTGCTTTCAGATCACCCAAGAAGCTGGGGAATTCATGATTACTTTCCCTTATGGCTACCATGCAGGATTCAACCATGGGTTCAACTGTGCTGAGTCCACCAACTTTGCCACACTGCGATGGATTGACTATGGGAAGATGGCTACCCAGGTAAGGCTCTGTGTTGTACTGCTGTGTTTGGCTGGCTCTGCCACTGAAGGCCTGGGGGGCTGCTTGGAGAAGTGCCGAGTCCCCTGCAAGCCAGGGCTTGGAGCCGTGGGAGCAAGGGTTATGCCCACCTGCTTCCTTCTTCTCTGCCTGGGGCCAGTTTCCTGGTGCTGCTCTGAGTAGATCCTGGCCAGCAGCCTCTGCTGCACCCTTTGCATCAGCACCCTGGTAAAAGCTGTCTCGGTCCTCCCCGACGCTCACAGGCCCACTTCAAACTCTGGTTCCAAATCCTGTTTCAGATGGGGAACTTGGACAGTGGAAACGATGGTTAGCAGTGGCTACTGCTAAATCACCCTCAAGGCAAAGAGGGGAAGGGGATGGAATGGGTGCTGGGGTAGGCGAGGTCTGTGCTCCCAGTTTACGGGACACCAGCATGCAATACCCAGTCTACTTTCTGAGCTGTGCCTTCCATCTGCTGTGGAAAGTCCACAGAAATAAATCTTGCCATCAGCTTCCCTTCACGTTGACATAACTTGATGGAGATGTGCAGCTGCTGGATGGGAACTCCATCAGGCAAGGATGCGCCACGTGCAGCACGAGGGGCATTGATCACTTCAGCCTGTCAAGGTTGACACTTCCTGGATCTGCTGACGGTGGGGGTCACTTTCTGTTCCATTGGTCAAATGTGGGAAGTTGCACCTGCTGTTGGAGGACTGGACCTGCGGTCCCACATGTCCATAGATTCTTTCTTCTTGGATGTATTTTCCAGTTCTGCAGCTGTCCATAAAATGAGTTCTTGGTCCTCTGTGGAAGCCAGCAGCCCTCCCTCTTACATGCACAGTGATATTTCAGCAGAGTAAATTCACCAGGTGATCTGACTTCCTCTAGCAAGAAGGCAAATAAGGAGTCGAGGTTTGGACACCAGTTGTGCAGGGAGTTTTGAGTCCTACCTGTGAAATGCAAATTAGACAAACCTATCCAGGGTGGGATCTATGACACACGAACCTATTGTCTGGGAGGAGGGAAGTGCAGGGGGGCTGCCACACGTCATATTCATAGATGGCACTCCTCAGAGCCAGAAGTTCCCAGTGGGAGTCACCTTTGCAATACCATTTCCATCCCAGAATTCTGCTAGCTGAAGATAATCTTTGAACAGGAAAAGGTGGAGAATTTACCACAATGCATGCAATGTGTGTTTTACAAAGTGCAGGGTGTCTTTTTAGGCATGTAAAATCTCTGGTCTGTTGGTTTTCTTGTATGTGCATACTTGTGTACACTTGCCTATTCCCCCCCGCACAGAGGTATGGTGGTTTTCAAGAGCTTATGGCTAGTACACAATGCACAAGTAACTCTTTTCTGGGAATGTGAGTCAAGCTTGCTTCCATTTTCAATTTGGCCAAGTGTGGGTGGGGATGTGAAAGGTTTTCTCTGTGATCCGTCCTTGGAGACTTACTGGCAGACATGAAGCTTGTGCATATAGCAGAAACAAGAACCCCAAGACTATCTCGAAGCGATGTGGAGGCCCATATCTGAAACAAGGTCTGAGTAGATTAGTTGTGTGTGTTCATTCATTGCCACCTACCCACACCAGTTTTCTCATGGGGAAGCATGGGCCCTGATGCTGTGGCCAGACTCACTGCTTTGCAGCCTGCCCAACGCCTCTCTGCTCGTCGTTGTCAACCCTAGAAAATGGCAGTTTGTCCTGGAAATTCTGACAAGAGTCTTAACTACGGCAGTGCTAGCGGGCAACTGCTCTAATATTAAAAGCAATTTTGGGCTTAGCCATGTGTTCACAAACAAGTGACATTTGGGAAGTGGCGTCTTTAGATTGCAGCTCCATGCTTACAATGTCGAGCGCTGTAGCGTGAAATTACTGAACAAGCACCGATGGGGAGAGTTTCTGAGCTGCTCTGGGGAGCTGCAAGTTGGAGAACAGAAGGGAGACACCCCCGCTTTTCGCTTCTTTTCTTTGTTTTTATAAGTGGACGCTCTCCCCTCTGCAGGCTTCCTTTTCTACACTGCCATATGTTACATACTTATCGACCAGTCTGGTGCATCTACTAGGAAGGGTTGGCTCATTTAGTGCTCTTCTTCTCAGGGCTTCTTCTGGATCTACATGCCTGGCGAGGGCCTGGCCTCTGCTGGCGTTTGGTGCCTGCAGTTGTCCAGATTCATAGAAAGGCCAGTGTGCCCTTTCCTCCTCCAGCACGTGTGTTGGATCAGCCAGCCAGCTTGGCCGATGGGAGTCCCAGTCCAATGCATCTGGAAAGTACCAGCTGGTGGGAGCTGGCTGAGGGGGATGCATAATGCTTTCCAAAAAACAGCTTGTTGATAGGCTCCAGTCACAGTTCACCCCTTTTCAGACCAAGGGTCTCTTCTGGGTAAGAGTTGCGGGTGTGGGAAACCTTGAGTTCTGCAAGCAGCTCTGAGGGAATGCACTACTTCAGGCAGCATGCTCAGATGCCTCTTTCCCAGCCATAGGACACGGAGGGCCATACCACTTGCCTGGGTCCTTGGCCAGCTCCTGGATGTCCCCAGTTCTCCTGAAGCAGCAACTCCCCCAGGGCTTGTAGCCATGCCACCAACTAGCTGTCCAGTCTAGCAGTGCAGAGCCTGAGCAGGCAAATGGAAACTGACCCATATTCCTTGTCCCAGGCTCTGCAAAGCCAACTCAGTCAAGAGAGGCTTCACCCACATTCTGTAGGTCATTTGCACTTCTCTAGGCACGGGAAATTCTGTTCTGGGGGGCCACCACTGGGAAGCAATATTTCCACCCCATTCGTATTTTTGAACAAGATTCCTAGTTGTGATGGGGGAGGGCTCCAGTCTGCCATGTAGCTTTTTTGCTTCCACCCTGTTGAAGGGAACATGGGAAAATGATGCTGTGTGTTTGGTGGGTTTCAATTCTCCACTCCAGTCTCACTTACAGATGAGGAATCCATCATGCTATTTTACCATTCTGCCCTATTTGCTCTTCAGCAGGGTTATCTCTTCCCTAGAAGATTTGAAGGCTTATTTGTGTGATGTGGTAAGTGAACTGAAAATTGCCGCACTGGGGGAAATTGGGGATATTGCAGTGGGAAGGCGCCTTATTGCATATCTTCTCTTTTGGAAGGGCAAGTGGAAATCTTTTAAAGCTCTTTTCACAGAGTTGTGGCACAGCCACTTAAAGATGAGATTCTGAGTTAATCCTTTGCCAGTGGAATGAGCATCACCACCTAACCCCTAAGCAGCACTCCTAGGACCAAGTGTTGAAGAACTGCACATTTCACACATTGCAGAAGACTAGCCAGCCTCAGTCCTCCAGTTCAGGAATGCTACCCCACAAGTCTGACTGGCACCTTTTGCTTTTACTTGCTCAGTAGTGGCTGGGCCTTGGCAAAACACTGCTTCCAATGCTCTTGCTTGCCTCAGACCCACCGTCTTCTGCATCTCATGGAAGAAGCTGAGATATTTGCACACAGCTCACCAACTCACCTCCAATATGAAAAGAATTTGGCCTGTAAAAGCTTACTTTAATTTAGTCAAGGCTTCCCTGCACTGAAATCCTCAATGAAGGAAGTTAAGAATAAGAATTCCATGTGCTGGTTTTGATTAGAAAAACTGAGTGATGCTCTTAGTTTTAAGGGTATATTATTTTGTGGGACAGGGTAAGATATACATTCAAAAGGTAAAGCAGCCAGCCTTCTTTATTTGCAGAGATGCAAGGAACCCACGTTGCTGCGGTCTCTTGCAGACCAATCCTCTGCATTTCTTCACAGAAGGGAATGCTCCCAAGTCTTCTAAGCACACAGTCAGTTAATTGTGCATAGGAGTGCAAAGTATCCTTCTGTTTCTGCACAACCATCATGAGGTTTTCAAACTGCCCAAGTCTGGATAATAAAATCTTTAGTTATTTGCAGTGACACCAGCTTCTCTTCAGTTTTGAAATACATTTTCAGACTTCCTCAATTGGCAATGATACAGATGTGCCTGGAATTCCAGAGTGTGTAGCAGCTCTAACTCGTTAACACTTGGTTATATTTTATAACTTATTATTTTACTGAAACAAAACCATTTATAGTCCTTAATATGCCAGACAGCAGGGTTTCTATGTTTAAGTTATGCACAAATGCACTCATATCCACGAAGCAGTAAAATGAGTTTCAAGTTTGTTAAATTCATATCATTGCGCGCATATATATATATATATATATATATATATATATATATATATATTTCCATTCTCCCATTCCCCAGTGGAACAGGAGAAGGTGGGGGTGGGGGCCCTGCTATGTCTTTCAAACACCCAGAAATCTATTAGGCAGCCTTTTGACATATCACCGCCTACCAATAATCCGTGCAGCTTTTACCAGTGTGTTCTTGAGTTACCCACAATTGAGTGATCACAGAAGCCTAAAGCAAACAGCATGAATAACTCACTGGGCTGATGGTGCTGCTAACTATGGCAGGGCCCGATTTGCCTACACTTCTCAAGTACACGCAAGGGGAGTTTAATGATCCACTCATTAGAAGCGAGTTGCACCGTAATTGCTGGACAAGTATCGGCATTAACAGAAAATGGGCTCTTCAGCAGTTAGGTTTAAAGGTGCAAAGTTTGCTGCTGGGAACACAGGCAGGCTGTGCCTCAGAGAATTCGTAAGTAGGTCTTCTAAAACACTCGGATTTAATGGAGCATATGCATGTGTGTGTGGGAGAATACAAACTTAAATGGTTTTGCTGTAGCAGTTCTTCCTGCTTTTTGCCCCCTAAGGACAGTAGTATATTAGGTGCTAAGAATTTCCTTAGAGATGCCAGCATCTTTTGCAGAACTGCAGGAAGCAGAGTTCCATGGAAATAGAGGGGGTAAAATGTAGCCGGCTCACTTGCCAGAGGACTTTCGCAGGTAGAGTTCTTGATGTGACCTTAGTTTGATGTCTGTGGGCAAATCACTGCCTGCTGCTTTTAGTTCCAGCAAAATGTATAGAAGTTCCCGTAAAATGAGACTCATTTAACAATATAAAGGGCAATAAGAAGATGAACAAACCAGGCATTACGGACAAAATATGAGCAATATTTATTGGCCAAACACTTTGTTTCCACAGGCAATTATTGAGTCTAATTTGCATGTGCGTGTGTGAGGCAAGGGAGGAGGTGGTTTTGCATGTCTCTGTGGTGGCAGCCAAATAGGAAATTTGGGCCAGAAGGCAGACATTTGCCCATGTAAGCCATCTTTCCAGACACCGCCAAGGGCCAGCCAATTGTGAGTGTGTGTTCTCTTTTCAGTGCTCTGTGCACACATATGTCTTGAGTACAGCCTATGTGTGGATGGATAGTCACTCCAGTAGGCAGTCGGAGGATATGAATTAAATAAAGCTGGTCCAGTGAGTGTAAACTTCTTTCTGGATCTCTCTTTAGTTCTAAGAAAGAGCTTTTGAAGTTTGCTTAAGCTTGTCAGTGGGGAGAATTGAACGGAAGCTCAATTTGAGCTGTGTTGCATGTAGTACTAGTGAGTTTACCTGCATTTCTTTTTTTTGGGAAGAGGCAGAAGTTATTGGTGGTGTTAGCTGTGAGGGTATGGGGAGCTGAGAACATTGGCATTTCAGAACACATTCCACAACATCACATCCAGACTGAGTGTGCTGCCTTGAGAGTTCTGGACTCAAGAAGCTGAATCATGAATGTCAGGCGAGAGGCTGGGTCCCTGCAAGGAACCAGCCACCTGAGGAACAAACACTTCCTCAGCCTAGTGGTTTGTGAACTGGCTTGTAGTGAAGCTTCTCTCCTCTACCTGGAGACGTTATTCATGGTTCCTCTGCACTGGCTCCTGCTGAGCACAACTCTCTGTCCCAACTTGCCAGCCCAGCTGTTTCTGCTTCGAGCCCTTAGAACTGCTGCCCCGGCCCAACCCTTATGGTTTGCAGCAACAGGAGCTGTGCCACCAGTTTCTTTCATGCACAGCCAAGGCTGGTTTTGTAAGGAAGAGGCAACAACTCTCTGCTTGATTTTGTTTTTGCATTGCTTTGAATCCACCTGTTCCTTGCTCATTATTGAGCCTCTTGATCAGCGATAATGCCTCCATTCTCCTAGTGTTGAGAATGCTGCTGCTTGTCTTCCTGCACTATCCATTTTCTTCCACTTGGAGGAGCTTTCCTTTCTTGCTGCTTTTTGTGTTGTCTTTGTTTTAAATCTTGAAATCATGTTTTTTTCCTCCTATTCACTGTCCACTTAGCTTGTTCTGTTATCCCCCCCATCTTGGTTCTCACACCAGGTTCAACTTAGCTTCATTCCAGGGGCATCTATGCAATCTGAAACTGTATATGAGGCATGTGCCATTCCTCAGTGAGACTATTCAAGGTCCTGATGTGTTTTAGGATGACAACCTTTCAGACAAGGATTTGATGCCAAGTATATCTGCAGAATCTTCCTTTTTAGATGCAAAAGGTCTGCTTAGACTGAACTGAAATCAGCAAGACTTGGGAGTTGAAAGTTTGAATGATCTTCTGTGCAGGTGCGTTTGACAGTAGATTTTTCCATGAATTTATGTAATGCAGAATGTGTCCCATGCCTTTAAAAAAATAGTCTTTGGCTCAGATTTAAGTGACAACATGCTCTTCTTTTGGGCTTCCTAGAATCATGGAATCACAGAAGAGTAGAGCTGCAAGGGGCCAAGAAGGCCCTCAGGTCCAACCCCCTGCTGTTGCAGGACACCAAGTCACACCCTCCTACTCAGATGGCTGTCCAGTTTTGTCTTGAATGTCTCCAGTGTGGGAGAGCCCCCCACCTCTCCAGGCAGCTGGTCCCACTGCCATATTGCTCTGACAGTGAGGAAGCTTTTCCTGATGTCCAGCCTGAATCTGGGTTGCCGCAGCTTGAACTGATTATTACGTGACCTACAGCAAGAAGGACACACAAGAAGAGATCTTGACCTTCCTCTTTGCGACAGCCTTTGAGGTATTGATAGAATCAAGTGATATGCCAGCATAGGCAACTGATAGCCCAAGGGGCCAAATCTGATCTATAGGTGAGCAGTTGGTAGCCCTCTTCTGCATTCTCCAGGTGGATCAGAAGAGTTGAAGGGACTTTATTCAGATCTTTCCCTCCCTGGCAGTGTTCTAGGTTGATCTATCAGCTCTTTAGTTGCCACTCGGGGCCTGCGCACTTTCCAGTTTTCGTTTAGCCTAGAAAGAAAAGAGCTGACAGGTGCAAGCTCTCCCAGTCCTTGGGGGCTCATCATGGCCAAGGGCTTTTCTGTAGCATCACTGTGTCTGCTGTATTCAGTCTGAGTTATTTATGTATCATAATTCTGCCCTGCCTTCTCGTCCTTTCAGTCGTATCCCCCCAACAACAGCCCTGTGAGGTAGGCTGGGTTGAGAGTCTGTGATGTGCTCAAAGTCATCCAATAAGCTCCATGACTGAGTGGGAACTAGAACCCAGATCGCCTGAGTCCCTATACTTGCATAATAAAACTCTGCTCTGGGTTTGGAGTTTGTGAGTAATGAGCACTGGACACTTCCTTCATGGGATGACACTGACAGCTGGTTCCCATGATGCATACAAGGCACAGGAAAGCCACATGTAGGCCAGGGTGCTCTGTGTTTGCTGGCATTTCAAAGGGACAGTTCCTGGGGAAGAAGGTGTGTCTGGTTGTGCAGAACCCACCCCTCCACAGCAGGTATTTCGAAGGCTCTCTGAGGCACCTCTGCCTCCCTCTTAAGGATGCATTAGCCAGGGCAGCAATTTTCTCGCAGATGCTCTTTAGCGTTGCGTCCCTCCCCCTTGCCCAGTCACCCAGATGTCAGACTTTCTATTTCTTTGGCAAACCTTGACTGGAAATTGGCGGATGCAAGCAATTTCTTATATTTCCTATTACATTAATAGTTGCAGGCTCCGGGAGATGATAGCATCTGTACTACCTCAGTCTTACATTTTCAGCACTTCATTTTTATCTCCCATTTGCTCCTAAGAAGCCTTAAAATTATCTATCTCAATACAGAATAGGGTCAGTTCCCTTCTTGCATTGCTTGACTCCCATTTTTATGTGCCACGTGCAAGTAGTATTCATTTCTTCCTGTTTTCTTTCCCATCTCCCCAACCTCTTTGATAAACTTTCCTTACTGTTCCCTGTTTGAGCATCTTCATCTCCAAGAGGAATGCATGCCCCATTTCAAAAGCAGGCCAGCTGGTTTTAAGGGTGATCTTGAGGCCGTGCAGCCGATGGGTTGCAATACCACCCCTGGTAGCTTCTAATGCTTTGCTTTCTTGTAACAACCTTGTGGGGAAAGTGACACCTGGGACTTGAGTTTGCAGGGTAGGGGAGTCAGCAGCTGGAGTTCTCTGAGCCACACCTGGCCCACTCTATTCTGTATACCCTCCTCCATTACTAAGCACAGAAATGATACGTTTGGCAGGCTGTGTTCAGGTATTTACTTGTAGGTTGCCCCTTCTCAGGAAGCCATGGAGTAGGTGCCCCCTGCTGTTGTCTTTTTAGACCTTTGAGTCATTGCACTAGATACCTTCCCCCTTTCCTATATTCCCTTTAAGTGAGCATCTTCAGGACAGATCAATGATGCTAGAAAGACTGTATACCTCGGCCCTAGTCCAGACAAATTTTCCTTTCCTTAAGGGAGGATTCAGGTCCCTGAGTCACACTCATTTGCCCTGTTCTGAGAATGGTGCACAGTAGCTCCTCCCTAATCTGGTGTCTTGCAGATGTTTTGGACGACGACTTCCTGAGTTCCTGATCCTTCGCCGTGTTGCCTGAGGCTGACCAGAGTTGTAGCCGAAAATCCCTGCATGCCTGGGCCCTACAGGCTTGGAGGGTTTGCAGAAACTCATTTGAGTGTTGATTGGTAGGCAGGAGGGCTGTGGATACCTGTAGAAGGGATGTATGGAACTCTGATTCCTGCTCTGTTTTCGGACACACAAGTAGCAGAATAGGGCCAGCCTATTCCATTTTGTTCTGGAATGTGTCAGTCTGCGGCAGAGGGGAAAATGCGGAAGAATTTCACATGACTGCTAAACATGCTCAGTCCTGGGATCTTAGACGCAGCAATCACACACTTTCTTGAAATCTACCTCGGGTTGATCTTGATGGGCAGAGACTCTGCCTTGCATCTCGTCTTTATTGTTCTGTGGAAATGTTAATCAGACATTAGCTGAGTTCAGACTATGCAACAAGCCATGCTGAAGTTTTTTTTTAATCTTTGCTTGTCTTTCATGTTGTCTGAACCTAGTCAGGATATTTCACCTTGGTATGTTTGGTCTTTAGAAAAAAATGATGCTGTATGTTTTTTCTGTACAACTATGGCTTGTTGTGTGGCCTGAGACCAGAATCATGGCTTTCACAGTCCTGATATGCAGCTGTCACAGAGTCCTCTGGAAAGGCATGTCATGCTAGGCATCTCATGAGCAAAGCCAGCTGGAGCCCGAGGTCAGACTAGATGCCCTGGGAAGCCCCTTCTGACTCTGTTTCTAACTGCAGGAGCTGCTCCTGCCAGCCAAGTTTGTGTCTGGACCAGTGAGGACTGGGAGGATTGGAACCACTTAATTATCTGTCAGGTAGAACATGGTTTAAAAAAATGAACCATGATGAATCCTGCAGGATTGCTTCTTAAAGTGTGTGAATGCTGCCATTGTATTTTCCTTTAACAATGCAAGCCAATATAAATGCTGTTTATTTTCACAACTGTAGTGGTGAAGAGCTAGGGACTGGCACTCGAATGATAGTCCCTGCTTAGCCAGGGAGCCAACTCGGGGACTTGGGCCAATCACAGACTCTCAGCCCAGTGAACCTCACAGAGTTGTTTTGGTGATCAGATGGCCAACAAAGAGAAGGAGAATGATGTAAGCTGCTTTGAGTTCTTTAAAAAAAGAAAAGGGAGGGATATAAATCCAATACATAAATACATACAGTATTTAAAAAGCACAAACTTTGTGCATGGGGTTGTCAGATATGACAAGCCAGAGGCTTAGTCAAAGCAGAAGCTTGTTGTTGCTCCAAGAGAAGATAGAACTGGGCAGCCACTGGACTGAAAGGCTTTTGAGTAGCCAAGGGCAACTTGTTAATCCCTTCAGGGATGAGCAGCTGAGCCTGAGTTTGGAGGCTGGCACAAGCCAGTTTCAGTCCCTTTGGCTACTTCACTTGGGGACAAACATCTCCCCTGCCCCCCCGCCCCCCCAGGCAGCAGCTTGGCAAGTCAGCCAGCCCCATTCTGAATGTGAACAACCCCAGGTAGAGTCAACAGTGGCTGGATTCTTGTGTGCTTCCCCGGCCAAGTTGGCCATTGCAGCACAACCGATGCAGCTGGGGAAGGCACCCCATGTGAACTGCCTCGGCTTCTGCTCCCCATTCCTCCAAAGGAACTCTCAGTCTCTCCTGATGAGTTGCAGTGCCACCCCCTGGCCAGCTGCACTTGTGTTGCCAGAGCGGAATACAGTGCAGGCTGCAGGCACCTCTTCTGGCTGTTGGGGGGCACCATGCACCAGCAAGTCAGGAGCGTCAGGGCGGCCCTGTGCCATCCGAATGTGTGCAGTCAACTAATCCCTGCAGGTGTAGCTGCTGCTCCTTCTGTGGGGCCCATTGTGCAGGTGTTTGCCTCCTGGCTTCCCATTTGGATTGGATTCTGCCTGTTTTCCTAAAATGCAAGCTTGTGAAAAATTCCCAGTACTACAAGCAGAATAAATGAAGCAATTTAGCACTTATGTCTGAACTGTGGAATTACGTTGCTGAGACTGGTGTGTGTAGCACAGAGCCTTCAATTCGCTAAATTCAGCATTGAGGGCAGTTTTAACAAGGAGACAGACCTTTGCTAATTCCCCCCCCCCCACTCCTTTGGAAAAGCAAAACAAACCCCTCCATTATTCCACAGAATAAATTTCACAGGTTGATTCTGCTGCTGCTGAGGCTTGCAGGCGTCTCCCTGTTTGGCTAATCAGTTAGCTTGCTGTGGGCGATTACCCAGGCAGGTCCCCTGAGTGGAGTTTGAGGCTTCTCATTTAGAAGGGAAAGTGCTGGCTCCTGATCCAACTGAATCCAGAGGTATCTGAGTTGCTGCGATCTCTCCTTTCTCTGCCTCACTAACCACCTGATTTATAGGGCCAGGGGTGGCATGCGCTTTGTGGCTGCAGTAAAGTGCTCACTGACGAATGAGCTGCCTGGGGCTTGCTCTCCCTGTGGCTGATTCTCAGTCCACCAGTGGGAAATTGTTCATCTGTCAGAAGATGGCAGCAAAGTGACCCCTGAGCTTTAAGGAGGGTGCTGTGGGACAGGGAGGAATGGGGGTTGTAGGGCGACTCTTTTAGAGCACACCTCATGATTTTCCTTTTCCTTTAATGTAGAAGCTGGTTCAGGTTGAAGGAGAGGACCCTGGAAGAGGCCTGTGTTAGAAAGCCTTCTGGATCAGGGTCAATCCTAAAGCTGTTTAAAAAGCTAATTTAAATTAAATTAATTATCCTAGCAGTGAAGGGGTTATAGGTCCCCCCCCCCATCTTTTATCCAAAGCTTCAGGATGTGTTCACACAAACAAAAGCCAAGAATTGGATAGCCAAAGAGCTTTAGGGCAGGTCTGGGCAACCTCTCTTAGCTCATGGACACCTTTGGAGTTTTGTTGAGGACTTTGGTGGGCGGGGTGGCAACCACACAATGGGCTGTCATTGTGGTGCTTGGAAGCACAGCTCAGCAAAAACCACAAGGGAAGGGAGGGAGGAGAATTAAGTGTGAAAGGCACATAACTTGGGTGGCCCTATCTACTCAAGTAGCCTTATGGGAGGAGGGATTTCAGAGTCACATAGAACCAGAGCAGTTTAAGGGGTAAAAGAAGAGCAATTGGAGGGGTTTGAAGCCTGCCTGCCTGCCCCCTTTCAAGTATATATCCCAAGAGAGAAAGTGCACACACTAAACCAGATGTTATCTAATTACTAACTTTTATTGTAACTTATTTATGTTTTTATGCTAGTCTAGCACTGTAAGCTGCCCAGAGAACCTTTGAGTTATGGGGCAACATAGAGATGCAGACAAACAAACCATTCTTGGAAAATCCTTTTGCACACACAACAGGCCTCTCATTTTCTTGGAAGGGCAAGCAAACTATTTTTTCTTTTTTTGAGAGGTAAAATATTCAGAAGTTCCCCTCCCCCTGGAAAGGCAAGAAATGCAGAGTGTGAGCTTCATCTTCTCCTCTCCTTCTCTTGCCTCTGTCTGTTCATCCCTCCATTAGGGCAAGCATCCCTGCCACTGCTGCCGTGGGCCCCATGAGCCAAATGCTGTGGGCAGCGTGGCTGTAGCTGCCGGGGGCAGCAAAGGGAAGGGGTGGATGTGGGACTGTGACCAACTAGCACAATTGGCCATGTCTCAGCTTGGGGGCAGGGATCTGTAGACAGGGCCATGTTGTTGCTGGGCCTTTTAGATCAGGACATGGCCTCAGGTGCTGACCATGTTCCTGGTGATGGAAAGCTTTAATTTCCCCTCCCCTGGGCTGGTCTGACACTGCCTGCCTTCTGCACCTTTCCAGGCATCTCTGCCTTCTCCCTCTCCCTTGCTGCTGACAGAAGATCTCTGCAAGGGTCCTCAGTTCAAGCCCTTCTCCACTGTTTTGCAGCAAACCAGCTTTGGGGAGCAACATTTTTTCATTGTGGCCCAAGGAGCCCTCTCTGAGCTTGCTCACTCTTTGTGTTTGCGTGATTTCTGGGGGGAGCGGCCCATAAGCTTTACATGTGCTTCTCTTCAGAGAGGGAGGAGGGTAAATTGAAGAGCTCCCTCTGCACACCTCCTTGTAGTGATAAATGTGTGCATTAAACTGATGTCACTACAGCCAAGAAGCATGTTCTCCATTTGCAATCCTCTTCCTACCTGCATTTAAATCATTTGGCTGCTTAGAGCCTGACCTCTTGTTTCCCAGCTCCTCTTTCCCTTCCATTGTGACTCTCTTTCCGCAGAACCATTCTTGCTTCTTTCCTTCTCCCTTGACAAACAGTCTAGCTGGTGGGTTCCTATCAGCTGTCTGGTATGTTTAAACTGGTGTGATCAGGTTGCTGGTGCTGGGAGTACTGCAAGATGGGAAGGAGGGAGTATATTTCCCTCACTGCTCTGGTGTGCAGTTCCAGTGTGTGCACAGAGTGCCCCTCTTCTTTTGCACGGCTCTTTTGTGGGCTCCTGGGTGACCGGTATCTAGTACAAAATGGGCTTCTAAGCACTGCCAGGTATGTAAAGACTTGCTGTTTGTGGGTGGTTTGCCCAACCTTTTTGTCTACCAGAAGAATTTTTGCACCTGTATTCTTGGCACTTGGGATAAAGGAAGGTTCTTCACATCTTCTCTGCACTTGGCATGAGATAACATATTCCTACAGGAAAACTGACCAGGCATGGCAGAACTGGCAGGGGTTGATAGGATCTCAGTTGCTGTGGCACGTCCCTGATGGCTTTGAGAAGAGGAGCAATACAGACATAAATATTCTCACTGTTGTATAAGCAGTGGAGGGAGGATGTGGGCCCAAGTGGGGCGTTTCGGTGGAGGAAGGCATTATAATGGTTGGAGGAACAGGTGAGCAAGGGGAGTGTGGCCCAAGCAGTAAACCACTGTGGTGTACTCTGCTCTCGCCCTCCATATAGCTGCTGATTTGGTGGCTGCCCTTTCAGCCTGCCTTTGGGTCTCCGGGTACTGCTTTTAAATGCATAGGACCTCCCTTGCCCATCCATGACTTGATAGTGCATGAAGCAGTCAATCTGGCAAGGGGGAATTAGCCTCTCTCACCTCTGCTGACTGGGGTGCTTGGTGCAGCTTGAGGGAAGACTGGGGGGTGCCACCATGGTCTGTGGGAACTCCAGCTCTCTTCAGACTCTGTCAGACTGGCTGCTTGTCTGGAGTGCTTAGGTCAAGCCAGCATGAAGGAGTGGGGGTTCTGTGGGTGTGCCGTTCACTCTGCAGCCCAACACTCTCCCTGCCTGAGCCAACAGAGGTAGTCCAGGTGGCAGGGCCAAGGTCCCCAGGGTGCTAGTCATGGGTGACATTAACATCTTTGGAGAAGGCACACTATCTAGGCTGGCTCCTTGACAACCAGGGGACTGTCCCAACAGGTCATTGGCTCAATGTATACAACAGGACACACTCCAGTTTTGGGTCTTTCAACTGGGCACAGAGATAATGATGTGAAGTGGGGAGTGTCAGATTGGCCCCTTTGCCATGTTCGGGTCACAGATGGTTGTGATGTAGACTAATGCCAAGTTTTCCCCTCCGCAGGTGTGGGGTGCTGATGGATCAAGATGGTTTGCTGAGGGACTTTGGAGGGGTTCTGGCTGACATGGCTCATGGCTTGTAAAGGGGTGGTCACCCCATGAAGCTGATTGATGGGAGATTCAGGACCAGTGAAAAGTATTTTTTCATGCAGCACATAATTTACCATCCCAAGAAGTAGTGATAGCCTCCAATCTGGATGGCTTTAAAAGGGGATTGGAGAAATTCCTGAAGAAGGAGACTATCCATAGCTTCTAGTTTTGCTGGCCAGCATGCCTGTCTTGGACAGGAGGAGGTCTTGCAGCCATCCTGTTTAAGGGATCCCATTGAAAGCTGGCTTACTATCATATGAACTGTATCCTGGACTATGTGGACCAATGGTCTTGATCTACCATGCATTTTCTTATGTTCTTCTGAGGCCAGAAAATGACTTAATTGCAGGAAGTCCTGCTGGTGAAGCCCAGGGAATGTTCAGTTCCAAAGCTGGAGCTGAAGTACATATCTACTCCTAGTTCCCCACCTCAGGCCTTCTTGATTTGAGCAGCCTAATTAGGAGAAGAAAAGGCCTTTTATTACCACTGTTAAAGGACTGGGAGTTGGAAGCCCTTGCTGATCTCCTGCAAGTCACCTGTGGATTTTACCAACAGATCTAGGTGGGCTTTCTACCCACCATGGTTAATGTAAGCATTATGCTCACATGACTCCAGTCCTCCGTCAGCTTCACTGGTTTTCCATTGAAGTCCAGGCCCAATTCAAGCTGTTGGTGATCACTTATAAAGCCCTAAACGGCTTGGGTCCTGGCTACCTGAAGGAGCGCTTACATCCATATATGCCTGTCCGCCCCCTGGGATCAGCGGGAGAGGCCCTTCTCCAGGAACCTTCTGTGAAGGAAATTAGGAGGATAGGTACTCGGAGGAGGGCGTTCTCTGCGGTGGCGCCCAGTCTGTGGAATGCACTCCCCAGAGAGGTCTGCCTGGCGCCGTCGTTATTTGTTTTTCGGCACCAGGAGAAGACCTTTTTATTCAAGCGTCATTTTAATTGTTAATGTTATTTTTATTTTAAAGTTTTTTGGCCAGGGCGACTTACTTTATACAGTTACGTGTATTTTATATTGTTATTTATGTATTTTAATTTATTTATTTGTAAGCCGCCCCGAGGCTTTGGCGAATGGGGCGGCCTAGAAATTTTATATATATATGTAAATGTAATAGGCCTGAATAACTTCTTAATCTTTTGATTCAGGATTTGGTGGACAGGGTCTGAAATCTAATTAGTGGTGGTTATGCTATTCCCCTTCCCTCTAGTTCTTTAGGAACAAGATAGGTTAGAACTTACTGTAGAATTCTGTGCATGTTTTACTTAGAAGCAGATCCCACAGACCTCAGTGAAGTGTGAGTTGAATTGCAATGTCAGAGTATTCTTGCCAAACATTTAGAGCCAGTCAAGACCAGTTGGTAACAAACATCTTTGGATGGGGTGGGTGGCGGGGACATGTTGTGTTCTTGAATCCTCCATTATGAAAAGAAAGCTTTCCTCCTTTCTGATCAAGAAGAAGCATGGCCGATAGGAGACTCTGCCAAAGCCCGCCTGCCTGGCTGGGTAGTTCTTTCTATGTCAACAAGTTTGTTTCGTGCTTTGCTGACAGAGCATTCAAAGGTTCGTCCATTACTAGCCATCCGAAATGGTTTGGTTCTTCTGGAAAGCTTTATTACTGCTTCCTGGTTGAATGTGGAAACCCACCCTCTAATAATCCAGAAATTGAAGAACATAACACCTTTTAAAATGGAGGATCAACCATGACCTTTCTACATTTATCAACAGTAATGGAACAGTGCCTGAAAATGAGAAACATCAAGAAATCTTGGATGGGCATTTTCAGTAGACATGCATGAGGTTGCACCTTATTAATTGAATCTCCCACTGTCCCCCTTGCTGCCTGCCCTTAACTCCATTTTTTTTAAAACAAAGACAATAATTTTTTAAAGAGCCAAAGATAGAAGAGGCTATCAGACCCTTTTTGGTTCAACTGTCATCAAATCCAGTGTTCTGGAGTTGTCAGAAGGTCTTCTGAAGAAACCTGCAGTTTGTCAGCTGCATGCTCAGCAGTGCTGGATAAGCACCCCTGACAGTGCCCTTCACCCCGGCTGTCCCCAGAACGTGTGGCCCTGCCAGGGGGACTGTTGGGTGCACTCTTCTGTGCACCCCCTTGTTCCGCGCTCCTCATGAAGTGTGAAGGCGCCCTGGGAACCACGAACATGGGCGGATCATCTCGTGGCTTGCTGTTTGGGCACTGTTGATACTGACACGAGGGCCTCAACCACTATGTGCATTCAGTCCGACTTGAATGCTGCCCCCACAGAAGCCACAGTTGCCCTGACTGGCCTCGCCTTTCTTGAGCCTGCCACTGGGATGTGGTCTGGCTTCCTGAGCCGTGGTGTGCCACAGCTGCCATGGCTCCTACCAGACTAGTGAATTGCACGCACCAGGAGCTGGTGCTGCAGTTGCTTGCTTGCTGACTGAAGATGCACCCAGCAAGCAGCACTCAAGATAGATTTATCAAGTGTTGCATGAAAGGGACAGTTCTGTTGTTTAATGCTTGTGCTGCAGTGAGGCTGTTAGGGCAGGGATGGGTTTGGATATTTCTGAGTCTCCAAAAGCCTGAATTTTCCTTTGTGTCTCAGTTGGCCTTTGGCTTGGAAACCAGAACTAGAAGTGTTGTTGTTGTTGTTGTTGTTGTTGTTGTTTTAACAGATCTGTACTGTCCTGGGACCTTGCTTGGAGGTCCCCCTTGGAGGTGGCCAGGACTTGCTTCTACCAGCTGCTCTGGCATGGCAAAATCAAAGACAAGGAGTGTTCCCTTTGTCTTTGATATGTGGCCATCCCAGGAGGGCTGGGTTGGCCACTCCTAGCAGTGGGAAGCTGGACTGGACCAGCCTTTGGTGGGATCCATCACAGTATTGGGAGAGGGCTTTTTCACACACACACCCAGCTCCCATTCTTGCCCTCCGGGAGGGGGTTGACTGAACTGCCTGTCCTTCAGCTTGCGTGGGTCCTTGGAGCTTGCATTGGTAAACACAGAAACAGTGCAGTTAGCTTAGCATGGGACAGTATGTTTATCACTGCCCAGCATGCAGCTCAGTTTTTGCATCTTTGCACCCCCTCACATTCTCTAGTGCTCAACCCCCAAGCAAAGTGTGCGTAAGGATGCTTGCTTTAGTGGGCAGTGAATTTTCATGAAGGTCTAAAAATGTGGGCAGGCCCTGAGGTTGGCTCATGGCATGCATGTGAAGCAGGGCCAGATAAAGAGGCTGAGAGAGCAAACGGAAGGAAGCTCAGCAAAATGGGCAGTTTGTGTCACCTTTTTCCTCTTCATTAATCAGTGTTTGATCTTATGGATCAGCACTTGAGCATTGCAGGAGCAAATTAAGACGCTTTGCCACAGACATGGAAGCCTGTGGAAAGTTGTGCCTAATTGCTTTGTTTATGAAGCACTCTGTTACTTCTTGTGGATTTCCTAATGAACTGGTGTGTTGTCAAGGCAGGCCACAGTGGTGGTGATTACACCAAGGGTGAGATGGTCAAGGCTCATTGTACTCTTGTTGGCTACTTGCTGGCAGGCATGTCTTCACAGTTTTCCATTTGTTTCCATCCCAATTTAACCCCCCAGGAAATTGTGACCCACACTGGTTCAGCCTTCTTTTCATGTTACCCTTTTCAGTATATGGTCTGACAGCAGCTCTACAAGGAAGTGCACATTTGTGTGCATGTGAGTGTGCATTTATGCACAGTGTGGAATATATATCAGTAAAGTTTAGTCTTTTAACATTCAAGCTGGTTGTGCAGCACCCCTCCTTCTCCAGCTTGTGTGCACATGACATTTGGCCACCATTTATCATGTAACCACTTGCTGTGTTACGCATCTTTCTCCCCGCATGTCACCATCCACTGGTTCTGAACACCAGGAAACTTTCTCTTCTGTCCACTAAGGAGGCAGCTTTTTCAAGAATGGCTTGCTGCTGGCTTGGGCACCTTCCATTTTGCTTCTCAAGCCAGTCTGCAAGCCTAATATCCCTGCACAGAGCCAGTGGCATCCATCCATGTGGGGTGTGTGTACCACACACAGGCAGCAAACCCTAAATCTTACAGTACTGTTGCTGCTTGATTTGGCTCCCTAGGCAAGGAGCAAAAGACACCTCGTTTGTTCATGTTGGTATCACACTGTGGCATGGGTCCAAATGTAACCCATGCAAAGAAAAGACAGTATCCTTCTACCTATGCCATGACAAGAAGAAAAGCAGCAGTATCCTTTTAAACTATCCTTAATCTAATCTGCTGTTCTACATGGCAATAAATGAGGTTTTATGTTAACACTGCACGCACTGCTGAGTAGATAGAGCTCAGCTTTTGGCTTAATGGTTCATTGTTGAAAAGAGGATCCACCTTCAGTACAAGAGATACAGAACTGGGCTTTGCCTTACATTTTATGCTATTTTATTACTTATTTTTAATAAAAATGAGCCATTTCCCTTAATTTCTCTCATTACATGGAGGATTATTAGCAGGCATAAAAGATAATTTAACATATCCGGGGGACATGATAAAACATTGATGAGAGTTGGTTGTCTTTCTCCTACCCATTCTTGAGAGGCAGATGATAGGACAGAGCTCCTTGGTTTCTTGCAGACTGAATCAATTAGCATCTTAGCTGATTTTGGAAAGCTTTAGGCCAAAGGGAGGGTTTTCAAATTCGTCAGGGGAAAGTTTACCCACATCTCTTCAGGAAAAAAAAAATCATTACCCTTCAGCCACACTTACCCTGATGGCTTTGGCATTCCAAATTGCACTGAATCGCTTCAACTTACTGCTCTTACATTTTCTGTCCTGCAGACAGTGGATTGGGATTTCAGGAACCCTCCGCTGTCTTTTGTTCAAAACCATCCTATTATTGTTGCGTTTTTAATTGTGCTTTTAATGTATTTCATTAGTTTTAATCAAAATGATCCTTATATACAATTTTGGAAAAACTGGGTGAACATATGATCAGTAAATACATGTGCACAGGCACGGGTATGTCTCGCCTGTACCAGATCCTGCTCCAGACACGGGAAGACCCTCCATTGGCTTGGCCTGCCCAATAGTTTTAGTGGGCTGTTGTTACCTGGATTTTTAAAAAGAAAAATGACTGGCAAATACCAGCTGAGGATGGGCTCATTGGTTGTGGCAACATAAAGCGGCAGAACATATTAGTTTGTGTAATGAGAGTCTTATTTGGCAGGGTTTCAAAACCTGCTTGATAGCATCTTTTATTGCATCAGGAGGAATTCTGTACTGGGTGGCTGAAGGTTCACCTGAAAGTTGTCTGCACTGGAGTCACACTTAGGCCTGCCTGAAACTCACCTCACCTTCAGGTAGTACGTGTGTCACCCTTTGCCAAATGTATGCATGAGGGAGAAGGCCACTGTGGCTTGGCTGAGAGTTGCCCAGGGCTGGGGTTTTGGCTTGTGTTTTCCAGGTCCAAGGCCAGCACAGTCTGGCCTTTTCTCTCAGTTCCTTGCAGTTTTTAAAAGGGATGTAGGTTTCGCTTTCGTCTTTTGATGAAGTGCTCTAATATTTTGTAAACTCTGGTGTGCCACACGGGAGCAGCACTCACAAGGAACTTGTGATGAGACCTGAATGCCACCTTTCCGGACAGACTTGGTGGTGGGTTGAGGGAGCAGAAGGAGTCTCTGCTGTGTCCACTGGGATCAGGCCAGCCCACCACGCTAGCAGCTGCTGCACTACACCGCGTGGCCGAAGACGGGGGTGGGGGGAGCATGCACTGCTGAGCTGTAGCAGAGGGAGAAGATCCGTGCAGCCCATCCTTGTTTTCTTTTCCTTGTAACTGCCCCAGGAAACTCATGAGCAGGCTGGTGATAGGCAGAAAGCCTAACGGTAGGTCTTTTGGCCTTGCTAGCCACTGGAAGTGCCATTCTTAGCTCTCCGTCAGTCATTTATTCCTTGCATTTTTTTACTCTGCCTTTTTTCCAAAGGCCAAGAGGCAGCTTGCAACAGGAAGTGCCCTGGAAGCGACAGATGCTGGGGTCCATCCCAACATTCTGTGCCACAGAATCCAGGAAGCGCATGAGTTCATCCAGGGCCTGCTGCCCATGAGCTGTCATTCATTTTGTTTCCCAGTTAGTTGCTGCTCAGGGTCTTTGATTCCCTGTAACAGGAAGCAAACAGCCAACCTTAGAATGCCTGTTTTTTCTCCTCCCTTTCTCTTTCCCCCTCCTTGCTGCTTTCCTCACAACTCACCAGTTGGTCCTGGGAGACCTGGCTTATGAATATTCTATTCTTTGATCTGTCACTCTCCCGGGACACCCAGTGACAGCCATGCTGTTCCTCAGCCCTTCAGCGTGGCAGCCTGGGCACCAAACGAGAGAGGAAGATGGTGAGAGTGGCAGAGATGTTTGATTAGATCCCAGACTCCCTGAGCACTGTGGCTGTCCTTTGGGGGGGCGGGGTTCATCTGTCACTTTTTGATGTGAGAAGCATTCTGCCGCCTTGTTGCCATTTAGTTATGGAGAGCTGCTCTTGATGACCTTGTTAGTCTGAGGCACTTCCGGAGGCAAAGAACCAGGACAAATTTGCTGCTGGGAGAAAATTAGGGCAGCTAGTGGTGGGGTGGGATGGGGTGGGGAGGAAGAGGAGACGGAGTAGCACACTTGTATGTGGTGGGACTGGTATTGGGGCGGAAAAGTCCAGGGCCTCGTGTGTTCGGGGAGGGAGCCAGAGAGCAGAAAGGCTGACCTTGGGCAAATGTGGAATGGCAGGCCACCAAAGCACTTGGCAGAGATAGGTGCAGAACGAATAATGAGACGGGTCTGCTTGCAGATCAGGCTCCTTCTGAGAGCCCAGCTCTGCCAGAGCACAGTGATCCGAGGGGATGGGGGAAGGAGAGGAGTTGCTCGGCTCATGGGAGGGCTGCTCTTGAGGGAATCAATGTAGCCCTGGGTAGCAAGCTGCGGGCCCAAGAAGCGGGGGAGCAGCTGCCGTGTCGTCTGGGCTAGGCAGACAGGATTTGCCACGGGCTGCTCTCAGTGCTAGGTGCCAGCTGTGGAAGCCAGGAGGTCCTGGTTCCTGCATTGAGCGGTAACTTGATTAACGGAAGTGGGCAAATTGCTCCAGCTGCCACTTGTTTAGAACCTGGGAGGTGGGGACAGGAGGAGGGAGCAAGGTGGGCCACCAGACATAATTTAAAAATCCATTTTGGAGTTGACAGAGAAATTGCAAGAACGGATTGGTGCAAGACAGTTAAGAAAAGTACGGGTCCTGACAGCAGTTTTGCTACCTGGTCCCAACTGTTGTCCCTTTTGTCCTTCCTCCACAAATCACCCAATTCATTTCCTCCTTTGTCCCACTTTTGCAGCACCTCCTTCTCCTAAAAGGTGGGAACAGCCCTTTGTTCCAGAAAGCTCCCCATTTCCGAGCAGCTCCTTTCCTAGGTTTTCTTCGGATGCCTCATTTTCTTTTATCGGTTCCTGATTGTAAAGTAAAAAATGCCATTCTCGCTAATTTAACTATCTAGAAGCATTATCCTTGGGTGAATTATGATGGAGAAGAGCCTTAGAGCCCAATCAATTGTGCTATTCTGTTATATGCCTGGGACAGGGAGGGGGTGCCAATTACTTTTCCGGTATTGTTCCCTTAACATTTTAAACAATATCTTGGAATTCTTTGGGGGCTCTGGCAATGGTTTTTTTTTTTTTTTTTCAAGCATCTTGCTCATCCCAATTTGTTCTCTTTTTCTGTCTTTCAAAATGAATGTCCCCATTAAGGACCTTTTTGAGAGCAAATCCTTTCCTTTTCAGAGAGAGGAATAATGGGGGATGTGTGTGGATCACAGCCTTTGAAGTACTAACATGGCAGTATCTGCAGTAGGAAATCCATGAGAGAAAACATACTGAAAATTGGTTAACAAGTGGAAGTGCCTATGACTAGACCTGCCAGTTAAAAACTACGCATGGAGGAAAAATAGCTGAATCATGAGACAAGAAACCTACAGTTGAGCAATACCATTCCAGAAGAGGAGCTGTTATGAAGACCGACAAGTGGCATCTTAAACCAGCCTTTTTCTAAATTCTGGGAATTCTGGGAATTCTGGAGTTCTTTGGAAGCTTCTCAAACTTCCCCCTAAGCCCCAATAAGTTAATTCAAAGGATAGGTGTTCCGCAGAGACGGCTTTCCTCTGTGATCTCTCTGCAGTTGCTCATCTTAGAGGTAGCTGTGCAGAGAGATCGTGAAGCAGAAAGATAGGCTGCTTGCTCAGAACTCATGTTCTTGGAGCAGTCATCTGTGCAGCCTTGTATTGTTTTTGGGTGGAGGTTGGAAAGAACACAGCAGAAAGTGCTTCCCCCCGCCTCCCTGAAGGCAGGGGACTTCCCCAGAGCACATGTTCCTTGGCTGAAGGTTTAGGCATTGCCAGAACTGGTGTGGAAAGTGCAGATCCTGGCAGTTGTGCCCCTCAGGAGAACATCAGTTGCAGAAAAGCCAGTCCGTGTCATTCTGTGGTGCCACTTCCCATTCCAGAAGCATCTTGACCATTCTTTTGTGTTCACTCTTCATTCCAACCAGCGAAATCATTTGCTTGAAACGGAAGTGCAGTGGTGTGGGGAGAACTTGGGAGAAAATATATGGAACACTTTCACATCAAATTCGTCCTTCATCTCTTTAAGAACATTAAATATAGTGTGTAAAATGTAGCACATCGCAGTTGTTCTGGTTCTTGTGCAGCCTAAGTTTGTTGAAATTGATTCAGTTAAAGGGAAACAACATGTTCTATTGATGGTTGACATGCTGTACCAATGACTAGCATGGTGGGCTATACCCCATGACCCTTTATTTATATAAAAAAGTCAAATATAAATGCTTTTATTGTAGTAAGGTAAGAATGTAATCAGAGCTGGAGGTGCTGTTAGATATATTACATATACTTTTTTGCCTATTTAGGGGAGGAACAAAATAGAAAGCTGCCAGGGAGAGCCATTAGCATTTTGTAAAATAAAAAGGTGTTACTGGCTTAGAAGTACTATATAGAGTCAGGCATTAGCAGGAAAAAACAAAAGAAATCCGTACTTCTAAGGAAGACAGATGCCTGAATGACCCATGGCTTCTAATGCTGAACAAGGGTTTTGTGGATTTTGGAAAATGCATGTAGACACATGAATATGAAGAAGGTTGAGTATCAAGTTGGCTGAACAGTACCAGGCCCAATCTGTGTGGGAAGAACAAGCTCGCAGGCACAGTGCCGCCCGAGCTTCTCAGCAGAGATTGGGTTCCGAAAGCCCTGCTGTGGGACTGAACTGGGCATGCCGGAGAGCAGTGCTTCCAGTGTATTCTTCTGCCTGTGTGCTCATTTCTGCTCCCCTCCCCACCGCTGATGAGGGTAAACATGGACTTATGTGGCTCCCCTCACGAGTTTGAGGAAGGCTCCCACACTTGCTCTTTCTGAACCTGCGGCTCAGTGTTACAGTAGAGCAGTGTGCCCTCACTAAAGTGTGCCCTCACTAAAGAGCCTGACACAACTGCTGTGACACATTTTTTTGAAGGGTGCATGGGAGCATGGCTCCTTTTTGTAGCAAGAAAGCCCACCCATTTTTATTCTGTTCACGGGCTTGTTAATGAAGTCCAGATAGAAGTGCTTAGTGACAAAACCCTAAAGAGAGAAGCAGGGAAGAGTGGTTTCGCTTGGCTTCGGATCCTGATAAAACACGCCTGCTGCAATGAAGGAAAAAGAAAACAGTCCCCCAGTCCCTTTATATCTGCCAGAAGGGCTCTGATTTGCAGCTGCACCAAACTGCTTGCTGCTCCAGAAAGGATTACACAGCTGTGTTGGAGGGACACGGGTCCGGGAGGAGGGAGTGCCTCTGCTGGGTGGGAAGCCTTTGGGGGCACCCTGCAGCACCTCAGCAGAGGAAATATTGCTGCCCGGGCGGGAAGGGGCCCCGGAGGACTGGGGCTGGGTGTGAATTATTCATGTGTGCCACTGTGAAAGTAATAAAATAAAATTAAAATTGAAATATAAACATACATCATGGTAGATTTCTGTGTGGGAAAGGGGTGATCGAGAGAGAAGGAAATGCTCCTGCGGTTGGTTTTGTGGCATTGCAGGGAGGCTGAGAAGGGGGAAGCAGAGGGTGGCTTTGTGGCACCATGGAGAATCTCGGGGGGGGGCGAGCTCTGGGTGGCCCCTTCCCACTCCTCATCACAAGGCCTGGATGGGATAGTTTTTGCCCAAACAGCCGCCACTGCCACCCACTCTTAAGAGCCGCTATCTTTGGGTGACTCGTCTGGGCTCGCAGCTTATACACAGTGAGTGTGCCCCCCCCCCCCGCCCACTTCTCCCTCCAGCAGGATTGTGCTCAGTGAGGCCACATGAGTCTGTCCAGAAATTTTCCATGCTGCTCTTCCTTAGCTGGAGCATCTCCTCCCCCAGATTGCCTGTTGGTTGGGGTCCTTCCCTGAATTCCATTCACAGGGAAGGTATATTGTGCGTCTGCGGAGGAAAGACCCTTTTCTCTGGTGGCTTCCTCACTCTGGAACATATTCCCCAGGGAGACAAATACAGCTTTTTTGAGAGCCAGCAAAGCCTAAGGCTCTGTGGATCCAGATAGGAAGAGAGTCTCATACAGTGACTTACTGCTCTTGAAGTTCCATCCGAGTTTCCGTTGTGCCTGCCCCTAGAGATGAGTGCAGTTCCCTTCCTGGGACACCAGCATTGGCTTCTGCTTCCCAGTGCCTGCATGCAGACTTGACTGCCACCTAGTTGGATGTACCATGCAGTCAGCGTGCCCAAGCATCTCTTTTCCACATTGTCAGGGTGAATGCCTGCATGCTTCCAGCACCTAAGGAATAGGTAGCAGGAGTCCCCAAACTCACTCCATCCACTTGGGCCTCTTTTCTGTAGCTGCATGCCAAGGTGAACTGCTGGGATGCCTAGGTGCTTCCCCGAGGAGAACAAAGGCACGGGTGATGGGCTCGACAGACTGCAAGGGAAGCTCTGATAGAAGCTTGTCCTTATAAGCTTGCTGAAGGACAAGGAAGGACCGAGAAGCTGCAGTGAATGAGGGGAAGCACATGGCAGCTCCTCACTGGGGTTCATGTGGTGTGGAGCTGGGCACGGAAAGAGCTGCCTTCTGTAGCAAAGTGTGCTGTTGTCCATCAGGCCCAATATAGGCTGGACTCTCTGCAGCCAGACCCATGCCCTGGCATGGAACTGCAATCCCTTCCCCAGATTGAGGGCCCCTGTGCCTGTCCCTGAAGGGGAGCGGCTAAAGGTCCATAAGGGAGCACATTCCCTCAGAGCCATTGTTGCTAATCCCGCTGTAGACTTTGAGGGATGCAGCCCAAAATACGCCCCCTTCAAAGGGCAGCTGCCTCCCAGCAGGCTACTGCAGTATGTCTGGGCTGCAGCGGGAGTGCCTGGGGGAGAAGAGCTTGCTGGGTACAGAGCTGAGGAGCCGGAGTGCAGTGCAGTTACAGCCATGCCTGGGAGGTGAACTCAAACCTTCCAAGGATCCTGTGCATGGATGCCACTCATGTGGGACGCTGTGGGAGGGGGTGGTGGCCTTGGACCACACAACACTGATGGGGAAATGGTGACAGCACCGGCCTCGCCCCATATGGGCCTTGCTCTGGCCATGTGCTGGGCTGGGAAAACTGTTGATATTAAGATGAAACGGACTGTCAGAGCTACTGCTTTTGTTGCCCCAGTGCGTGGAAAGGATCATTCTTCAGTGCAGGCCAATGTGTAACTTACCCTCACCTGACTAGCTGGTGTGAGTGAGCATCTTCCTCATGCAGACTGACAAGGAAGATCTGACACATTAGAAAGCTACCTTCTTCCCCCTTCCCTCAGCGCTGGACTGTCTGTCGGGCTGGTGGTGTGGAACTTCCATGGACTCACTAGCAAAGTGCTGTGCATGCTGCAGGGGACAACCACAGCCGTTCTTACTGCTCTCAGTATGAATTTGGCAGGATACTGGTCGGGGTGGCATGTGTGCCCCTTAGTGCTGCGCTTTTCTCCCAGCCTGCTTTTTCTCTAGAGTGGGAACTGCAGCAGAGTGACACCCTGATTGTCCAAGTGCACGTCTCTCTTTCTGCACCCCCTCACCAGGTGCCTTTTTAATTACTTAGGGAAAAACCTATTGAAAAGCTGCTCAGTACAAATCCCGTAAGCTGCTATTGATGGAGGCACTCGAGAGAGCTTCAGCCCAGCCAGGAATCTGAAACATGGGCACCATCTGTGGTTCTGCGTCTCCCTGCCCAAATTACATTCGAAGATCTTGCTTTCCTCCACTATTTTTCATTAAGTGAATTGGTTTTGCTGGAAATTGCTTGGCCATAAATATCCATCCCCTGCTTGGTGCAGGCGAGTTATTACTGCTCCCTGGTTTGGCACTTGTATTTCACTGCAGAGCAGAAGGTGGTGCCCTAAACAACTCTGAAATGGGGAAAAAACGGGTGGTGGTGGGAAAATCCTCCAGCAGGGAAGCTGAGCCAGAAGGAGCCTGGCGAGGGAAGGCCTCCCCTCCCTTCCCACTGCTCTGAGCCCTGATGCTTTTTGGCTTTCGGATCAAAATGAGAGCCAAGATACCCACCTGCAGATTTGGCTCAATCGTTTAAAATCTTTCAGTGAATGCTTTTGCCCCACCCCACCGGCTCCCAGGGCTGCCGCTTCCACTTCCAAACAGCTCTGTGCTTTGCACATGCTCATCAGCAAAGCCCCATGTTCCCTTCTGTTGGATTGAGGGAGCTCTCTTCTCCTTCCTGAGCCCCATCCTAGCCGCTTCTTTTTGTCAGCTGCTTGCCAGCCCCAGCCATTCTTTCCTTCAGGCCTCTGCCATCTCTGCCCAGCCCTCCATTGGTTCTCTGCCTACTTGGCCCTTGGCCTGCCTTGCTTTGCCTTTACCACTCTCCTTTACTGCTCTGGTGGACCTTGTCCCTTGCCGCCCTCACCCCCCATCCTCCCTGCTTTGTGCTTCCTCCCGTCACCCCTTTTCCTGCAGTCTGCACAAGCTCTAAGCCGATAAACTGGCAAGGTTTGCTTAACTCAGCAGCATTCCACTTCCTGCTCCGAAGAGGCATTGCTTGCCTGCGTTATCTGGCAGATGCTTTCACTCTTTGCCAGTAGTACTTGCACCTGTTTGTACCAGCGGAGCTTGGAATTGACGGGGCAGCCAGTTTGGGCCACTCACAAATCTGTGGCAACCCTTTGTCCCAATTTTCCTTGTAACATTGGTCTGACAAGTACCTGGGATGTGTTTTTTTCAGTGCACGTGCCGGAAAGACACGGTGAAGATCTCCATGGATGTTTTTGTGCGGGTCCTCCAACCTGACCGGTATGACCTGTGGAAGCAAGGGAAAGACATCACTGCTTTGGACCACATGAAACCAACAGCTATAACCAGCCCAGAGCTGGAAGCCTGGAATCAGACAAAGGACGCCTTGAAAGCAAAGATGCTGCGCAGGTAAGAGTCGCTTTGTGCCTCCTCTCCTCCTCCACCGTTAGAACACCAGTCAGGAAGCAACTGGAGGCTCTGCCAGAGGAAAAACCCTGAGAAAGGGGACCACTTCCTGTTTGGAAGGCCGAGCGAAGGAGGCGTACTCCACCATGATGAATTGAAGCAGGAAACCCCGTCTTGCCCCATGCAGCGTGTTGAGGTATCTCCCCCTACCTGCCCATCTCTCCCCGCATGGTCTCCCTAGGAGTGTTAGTCCCGGTTTGCTCCTGTCAGTGCTGCCTTCTGAAGGTTCCTCCGTGGCCACTCCCTGCAGGCAGAGAACTCTGCTCCAGCAACCACGGCAACTTCTCTCTGCCACAGCTTTGCAGGGACCTTCTGGGCCAGCCTTTCAAAGCTCTGCAGAGCTGAGCTTTAGTATAAAATGGATGCCTAATTGGATTTTTCCCTCAATTAGACAGTGCTCATTGTGGATTGGAAGAGAGCAGCTGAGCTTGGCCTGCATTCCGAGCTGACACCCAGTTTATGACTGTTGAATGTGCAGTTCCTGGTTGTTTTAGTCCTTAGCAACCTCCCTTCCAGTATAGGAGGAAAGCTCTTTCTCCCCCAGGTTCTTCTGTACTTTTGAATTGCTCCTGTCAGGTTATTTAATGTTGATGTGTCTGACTTGTGCCGTGCTCACTTCCTCTGGCGTTTCTGGATGGCTGTCAGTTGTTACATTTATTTGCTACTCAGGATTTATTATGCTGCTCGGGATTTCATATTAGAATCCTGGTAAAGTACAGTGCAGCTGGAGTGGGGTTATGTGCACTCTTCGCTTCTGCATATTTCTCAAAAGCATGGAACGGACTCAGTTGGTCACAGGCATGTACATCCTAAGAATTTTAGCAGATGGTTCATGTATTTCTGTTGGGTTTTTTTTTTTTTAAGAAGACATAGGTTTCTGGTTCTTACTGTTGAAGGGAAAATTATGGAGTTCCTTTATACCATTCTTCTCTCTTTACTCATATTGTCCCTTTGCTACTCCAGTAATATTTCCTGCACCCTTGCTTAAAGGCCACACGTCCTCAAATGTTTTCCTTTTTTATCAGGACAGAAGCTGTTTCTATACTTCCAGGGTTTGTTTATTCTATGACTTCCTCACTAGAGTATCTAGTTCTTCTCAGCCCCTAAATGTTTGTTGGCAGTTGTGTTCCCCACTTGTGATACTGTGGGTCAGGATTCCCACCACTAGATTTTTTGTAGATCATGCCTGCTAACTTTTGTGGTGCGTAACAGGGCTGAGGGGCCTTTCCCACCTGGAAGGGGTCTTCCTGCTGTTTCATACTTGTAATTTACAGAAAGTTGCAGCAGAGAGGGTCACATCCAGCCTGGGAAGACCTTGGATAGATGGACATCAAAAACATCCAGAGATAGGCGAGCTGCAGTTCCCATGACCCTTGGATGTGCTTTGAAAGTGCATCCTCAGAGCATCTTGTGACTGTGAAGCCTCAAGCCCATCTGGTTTCCCTTGGGCCCTCTTGGTTGCCTCTTCCTGGCAGGGAGGCTTCCATTCATGCCAGACACTGTAGAAGATTGAACTTGAAGCTTTTTTGGAATTCTTGGTCTTCTTGGACACCAAGTAGGATTCACTGGAAGTCAACCGGGAGCAGGTGGCATGCTCAATCCATCAGAGTTTGCATGGGATATCCTGCTCCCTCACGGGTCCATATGAATTAATCGCCATGGCAATCTCACACTCATGGCCAACACTTCTCCCTCCCTCCCTGTTCTACTTCCCCCAGCCCTTCCCCCAGCCTCTCTTCTAAAAGTGTCTTGTGGTATTAAATTGCAAGACATTTTCTCTTTGCTCAGGCACACTAGCAGGACCATCCTTCCACTTGAAAACTTGTTATCTCCAAAGCAGCAGTCCTCTCATGTCTGCTCTCAACAGCCCCACAGAGGATGGTGGTCTGAGAACTCTATTTTTCCATTTGTCTGCAACCCCCCTTTCTCCTTCCCCGCCAGGACCATGGGCCCATGCCGGGAAATGGGGCAGAAGAGTCCCAAGCCACACCAGTGTCCCCACCTTCTGCAGCCCTGGTTCCTGACAAGCTGATCTCACAGGCACATCAAAAGTGTATGCCGGCACCTTGGCTCCTTGAAATGCTTTCCCGTCTGCCAGGAACCATTTGTCTCGTTCTGGTGCCCTTCATCCTCATGCATTGAGTGTGTTGCTGTGCTTGCCCCTGGACCTGCCTAACTGGGAGAAGCTGTGGGCTTGGCACAACTGCTATTTACATAACGGCTAATTGATTGTGGTGAAAGCTAATTGGGCAACACAGCAGCTTGTCAGAGAGAGTGGGGATCCCATTTCACAAAGATCCATTGGATTAGAAGGGTTTTATAAATGACCGCTGAGCCAGGAGGCACAGGACTGGCTGCCTAGGAGGTGGGTGTCATGGTTTCCTGTCTGCAAGCTCTAGTCAAGCTGGTATTAAGAGGAGGAAAAATCTTTACACTGAGGATGTTCAGTGGCAACGCATCCAGGGGAGAAACTCAGGCCCTCCCACAGACTTTCTGTTCTCTCCATCTTTTACCCTGTGCTCTCACCTTATGCGAATGCTGTCCTTTTCTTGAACCCTGTGCATTTCAGAGAGACCTCTTCCTTGCTGGGCTTCTTGAATAATCAGGCTTCATCTAGTATCTGGATTGTGATGGAAACACGTAGATTCCCACAGAAGTGCATGTGTGCGCGTGCGTGCATGCCTGTGTTATTTGCACCTGGAGGTTTGTTTCCTCTGGACCCAGCCATCTATGTGCTGCCACTTGCTGTGCTTATTGGCAAGATTGCCTGCTTACATTCTGAGGCAAGACTTGTTGCTCTTGGAGGTCCTCTTGGTTCTTCTGCAGCAGATACATGCTGCTTCCCATTCCGCACCTGCCCATATGACTCGGTTGTCTCCCTGTGCATGATTGGCCTTGCCTTCCCAGGCTGTTCGACACCCTGGCCGGCCGGCCATTCCCGCACCTGTACACCCAGTAGTGTCTCAGTCCCATAAAGCATATTCACTGACAGATATTGCGAGGAGCGGGCTGCAATCTGGGGCAGGACCCCAAACAGGGGAGCACTCTGCAGAGCTGGGCAGAAACCGGGTTGGGACAAAGAGAGAACCAAAAATTGAGTCTCAAGGTCCCAAGCTGAGAGCAGACCTTGCAAAAAGGCGTGTGTGTGTTCTTTACATTTCTGATTTGTTTTCCTTACCTAACAGAACCCAAGGAGGCAGGGGGGACCAGCTCCAGGCACAGGCTGGGTCCAGTCCTTCATGGCTTACACAGGGGTGCCCCTTGACGTGCCTTCAGGCCACGGCAAGCTTAGCCTGAATGCCTGAGTATCTGGAGGGCTGGCCTGCGGTAGCCACTTTGGAAGCAGGGGAGATAGCCTGCCTCTGCACCGTGCCACCTCGACAGAATAGGTGCTTCAGTGGCTTGCTTGACTTGGTGGAGTTGTAGCAGTGGAGTGAGCCCTGCTGAGCACCTTGGGACGACTTGTGCTGTCAGAGAACTACTTGTGCATTTCTGTCAAAGAGGGTGACGTGTTCGCCCAGCTACCCACTGGGTATTGGGTCTTTCTTGCACTATCTTTGACATGGCTCTGTTGACATGTAACAGCAGCACACCAGTCTAAAAAGGAGTGAGTTTGGGGGGATGCATGGGAGAACCGTTTACAGTGCCCCTGCCCTGTTGCTTTTACAGTGCAACCATTTATTGGCTCTTCTATAGGTTGTGGAACATGATGTATGGGCCACCTTTTTTTTCAAAGGGCTAAACGGATGAGCGGTTAACCTAGCCATGTAGATTGGGTTCACCACTGTCTTCTTGAGCTCTTAATCCATCAGGACATCATGCGTCACCACTCACAAAGGAGCCAGATCCAGGCTGTGCAATAGAAGTCGGTGGAGCTTCTGCCTGCCACTTGTCTCTGACTCACTTTTTTTCTGCTGTCTTGCATGCTAACCAGCTCAGTGTCTTGCCTGGTGGCTGGCAGTCTCCTCTGGATGTCAGTTATATTACCCCATTCACATTTATCCAAGATGCTTTGTCCAGATTCTTGAGTAATCGTGCCTTCCTCATCCCTGTGAGCTGGCACAGATGTGGAAACCGGGATGGTGACATGTGTGATCAGTTAGCATTGTGGGGGCAGGAGGACTTGTGCAGCTCCCACCTCCTTCCATGAGAGATGAGGCCAAACTGGGTGCCATTGGCTCCTGAAGTTTTTTCAGGTAATAATTTTAAAAGCAATACCTTGGCCCACTAAAAATAGCCCCCAAATGTTTGGCTGTTAATTGGGAGTGTTAATTGCCATTCCTCTCCTGAGTAAGTGTTACAGTTTCTTTCAGTTCATAGTGAAGCGGCATTCCAAGCCTTCTGGACACCTGGCAGTGTGTTTGTGCTAATGAATTTTTTTGGAGGTGTGAAATAAACATCCACACATGGAGAGAGCGGCCATATGGCCATTTGTCATTCCTCTGCTTGTGTCTGCCTGCTTGCATTATTATTATTTTTCTGGTTGCAAGGTGCCTCCCCTCTTTCCCCTCACCCTGGATTGGGTTGTTGTCTCATTCAGAGACACTGTTATGTCTATCCTAGCCCCACCGTGAGCAGGCTAGAGATGATACAGGGGTGGGATTTCACGTTTGGCATCTTGTGAATTGGCCTGGCTAACTCTGCACCTCCTCCTCCTACATTGGCTGGAGCTGGGAAGGAACCATGCCACGGGGGAGTCAAAATCTCACAGCACAAAGAAATGATGGCATGCAGGAGTCTAGCGGAAGAGACTCTGGACTGAAAGCAAGAGGAAACCGCTCAAATAGCAGCAAAGAGAATCTGCTGTACCTCCATCCACACAGGTGCATACAGATACACGGACAGATACGGGTAATTCTTGCTTCCAAGATATATTTGTGAGCCCAAATTTTCTGTCACCCTCTAGAAGGATTTTGCTACAGCCGCAGTTGTAGTCTCTTGAGAGTCTGCCTCTGCATGCAGGAGTTTGGTCTGTCAGGAAGTACATGGAGGATAGGTAGAATAGTTCCTTGCTAAAATGATAGGAGTGTGCAAAGCAGTTCCATGAGGCATTGAAGGCGGAAAGATCATGTGCTGTTGCAACAGAAATTGCACATGTAGGGTGGCTCTTTGCTTAAAAAAAAGATCTAAAATACTCTTCCAAATGTGTTTATTGGGTTGTTCTGGGCCTTTACATCTAGCCAGTAATTCATAACTTAACTTATCAACCTGTTTTTTGGCTAGAATTGAAGTATTTCTGCTCTGACTAATGAAATGTCATCCTGAGAACCCATGGCTTTTTTTGGGTTTTTTATACCCATGGAGGCTTGTACTGTCTGGATCCTGCAGGGCAAACTTATCACAGCTGGAGAGCCACGGTTTTCTTCATGTTGTCAGCAGCTTTCTTTGTTCCTCTTCAGTGTCCTCTGCTCTAAAAATTATGAATATTAAGATGTTGGGAGCAGAAAGCTGCAAGAACCACAAGGGAAGGTGCTTTACAAGCAGTTCCTCCTATTTTAGTGTAAAATGAGCAGCCTTTAAAGGCAAGGTCTGGTAAGGGAATAGAATCAACTATGCCATTGAGAAGTAAGCTGGGCGCAATATGGGAGTGTTAGACTTGCGCCATGCACAGCAGCAAAATTCCCTAGGAAAAACATTGGTGGATGTCTGGCAGGCTGGGCCATGCATGGTTGTCTGCCAAGAGTTGGTTCAGCTAAGAACTAACCCTGGTGTCCACTGGCTGGCTGGATCAGCATCTTTCATGACACACACCACCCTGCCACCCCCAAGTGTATGGCTGATTAATTCTCCAGCCACGGTGTAGGGTAGCTGTCATTTGGGACAGTGATAGGAGCTTTCAAATTCTGAAGAGCAAGGATCCTGCAAGCAGGCAGAGGGTAGCACCACACAGCAGCATTTAGAAGCATAAGCAGTAGCTGGTTTCAAGAAATGTTTGGGCACACAGAGGAGAAGCGTAAAGCTCAAGGGGGGCCCTCATGGGACTGCACTCAGTCTTCTATCTGAATTTCCCAGGGTGGTGTGTAATCACTTCTAATCTCCTGCTCCCATCAACTGCCCAGGTCTCTGCCATACTCACAGAGAGAAATGCAATTACAGGAGGGCCCTGGCAGAGTCTTGAGGTGGTGACCAGGTGCGCCTGCCAGGTGTCCTGTGAAGGGTTTTCTTCCAGTGGTTGCCTTTGCTGGCAGTTCCAACTTCTCTTTGCCAGAGAACTGTTATTACCTTCCAAGCCAAGCTTATTCCTCTTTTGCAAGAGGAAAGCAAATCTTCCTTTCCTTAACCAACAGCAGTGTCTTTCAGGAGGCCTTTTTCTCTTCCCTTCCCAATCCAGGGCAAACAGGAAGCGGAGCCAACCCCGGAGGCATAAGACACAGGATCAGAAGTCGCTCGGGGATGTCATGACAATGGAGACTGCCTTGGGTGAAGGGAAAGAGAAGGAGGAGCAGAGGAGGGTCCCCAGCTTGGATGAAGAAGAGAAAAGCAAAGAGGGTAAGGCCATGGACTGTACTTGCCATGCTTCTCTGGAGGTGCCTTAGAACACCACATCAGAATGTCTCAGCCCTTGTTGAAAATGCTCCCACTCACCACCACTTTCCTTTTATAGTACATTTTCTTAAACATGATACAGAAATGGTAAGCTAGGTAAAACTGTATACCCAGCCTATTATTATTATTAATTATTATTATTATTATTAAAAACTTTTGTATGCCATCCCCCATGCAAGGCATCTTGGGACGGCTCACAATCAATACATTAAAACAATAAATGAAATCAATTACATTAAAACAATCTAAGCAAAAAAAACATATAACCAAGAAGACAGGACTGTTGCATTAAAAACTAGTTTTAAAATACTGGTTAAAATGCTAGTTTTATCCAAGATTGCCTTCAAAGGAGCTTAAAATTCAATTTAAAAATTCCAGTACAACTAAAGATGTGTGGAGTAGTGGTCATCTCTCACGGCTCCTGGCAGATGGTGGCATAGTGTAGAATCCAACCTCTTCCCTCTGTAGAACTGTCTGTGGGCAGTGCATGTGCCCTGCCTTTGACCTGTGGCCCACATGATGACAGCAGTGGCAAACATGAGGCACCTTTTACAACTTCTGTTTCTTCATCCAGGTAGGACACTTAGAGAGGTCTGTAATCTAAGAGCCATTTGCACATGATAGGAGTCAGATGGATTTGAGTGTATGTGCAGGGATGCGGCTGTGGCTGGGGAGATTGCCTGACAAAATTTAGTACAAAATAAATGCATACAGATATGCCGAAGTCATATATATGTTTTTCTAGAGGCTGCAGTTTGCTTTTTGTTAATGTATACTCTGGTAGGAAGTTAGAGTTTTTTAGCTTACGATAAAGCCCTTGTGATTGGTACATTGAAACTCTGAACGGAAGAACCTGGGACATGCTGCTTTCCCTGGGACACATTTGTAAAATTGCATGGAGGGCATTGTCTGCCCTAGTGGGAGAGAGACCTGGCCAATTTGCCAGTACAAAACCTGCAAAGATGTCTTCTCACTTAGTACAGCCATTTGCTTTTTAAAGCTTCCCAAGCAGTTCTGAGTGAAATAGCATTAATGACTGGTACAGCTTTCCTTATCCTTATCCTTATCCTTTTTTTTTCTTTTTCTTTTTTTTAAAAGAGAGCCTTTTTCTTAAGGACTTCATAACATCTCGAATCTCACCCTCTGCCTTGTGTACAGGTAGACTTTTTGTGAAGCTTATGCCCATTTCATGGTGGAGATACTGATGCTGATGAGTAATAATAACCATGAATAATCCTTTAATTATCACTGTAATGCTCCGTCATATTTATATATCATTCTTCTGTTAAAAGTATCCAGAATGGAGTGCAATGTAATCATAAAATCCATATAATGCAAAGAATAAAAAGTACAAAGAGAGCAACCAATTTCTGAAAGCAGTGGCACAGAATATCACAGCCAACACTTGAAAACAAAGGCAAATCATTAGATAGAAACAGCAGTGGAAGTCTCTCTTGCAACCTGATGGGAGTTACAAGCTATCAAAAATTTGGCAGCTGAGGAAAAAGAGTTGGGTGAGGAAATATTTCCATGTGCACTCAACAGGGAATAGAGGTTTAGTTTTTCTCCCTAGCCCTGAAATCCTAGATTTGGATTACTAGGAGCTTTAGCAACTTAAGTGTGAACAATGGGCAAGGAAGATGGAGATGTGCACATCACATGAGTATGTACAGTTGTAAAGTAATCACAGAAACTTGTCGCGTGGTACAGAATCCTGAAATTCTCAGTCACTGTTTTAAAAAACCAGACATTTTAGGATCATGGCTACAGAGATAATCTTTTAAGTATATGGCCAAATCTTATGAAATCTTAGAAGCTATAGGGAAGCACAAGCAGGCTTCACAGTGGTCAAAAGCTGCCATCTTTGTAACCTGTGCTACTCATTTTCTCTGTGGTTAACCAAAGTATAATGAGCAGTTTTGCAGTTCTTTCTTTCCCCGTGTCATAGAACTTGGTTTCTTTAGCAAAGGTTGTACACCAGTAATTCCCAGGCTCTGTGTTGAAGGACAGTATGTGCTATGAAAAATACATTTGATTAAAAATGAATGGATTGAAATTCAAATCCTGAGACCAAGGCCTGCCCAGCACATGGGATTGAGAACAATTGAGTGGGGCCAGCATTTCTGCTCTGTCCTTGTTAATTTCTTGGGAGGAGTCTGTTGTTTCAGAATTTGCTTTTGATAGGCTTCCTTTGGCACCTTTTTGAAGTGTAAAGGCAGGGTCAGTTTGACTCTGCACAGCTCTGCCCAGGTGGACAGCAGCCATATCCCCCTGTGCAGGGAATTCTGCACTGCTGGCAAGGTCCTGCAGGAGTGCGGGCACGTTTTCCTGGCTCCTGCATCACGTCTGGCCCACTGTTCCCCTCCCTTGAGCGTGGTGAGGAGGCAGCCGGCCACTGGCCCGCGTTGGCGGAGTCCCTGCTGCTCCCCCTCGGCAGCTGGCGCATGCAGCAGTTGCAGCACGAGACAAATGGGCAGAGCAGTGCTGGTGCCTGGGGGCGAGGTGGGGGGACCCGAGAAGAGTGGGGGCAATGGTTGTGTTGGAGAGGAACAGCTTTTAAGCAAGCTGCAGGTCAACTGCCAGTATCGCCAAGATGAGGCTTGTTCTTGCTGGGAAGCCTAGACGTCATAGCCACGCAGCGCTGGTGCCTTCTGCCCCGGGCTCAGCAGTTTTCCTTCAGCCCTGAAACCCTAGGAAACCCTGCTTGTTCTGAACGAGCTCTGGGAGAGTAAAGAGAACATAAATATTCCTCTTAGTTTGGGCCTTAAAAGTAATTCTCCCAAAACCTACCACCCTTAGGCTGCAATCCTGTGCAAGTACAGGCAGGGAAAAAGGGCTTGCCTCTCCGAAGCTGCTGGGAATTGCACCTACAACCCCTTCCCATGTTCATTCTGTGCTTCATCACAAGCCATATTCCCGCTGGTGCACCCGCCTCAACTCTTTGTCAAAGGCCTGATTTACACGTGTATGAGAATCCATCACTTGCTGATAACATCACACGATTCAGACATGAACAGCACAGATCAGACAACACTGGGAAGGTTTTTTGTTTGTTTGTTTTTTTGACATCACTCTCAAACCCCATTCTTCTTAAGGGAGGCAGGTTGTGTGTGTGCAGCTACTGGTCATCAAAGGTACAGAAGTGAAGCATGGTGAATTAGCCCTTGGAAAGTGAAAAGATCTCGGAGTAGAGGCTCTTCTCCAAAGCCAGGAGAGGCAGAGAAGAGGCAGATTCCGTAGGAGAGGCGTCCCAAGGCTCAGGGTCTGTCTGGTCCAGCATCCTGCTTCCCAGAGGCAAACCAGGAACAGCACATGGTGGCCATGCCCTGCCTTCTCCTGTCACGCAAGCTTTAAAGCAGCAGAATGCAGGCATGGGTGACATTCTTGGCCAAATTTGTCCCACTGGTTGGGCTGCAACTTTCTTCAAGTTGAACTGTCCTCTTTGTAGCTGGCAGGATGAGGAACATAACACTGCTTTTGTCTTCTGAGGGTTCTAAAGCACAGGCCCGTGTACCACCTGCTGTCAAATTCAGCAGTCGATAAAGGGCAGCATGTTGTTCTCCTTCAGTTGCTGAGGGGCTGGGAAGGGGGGCCGTTCTCTCACCACCTCCTGGTCTCAGCACTCCAAGTGCAAATATGATCTCACGTTGTATGGCCAGGGAGAAATCCAATTTGACTTTGCATTCAGTACCTTGGTTTCTCCAAGGAAATTCAATATTCCTTTCCACACTGTGCCTCCCAAACAGCTTTATCTCAAAGCGTTGCTCACAAGTACACCCCTGACTGGATCCTGCTTGTTTTCTTGATTTTATTTTTAAATAGATGGGTGTAAATAAGTCTCTTGGAATATCTGCTTCTGGGAAATGTCGTGACACAAGCCTCTGCCCACAAAGACTACTGCAGGGGCAGTCGTAACAGCTCCATCTTGCTCTGGGCTTAGATTGTTTCACAAAGCTCTGTGCTTGCAGTGGCTTATCTGATTTCTCTTCCCCACCCTTTCTGCAGCGTGATAAGCCCCAGCCAGTGGGCTTTGCGGGGCTCCAATGCCAGCATCTCACAACTGGGAGGATGGCTGGTAAATCTTACTGGTCAGGACAGCTGCAGTTTCCCCATTCCTCTCCACACGCCCCCACCTCAGTCCTCCTCTCCACTCTGAATACCCTGTTCCATAGGTAGAGTTGTCTGGGCATCTTGTGGGTGAAAAACGATTCCTTTGGAAACAGTTGGGGGGTGGCATCTTGTCTTTGAAACATCCATTATTTACTGTCCCTTGGAGAGACTTGGTAACTTTATTCATGAAGCTGGCAAGGGGTGGGGTAGGTAAAGCTCTTTGAATTCACTGCCAATGCAATAAAGGAAATGGTATTGAGACAGCTGCTGCCATGACCCGTTTGGAGGCTGGCTGGAGTTTCAGGTCCTGTCCCCCAACCATTTGCCTTTCTGCAGGGGTCTGGGTGAGGAAGCCTGCTGGAACAAGTGGCCATGTGGCAAAGAGGAACAGGGAGGTGTCCTCTGTTTTATGGGTGGCCCTTTGTCTAGAAGGGAAAGTATTGGGTCGTCCCTCTGCCCAAGGAGTGGTTGCAAAGGAGCATGCAAGAGACAACTGCATGGAGATGGGATATTAATTAATTAAAAGCTTTTGTATGCCGTCCTGTTATACAAGATCTTGGGACGGCTTGCAATATTTAAATGTAAGGGAATAGATGGAAGGGTGCTGGCAGGAAGGAGATGAGAGAGGATTAAGAGCAGAGCACATCACTCTTGCCAGTACCATGACGGCCTCTTGTGATGGACCCTGGATCGGTGCCCGCCCTGACTCATGTTGTGAATGGCCATCACTGCCTTCAGAGGCCTTGCCAGGGAAGCTGTTTGGCAGAGACATGATTCAGGGGGCTCGGTTCAAACCCTCATTTCCCGTGATTTTCCAGTGTCTGGCATGCAATAGCAGAATGAACTTCTGCATGGCCTCTGCAAACAGGCAGGCTTCTCTCCCCACTGCCCTTAGTTTGCTTCTTCCAGTGAACTTGTCCATAAGGGAACAGCCAGGGTCCAGAAATGGCATGTTTGGGGGATTTTAAATAAAATCTGGGTTGTGCTTCTGCCAACTCTCTACTCAGTTTTAGAATCCTCCTCAGTCCTTTGTGAGAGTCTTCATCCCTTGGTGGCCAAAAGGCTGCATTCCCCTTCTTCACTCTACCATAGGCCACGTTTGCCTACACTGCCACATAGGTTTCCACAGGTGTGCTAATTCACATTAAGAACCCTTCATCTGTTCAGACTGAAAATGTAGCACAGCAGTGGACTTGTGCTCTTGAACCATTTCTGTATAAGCACACCATGACAACTGGCGCTTCCTTGCCCTTAGAGCGATTTGTCCGGCACACAGAAGGGCAACTTCTTTGAAGGCGGCAGTGCCAGCAGTGTGCCAGTCTTGTAGCCCATCACTGGAAGAGCCCTGGAAGAGATGCACCAGTTCCTGGCAGCACCAGATTGTGGACCCAAGAGCAGCACTGCCTCCTTTAATTGTTTTCCTAGGCTTAGCAGTTCAGATGTGTCATAGTAATAAACCTATTACCTCCACCGCCTCTGCTGTCATCACTGAAAAGCCAGAGAGGAGTTGACTGCACCTTCCGGTGGGGTTTCACAGTTGTGGGAATACTTCCCTGTCAGGAACTATCTTCTTCCAGGGGTATGCTTTTGTTGGGTGTTCCACATGCCTGCCATGGACACAGCCGCTCCCTTTTCTCTCTCTCCTTCCATCCTGCTTCCCCACCCACTGGCCGCTGGGGGAGAAACTGTAGAAGGAATTGTGCAAGATAAGGAACTGTGGATAAGGAAAGTAGAAAGAATTGTGCAAGATAAAGCCCTTTCTCTCTCTCTCTCTCTCTCTCTCTCTCTCTCTCTCCCCCTCTCTCATTTTGAATAACGTTTTCAGGTTTAGGTTTTCCTGTACAGTGCCTGTGCCTCAGCAATCTAATCAGTCAGTCATGAATGCTGCAGATCCTTCAGTGGGATAGCTGAAAGTGTTTAAAGCGGGATAGCTTGCTTTATGCAAGGGGACAAGTTCAGAGAGCCCCTGTTTCTCTGGTCAGGTGGCAGGCAGAAGAGTTTTTGTTCTGCATTGTTTTTTGCAGTTAGCCTGAACTGCTTGCTTTGTTGAAACAGGAGACTGCAAGCCGAAGATGCGCATTCCAAAACTAAAAGGCGAGAGGAAGAAGAGGCAGCTGCATCCTCACCCTGGGCCCCAGCCCCCACCGCTCCCCCTGCACCAGCTTCTGCCACCACTGCTCTTGCCCCAGCCTCCACTCCAATCGCAGGAGGAAGGGCAGCCACAGATCTCTCCAGCAGAACAGGGGCCTGAGCCCAAGCTGACCAAGCCCAGCTCTGTGGAAGAAAGCCCTCCTCCGATGCCTGCCCTGGACAGCCTGTCCTCTGAAGCCCCCACCGAAGAGGAGGAGTCACAGCAGCGGCCCATCATCCCGATGCTTTATGTGGTTCCGCGGCACAACAAGAGCTCCTCGGAGAAGAAGCGCTTGTCCTGCCAGGAGGTTTTCGAACGCTTTGTTGCAAAAGATGCAGGTTCCTCCTCGGATCTTGGGGGGAAGGATGAGGAGAATGCTGACGGGGAGAGCACAGAGGTCTCTGCTGAACCCAGTAAACTGCAGGTAGCATTCAGGGATGTGGGTTGCATGATTGGGAGTCAAACAGCAGTTTGGGGTCCTGAGGGTTTCCTCCTGCAGAGGTGGCTGTTCCTTTAAGATCACAGGCACCACCCCGCCGCCCCCGCCCCCAGCTCCAGACTCAGTGGGCGGAGAGCAGCCTGAGCTTCCCAGCTGGGTGGGGACCTTCAGGCACTGCTTTTGTGTGTGGCCAGGTGGTGAGAGGTGTCGGCTGTAGCTGCTGGGTGCAGGGCAGGAGGGAGGGAGCCTTTTTCAACCTGGTGCCCTCCAGGTGCGGTGGGCTACAAGCCCCAGTGTAGCTGGCTGGGGATACTTGGAGTTGGGGGTCCTTTACACCTGCTGTGTGGTGCCAAGGGCTGCAGTACTTAAATCACCCTGTTGGAGAAAAGTTTAGGAAATTTTGCCTTCCTGTAGCCACATGGCATCTCCTCTAGTCGGATCATCTGATGTATTGTCAGTGCTACCCTGTGAAATAAGGTACTGCTGATCTCATTTTACTCAAGGGGAATGGAGTGCCCAAAGGTACACGGAACGCACAGTGGCGGGCAGTCTGTGAAGTCCTCTTTTGTAGCCACTGGAGCAGCCAGGCTCTTTGAAGAAGTTCCCTTTCTGGAACATCATTTATTCCACCTGTTGAAAGATCTTGTGTTGGTCACCTGTTGGCAGACAAGTGGCTTCTGAACACTCTACTTTTCGCTCTACTTTTCAGCAAGAATATATTCGGTGGGTTCAGAGGCGATCCCAGATGCATATGCTGGCCTTCCTTAGATTTAGAAAATTCCATGGGCTGCCTGCTGTCACTGTGGGAAGGGGGGAAAGGTGACAAGGGTTTGTGAGAGGTGAATGCGGGCAAGGGACCGAACAGCGGTGGGGGTCATTTCATGATCTCCAGCCCCCATGCAGTGTAGTACTTGCTGAATAGTAAGTAAGCAGGGGGCTTCTTGCTGAGATAGGGACCCGTCCGCTTGCTGGTCAGGCTCTGCTTGTGTCTCTGTGCTTCTCGTGTCTCTTTTGTCTTTGTCTGGTCGTGCTGGCCTGTGACCTGGCCTTCTGTACCATGTTGGGCTGCAGACACCGCATATATATCTGCACATCCATTCATATGCCTGTGCCCCTCTTGTGCTCTTTTTCTATGGGCAGAGTAGGACTGGGGCCATATCTCTGCCAAAGCTGTAGAGGAAAAGAGAGTCCACCTTCTCCATTTGACATTTGGGCAGCTAGTTTGCATTAGCTGAAGAGGGAAAGGAAGCTGCACCATGGACCTCAAGCCCTCCCTAAAATCCCTCTGGGGGCATTAGCTTTCATGTGCCATCTTCTTGCAAGCAGACATTCTGGACACAGGGACCCTGCAAAAACCAGTCTCTGTGCTTATCTTTAAGTACATGGGAAAGAAACTTGTTTACTTGGGCTTTCCTGCATCAGCTCCTGTATCCTTCAGGGGCAGGGATAGCCAGGCCACAGACTGGGCTAAGATCATGCTGTGCCACTATCTGAATTGGCTGGTGTTAGTTCATGGCCTTGGCCTGGCTTTTCAAGAGGCGGCCACATGTTCTTACAGACCAGAGAATGCAGGGTTTTGTCTAGACTCAAAAGCTGGGAAGTTTGCCCACCCTGAAGAATTTGTTTTCCTAGTCATCCCCCCGCCCGCTCCACCCACACTCCTAGCATAGCAGCCCAGAAAATAATGTTATGCCTCACTTTGAAACCAGAGTTTTGCTTGATGATATCTAGGTTTAAACACACACATAGAAAGCACACAGAGAAAAGCACTGATTGAGTCAAAATTTACAACTGTGTTGCCTATCAACTTGAGGGAAGAAAACAGCAGACAACTGCAGGCCTGTGATAAAGGAGCTACTGGTAGGGCAGGACTTGGTTGTAGACGTCCAGGGCAGATCTAATGGCTGGCTGAGTCCATGAAACATGAAAGCAAGCAGGCAGTGCTTCCATGGCCGAGGAACCAGGCAGATGGTTGTTGCGTGTTGTTTGTTCCTGTTTCTACCTGTGTTTTCTCTTTCTAGCCCCAGGAGGTCATGTGGGGTCATCTCAGCTGCTGCAGCATTGATAGGGAGGTGTGTTTTGTCATGTGGATTTGTGGTGGGGAAGAGGCCGTTGCAAGTTCCAGTGTTAAGTAACCCACCTTAACCTGTTGCAGGCAGTCCCACGCTTGGACGATATCACCTTGTGGAGGATCCCTAAAAGGGAGAGGCAGGAGTTATTCAAGCGAGTTAGCGGCAAGCCGGCAAGATACGCTGCAGCATTATTCATCCGAATGGTCCCCCCGGATGAGCTGTGGAGGTGGCAGAGCACCGTTAGCTATTGCGGGGGCAGAGGGAAGCGTGCCCTGCCCCGCAACGTGGTTGCCCGTTTGCGTCGCCTTCTGTACAAGCAATACTCCGACATAGTGGCGGCCGACTGGAGAAAAATCTGGTTGAAAATCAACAAGATCCTTTGGGCATAATGGGTCCATCTCCCAGGGCTTTTGCCCATTCCTGAATGGTGCAGGGATGTGTTTGGCTCTTCCCAGTGCCCTGTGCAGGCGGGATGCTGACTTTCTGGCCTGGGAGCTCTCCGTGGCAGGCTGTACCAGAAACCTCCAAGCAACCAGACTGTCCCTCAATGTGTGACAAGTGCCCCATGCCAGAGCAGAACTGTGTGTGTCCATATATGCCCATGTGTGCTGCTGGCAGCGCATGGGCAGAGCATATGTAATGTGACCCACCACCTGTGAAATGCTTGTGGCTTGTAGCCCGGCAATAAAGGTTTTCTTTTTCAGTTTGTTTCTACCTTTGTGCTCCCTTCTTTGTGTGCCCTTTTGCCACAGGGTTATGTCTCCGTCGCCATTCTGTGTCTGCTTGATGTAGGGTTGTCTGGTGGAGCTTTGGAAACATGATTCTTCATGCTTGGAGGCCTGTGGAGGTGGTGTGGCAGGAGGGGCTGCAACATAGATCTTGTCTGGGCATCAGTACCCATGGACTCTTTAAAGATGAACACTTGTCCGTGGCCCATGCAGCATCCTACTTCCTGTGCCTGCTGGTGTGTCCAGGCTTTATGATATTAAGATGGCATTAGCATTATAAGAAGGATGTTTTGTTCAGTTGAGGCCCAATCTTGGAAGAATGAACACAGTGGCGGAGGGTGGGGGCACAGTGGTTGGACGTGAGCTGAAAAAAGCATGGACTGCCCTGGGGCAGCTGGCGCTGGAGCCAGGACCAAATGAGTGCTTAAACTGATGTGTGGTGATGCTTGTTTGGGTGACCTGATCCACACATGGTGACAGCAAAGCACAAGGTAACCCACCAGCTGCAGGGATGCAGACCTCCCTGAACCCCTGCCATTTTAATCAGATAATAAACCATGGACCCACAGGTGGGTTGATTAGACCCTAAACAACCCATTGTTCCAGAATCACACAGCATTCTGAAAACCTCTGTTCTCACCAGTCCAAAGTTGCTTTACAGAAAGCAGGATGGTCACACGAATGCTGCATATCTCAGGTGAATTAACCCACTGTATGCCACTGTGATATGTCAACAGCCCCCATGTGACCTGAAATATTATGGGCTGTGTCAGCTGAAGGTCCTCCGATGCATCACTGCGTAAATAAAGAGCAGGGCTGCTATCTCAAGTAGGCAGGGTACTTCTTCTCGGTCTATGCGCATCACACATGTGGACTTTGTGCCTGTGCAGAGCCTGTTGCTGGGAAGCTTCTATGGCCAAGTGTTCATTTGGGGTGGGAAGCATGGTGAGGAGCTCTCATCCATCCCCCTCAATTCTGTTTTAACTGCTGCCATGTCTAGATTGTGAATCACCTCGCTCTCCTGTAAGTATACATTTTTTCTCTTGTTTTTTCCCTCTTTTACCCAGAACAAACCTTTTTTCATTCCTCTCACTTTGATCAACCTCTTTTCACTTTCCCCCACCCAAAAAAAAACCTCTACAAAAATACACATATTTCTACCTGCTTTCCTATCCACCACTCCCAGACCTTAAACGAATTGCCCTTTCTCTCCCTACGCCTTTCTCCTTCCCTCGTTCAGCCTGCTTCCCATCTTCCTTGATGGCGGCAGTGGAAGCCTTTAGGAGATGTGCTGCTTGTGGTAGCGAGTCGCCTGCATCCCACAGCCATTCCCTGTGCCTTCTTTGCTGGGGCAAGGGACACGTGGAGATCGGAACTCATTGCCTGGAAACACCAAGCCAATCCGCTCAAGGCTAAACTTTGGAAGAAGGCCCTGCAAGTAGCGGACTCTTCCAGAAAAGGACAGGACCATGTTTCTGCCTCCCCAGTGAGGTACCTCTGAGCTAAGCCATGGCAAAAGCGCATATGGTGGGTGACCACGCACCGAGGAAGGCAGCAAAATGCCTTTAAAAAGATGGCTGTCTGTTTGCCCAGGCACACCAATGAGTCTTCACCAACTGTCAACCATGCCTGTTCCCGGAAGCTGCTGGAGGCCTCCAGTACCATGCTGAGAAGAACTGGGAGCCTGGCCTGCCACAGTGATGGGCCACCATTTGCCCTGAACCTCTGCGCCCAAGGACTGTGCTCCCGGGAGCTGACCCTGGTGCCACGTGACTCGCTTTCATGATGCTCCCCGGGCACCCCCACAAGTCCAGTGACACCCCCTTGGGAAGCGGCTCAGTGCTGGAGTGCTGCGGCACACCACACCGTGCCAGCCCCAGCACGGCACTTGCAGGCCAGGGGACACCAGGTCTGTTCCCATTCTCCATTTATTGAATGGGAGCAAGCCTGCTGCTCTCCAGCATCCTTCTGCCCTGGAGATGGTATGGCTACTCTGACAAGGCTGACCACAAACATCAGTGCCCAGCCTCGCTATCAGGATGAGTCATGCTGAGTGCCACCGACACCAGGACCACGCATGCCACCTTCATCCTTTGGCACCAGAGAGACACGAAGGCAGCCTGGCCAGCAGCCTCCATCACTCGCCGTCTGGCCAACACTACTCCTTGACCACCAGTTGACTTCAGGACCCAGTGCCAAGTCACCACAAGGCCTTTTTGGGCAATCAACACCAGTGCAACACCCAGAAGATTTCAGCCACGATGAGCCACCATCTAACAGAACTTGCATTTCATCTGCCCCTTGTTCATCTGTCTATACCTGGCAGCCAGCTGCTTCGTTTGCCCAGCAATTGAGGCAGCAGTCTTTGCGTACCCACTGACATTCAGATTCCTGAGGGGACCCCAACTCAACCCTATACATGCGCATGGAGTCTGTCGGAAGTGCTACATGTCCTCACCAAGATCCTTTGAGCCCCTGGCTACAACTGACTTGCACTTCCTACTTTGGAAGGTGGCCTTCCTAGCAGTCATCATGTTGGCCTGTTGTACCAGTGAACTCTGTGCCCTCCAAGATGACCCACCACGCCTGACCTTCCATAGGGCCAAGGCTGCCCTCCGCCTGGACCCTGCCTTCCTACACGGACTCATCTTGCCTTTTCAGCTCAGTCAGGTCATTGTCCTCCCTGCCTTTTCTCCACCTCAGTGGAGTTCCCCCTGCACCTGCTTGATGTCAGAAGGACCCTCGCTTCCTTCAAGTCCAGGCTGTTCATTTGCTATAGTGGACATGAAAAAGGAGACTGGTTTTTTTACGGAAGCTCTCCAACCACATCTCAAATGCCACCTGCCCGACTTGCAAGATGACAGGCCTCCACCACACTACACAACTGAAGGCCCACCATATGGGCACTGGCCAGATCCACAGCCCTCCTTGCTAAGGGATCCCCCTGCAGGACATCTGCAGAGCGGCCATGTGGTCCATGCCCACATCATTTATCAGATAGCCTTGCAAGGGGAGACTGCTTGTACAGGAGGGCAGTCCTCTCCTCCATCCTTCTGTGACAACAGCATCCCTCCATCCTTCACAGGGTAAGCTTGCCAGTCACCCATATGTGTGATGCACTGAGACGGTAATGAAGAAAGGCAGGTTGCTTACCTGTTGTTCTTCAAGTGGTCATCTGTGCATTCACACAACCTACCCTCCGCCCCACTTTCTGTCGTCTCCCTAGATAGTGCCCTTACTCTTCATGGAACCAGATTGGGTCGGTGTTTCTCTTCTCCATCCAGAGATCTGTGGTGGTCTCCACAGGAACTGTGGGGACAGGCAGGAGTAGGCGCAGGGGCTCCCACCCAAAATGGATGCTTAGCCATAGAAGCTTCCCGACAACAGACTTTGTGCAGGCGCAGAGTAGAATGGTTCTGGTTCTTTACCTCCGCGTGGCAATGCAATCTATATTTAAAGCAACAAAAGGCAAGTTAACCACAGAAGAATTGCGGGGCTGTCTCACCTTGAGAGGCGTCATCTCTCGCATGGACGCACATGGTTACAGTGTGCCTGGGTTCCTGAAGGCCTGAGACCCAGAAGAAAATGGAGAATGAAAAAGCATGATGGGACTGACCAGGCTGAGGAAACGGAGAGGTCTGCTTTAGTACGGTCACAACATGCAGGGAATCACATTTCGCAAGAGTGTGGTTTTTCATGAGCCTTCGATGTCTTAATACAGCCCCTGACACATCTTGTTAGGGAAACAGTTGATGGATTTCCGGATAAACAATGAAAAACCTGTTTCTTCCCCCTGTGTTGCCTAGAGAATGCAGATAATGAGAATATCCCCAAAGTTCTCCTTTGCTGAACCGGGAATTTTGAGTAATCCTTAATGTATTACTATCTTGTATAGTCTGTAATTCCGTTTATATCCCACTTCTTTCCTTCAAGGATCTCCGGGAAGCTTACATCACCCTCCTCCCCTTTTCATTTTTACAGTGCTGTGGGACGGGCCAGGCTGAAAGTGAGGGACCCCCAGTGAATGTCTTGGCCAAGTGGAGATCAGGACCCTGATTTCCTGAATCCCAGCACAACACGTTAAACTGGGATGGTGCCGATTGGTGACCTGCAGCAGCAGGGGTTGGATGCAGGGCCTTCTTGACCCCTTCTGACTCTCCTGCTCTATGGTTCTGTGGACTGCTAGGCCACAGGCGCTCTTTATCAGGGTGCCTGTAGGAGCATTGAGTCACTTCTGTGAGGCAGCCCTTTCTCTCTCTCTCTCTCTCTCTCTCTCTCTCTCTCTCTCTCTCTCTCTCTCTCTCTCTCTCTCTCTCTCAAAGCATTTCTTGAATATTTGGCTCTATAACTGTAATCTGGATGGATGTGTTCATACCTGTTATATAAGAGCAGGTAGGTATGACAGTGGCAGGTACAAATCAGTTTTCCTAGAGGGCAGTTAGGAATTTGAATGCAGCAGGCGAGGTGTGCCAGGGCCTGGGTTTGATCTCAGATCAAAATAGGGACTTGAGGTTTGCCTCTTTCAGTGACTGCCATTAAGCCACTGTTCTCCTAGTTTCTCTTGAAGTTATGGCCCTGCACACCATTTGCTCTGACCCACGTGTGCAGATAGCAAATACCCTGTGCCTTCGGAAAGCTGGCCTCCATCTTTGAGGGCCATCCTGTGCTCCACGCCAGGGTGTGGGGTGCTCGGATGTTACTTTGCCGCTCAGTAAGATGTTCTTACAGGTGGCTTGGTGGTGTAGCAGAGTTGACTGGTGCGTGTGTGTTTGATTATTTCTCGCATTTTGGGCTTGGCCTATTTTCCTCTAGGGAACCCAGAGTGGTCATCATCCTTCTCCATTTTCCATTCTTTCCTCACAACAACCCTGTGGAGGTAGGCTAGGCTGATAGTTAGTTGCTAGCCCAAAGTGGGGACTAGAACTTGGATTGCTTGAATCACAGTTCAGTGCCCGAACCACTACACCACACAGGTAGAACACCAATTTTCCATGCACAAGCTCAGTCCCCGGCAACTCTAGGAGAGGAAAGTCCTGAAGAGTCACCAGCAGTCAGTGAAGGACAGCTTTGTGCAGCCTGGTTTCCTGCAAGCATCATATTCTACGACTTGCAGTTCCCTGATGCGGAGTTGTGCTCCTGTGGTTGAAGGACAGGCTGGGGAAGAGTGGTGGTGTCAGGATCCACCATGGGATGGCTCTGCAGCATAGGAGCGCAGGCACAGATGTGTGTTCCTGTAGGCAAGTGAGAGAAGGGAGGCCTTTCTGAGCTTGACTGTCCACTCCAGGAAGACCCATCCGAATGGCCAGTGGGGAAGAGTGCTGGGAGTTGAAGTCCCAAAGAACCAGAGGTGCACCTTCTCCCCACCCCTGCTGTAGGAAATTCTGCTAAAGTGTTTAATGTTAGGACCTGCCCTGTTTCCTGTGTAAAAGAGCGGAACATCCTGTACCCAAACATCATTTGAATGCTTATGAAGTTGTCCAGACCCAGAGTTGACGGGCGTGGGTCTTGCCTGTGGACCCCCATGTGGCCATTCTTGCCCCATGCTTGTCCAGCCATGCTTCTAAAAACTTTCCAAGGAATAGTCATGGAACACTCAGCTCATTTTGTTATCAAGGTGTTCTTATGACTCTGAAAAACAGCTTGGAAATGTCCCTATCGCCCTTTATACTTTGCTCCATGACCTCCCTATTTGGCACACTGAAAATAATCCCTGTCCTTGGAACCACATGAGCAGGGTGCCCTTGCAATTTGGGGCAGGCGCTTCTTCCATACCGTGTCCAAGAAACCTTGCCTTTGGATTTTAAATGTCTAGCCTTACCAGCCTAGGCAGTTCAAAGTCAGGAAAACCTGAGTTGGATTTTCAGAAGCCCATATGAACTCCTCCATGGGTGGCAGAAGAGATATTGAGTGCTGGAAAACAGGAAGCAAAGGCAGTGGGTGAGCATAATTCTCATCCATGTCCAGAATTTAGGCTACCCCAATCCCTTTTCGGGATCTGGCAGCATTCTGAGAACATCTCATAGGGCTGTCCTGCCAAAAGGCACCCCTGGACCTGGCTCAGGCTTTCAGTTAAAACAGCCTTCCCCAGCCTTGTGCCTTCCAGACAATAGCCTTGCTGGATGGGAATTCTGGGAGATGCTTTCCAAATGCCTCTAAAGGCCACCAAGTTGGGGAAGGCTGGATTCATGAAGACTACAAGACTACTGCTCCCAGTATCCCCCACCATGTCAGGGTCCAGCTCCAGAGCAGCAGCAGGCTGTTTAGTCTTCAGTGGGCATCTGATTGGTCCAGCAGAGTATGGACACCTGTCCCATAGCAAGCAGACAAGGAGCAGAGCTTGTCAGCACGAGCAGGGTCGGCACACAGGGGAGTTTATCTCGGTCCATTTTCTCAGAGAAACTAGCAGAAGGAGTGAGCGAGCCTGCTGGTGCGTGACCTTGAACGCCGTTGTCATGGTTAAGAAAGCAAGCAGCCCTCTCCAGTGCAGGGCTACTGGAACGCAGGCAGGCAGGCGGATGGATGGGAGTGGCCTGAGTGTGTTACGCAGGGGAGGGGGAAGAGAGAAGCGCACTCTTTGGGGTAGGTTGCATGTAGAGGCTGAAATCCCCTCTTAATGCACTCATTAAGGGCTGTGTGTTGCAGACCCACCCTTCCCTTTAAGGTGTTGCCCAGGCTGAGACTTTGCTGGGAACCTCGTCTTCAGAGTTCTTCTTTTACCCTCTGCTCTTTGCTTCTGTAACTCTTTCTGTCTAAGACATTCCTCCATCTGAGCTGTGAGAAACTCTTCTCGTGCAGATTTTGTTTCAACTGAAAACCTGAATCGTGCGTTTGATCTGTGAACTGTAATGAGGGATTCCCATGGAAAATACCGCTTTGCTTTTCATAGATCTTGGATTTTTGTTTTCCTGTGGATTCTGTATCTTCTTCACTGATAACCCGAAGTGCATGCTGGCTTAGATTGTGGTTCTGGGACTTACCCATGCCTGGACCCGTGTAGTTTGGAGAAACCAAAGAGGAAGCTGCGGTCATTGATACCCGTGCGTAGAAGGTCCTCTTGAATGTGTGCCTTGCCCCTCAGGTTTGAGAAGCCTTGACCACAAGGTCAAGTTTGAGGTTCCAGCAATGTTGGCTTAAAATTCTCCCCATTTGTAGATTTACTTAAGTCTTTTTTGTCTTTGATTGCCTATAATGGCTTACCAGGAAAATCATTTGAGCCCCTCGCCCTGCATCATGGACCTTTTAGACTTTGCAACAAGGAAATCAACGAATCTGACACGAGCTATTAGCTTCCTGTATTAGGACGTACAATTTCTTGCCGTCACCTATATGATTTCCAGAGCATTAGGGCCATTAAGCTTTTCCCATGAGAGATGGAGGCTTGTCTATGAAACCTGGTTTACTTAGCAATAAAAGTTCTCAGTTCCTGACAGTTTATATGAGTGTGCCAAGAAGTAGGTGGGAGATGTTGGGAATTGTAGCCCAATGCCTCTTGGAGGGCACCAGTTTGGGCAGGCTGCTGTAATGTCACAGTTGCTCTTTTGTTCCCACCCCAAACTAAACAAAATAATGATTTCTGTTTATTTCCCCCTCCCCCTCTCTTAGACATCTTCAACTTTTTCTAAACTGAAGATGGAGATTAAGAAAAGCCGGCGCCACCCCTTGGGCAAGCCACCAACACGTTCCCCCTTGTCAGTGGTGAAACAGGAAGCCTCGAGCGATGAGGGTAAGTGACAGCGAGGGCCCAGGGTGGGCATGTCACTGATGGGCTTCAAAGGGCCTTGAGGAAGGCACCTGATGGGCAGAATTCCTGGCATCAAGAGACCTGACTGTCCGGGATTGGGAAGATGCTCTTAACTAGCCCACACATGAGGTGTCTTGTTTAAAAGACTGTGGATTCGTTTGCCCTTTGCGTGCTGAAATCCTGCTGTTCTCTTTAGAGAAGGTTGGTCCACTGTCCTGTCGCGAGCAGAGGAGCGTGATGAGGGGTGGAAGGAGTGGTCGGCCAAAAGAGCTGGAAGGCTGTATGTTGCTCACCTGTGGTTGGTCGTTGGCATTTGAGATGCTCTTAGGTGCATTGCAGATTGGGCTGGTCTCGCCGTCTGCTTTTGCCAGCATAAGTACAGTCTTATACATACTTGGTCAAGAGTAAGTCACATCGTGTGTAAAGGGGTTTGCTCCGATAGTTTGGCCTGAAGTTGGTTAGCTCCAAAGGTGCTCACTGATCTCCAGGACTGTCCATGGTTGGGGTTCTCCCGGGCCCTCTCCTCTGTGGTGCATCCACATCACAAAAGAGCAGGACACAAAGAATGCAGATCGATGCACCTCGCTCTTCTCAAAATCTAATTGCAGCTCCAGCCATAGCACAAAGGCTACAGCATTTATAATGCACTGCAGGCTGGGCAGTGGCTATCATTGAGATGCAGTTGCCATTAGGAAGAGTTGATCGGCGAGGTGCCGGCTGGAAGAGCCAAAAGCATAAAGAGCAAAGATCACCAGCAGGCAGCTCTTCCAAATGTGCCAAAGCATGTTAAGGTGAAAAATGGTCTCTTGTGGTGGATGGCCAAAGTCCGAAAGGGGTAGCGTTTTCTTCGGCCTGTGCACCACTTGAGGCTTTGGGCTGCGCCCACACAGGCCTTGCCTGCCTGCCTCCCAGGCCCGATTCAGGGTGTTGGTTATGACCTGTAAAGCCCTAAACGGCTTGGGACCTGGATACTTAAAGGAACGCTTGCATCCGTATATGCCCTCCCGCCCCCTGAGATCGGCAGCTGATGCCCTTCTCCGGGAACCATCTGTGAATGACATCAGGAGGGTGAGTACCCAGAGGAGGACCTTCTCGGCGGTGGCGCCCCATTTATGGAATGCACTCCGCAGGGAGGTCCGCCTGGCGCCGTCATTATTTGCTTTTCGGCGCCAGGCTAAGACCTTTTTATTTAAAACTTATTTTAATTGTTAATTTATTTATTTAACTAGGTTTTTTTTTAGCCGAGAATGCACTGAGGTTTCATTGAGGTTTTATTGAGGTTTTTGGTACTGGGAGGTTTATTGTATTGGGGGTTTTAATGTATGGTTGACTTTTTTTGATGTTGTGAGCCACCCTGAGGCTTATTGCAATGGGGCAGCCTAGAAATGTTATAAATAAATTTCTTCTTCATCTGCCACAGAGATCAGAAGCAAAAGGGGCTCCTTCTTGTTCATCCAGTTTACTACTTACTATGGAGGCACAAGCCTTGACGATATCTCTAGTTAGTAAGGCGGGGAGGCGGAAGAGAGCGCCGTCATGGATGCAAAAGGAGGCAGTTAGGGGGATTAGACGAAAGAGGAACCTCCGTAGGAAATGGGCACTGGGGCAAATAGACAAAAGGGTATACCGGGAGGAGGAGGCCCGTTGTAGAAGGATTCTTCACAAGGTTAAGGCTGATTACGAGCCGAGACTGGTCATGACTATCAAGAGCAACAAAAAGGGCTTCTTACAGCATGTAAATAGGAAGAGGAAGGGGAGACAAGTGGTGGGACCACTAAATAAGGAGGAAGGGGATCCAGTGACTGATATGAGGGAACAGGCACAGATGCTAAATGATGATTTTGCCTCTGTGTTCTCCCCAAAGCGGGATGGGGGATATCCGCATAGGAGATTAGATGAGGCTGGGGACTTAGGGGCACAGATTAGAGTCACCCCCCTTGAGGTCGAGGGGCTCCTCAGGGCATTGCGCATTACAAAGGCTCCAGGCCCTGACGGGTTACACCCAAGAGTACTTAGAGAGTTGGCAGGGGTTCTCTCACACCCGCTGGCCTCCATTTTTGAGGCCTCATGGAGAACAGGTGAAGTTCCAGAGGGCTGGAGGGTGGTATCAGTGGTCCCAATTTTCAAAAAGGGTAGTAGAAAGGACATGGAGAACTACAGACCAGGTAGCCTTATGTCCATTGTAGGACAAACAATGGAAATGCTCATAATAGAGGGAGATCTGGTGATGTTAGATAGGGAAGGGAGGCTGATGGCCACACAACACGGCTTCCGCAAAAACAGGTCCTGCCAGACAATCCTTGTGGAATTCTTTGACAAGGTTTCAAGATGGCTAGATGGAGGGGATGCAGTGGATGTGGTTTACCTGGATTTCAGCAAGGCCTTTGACAAAGTGCCCCATGATATCCTGGTGGAGACACTGAGGAGTTTTGGGATAGACCAAAGCACTGTCCGATGGATTAGCGCATGATTGACTGACCGAAAGCAGAGGGTAACCATTAGTGAGGAATCATCGGGATGGCAGCCAGTGACAAGCGGGGTCCCCCAGGGCTCTGTCCTGGGGCCGATCTTGTTTAATCTTTTCATCAATGACATGGAAGAAGGGGTGAACAGTCTGCTGATCAAATTCGCAGACGATACTAAAATTGGAGCAGTGGTCACAACTGAGGAGCAGGTACTCTACATCCAGAAGGATCTGGGCAGACTATGGAAGTGGGCAGGAGACAACAGGATGGCGTTCAATGTGGATAATTGCAAGGTCTTGCACTTGGGGCATTGGAATGGGTGTCAAAGTACAGGTTAGGGGACAAGTGGCTGGAGAAGCAGCACTTGTGAAAGGGACCTCGGGGTGCTAGTTGACTGCAGGCTGAACATGAGCCAGCCGTGTGATGAGGTGGTCAAGAGGGCGAACGCCACCCTTGGTTGCATAGCCAGAAGTGTGGCTTCTAGATCGAGAGAGGTATTACTACCACTCTGCATGACTGTGGTGCGCCCACCACTGGAGTATTGTGCTCAGTTTTGGGCCCCTCGTTACAGGAAGGAAATAGCCAGGTTAGAGTCAGTGCAGCGTAGGGCCACAAGGTTGGTGGCTGGTTTGCAGGGGATGCCGTATGAGGTGAAACTGAGGGAACTGGGTCTCTTCAGCCTGGAGAAGAGGAGACTTAGAGGGGATATGTTGGTGACATACAGGCATGTGAGGGGGTGTCACATGGAGATGGGTAGAGACCTGTTCTCCCCTTCAGAGGAGGGCAGGATGCGCTCCAACAGAGCCAAGCTCAGGGAACCCAGGTTCAATGATGCCAGGAAGCACTTCCTGACAGTGAGGACCCTAAGGATGTGGAATGGGCTTCCACGAGAGGTCGCTGAGGCCCCGTCGGTGAGGGTGTTCAAAGATAGGCTGGACATGCACATGGTGGGCATGTCGTGAGCGGAGCCAGCTGGAGCCAGGGGTCAGACTAGATGGCCCAGTTGGTCCCTTCTGACTCGCTCTGTTTTCTGTGTTTCTATGTGAGCTAAGGGTGGATAGCACCGCCTGATTCAGAGGCCAATTTCTAGCCCTTAGGGACTCTCCTGCACTCACTTTCCTGCTGCTAGGCTAGGAGATGATGGGAGTTACAGTCCAGCCCTTCTGGAGAGCACATGAAGGATCCCATCCGATACCTACTCTTGCTTCTCAAGCCCTGGGCGTACTCACTGCATTGCATTGCTGCTTGGCGCTTGGGGAACAGGCATCCCACAAAGCTGTCTGTCTGGTGCAAGGACTGATGACTAGTAGTTGCCATTGTGGAGGAATGGCTTCCTTTCTAACGTTTAGGAATCAAAAGTGGCCAGTTGGCTGATCCAGGCATAATTGGGCCAGAGGCCCAGGATGACAGAAACAGGTGACATCCTGGGTCATTTATCCTCAGTCCAGAGTGTTGAGGAATGACTTCCTCTGACTTAATACTATTTTTTTGCATGACATGTTGAAACTCACAAGATCTAGGGGCTTCTTTGGCTGTGTCTGTACATGATATCTTAGCACATTTGTCCTTGGTTACACAGTGCACACTCCCTTCCTCCCACTCACTGTTTCCTTTTTCCTTTGGGATTCTTTCCCCTTGCTTTTCCCTCCTCCTCTTTCCTCTGGATCATTTCCCTACCTGCTTTGCTTGTCCTGATGCCTTCCAGGTCCTCTGGCTCCCATAGTTCCCCATGTCTTTTACTTACCCCCAGTTCTGGGGCTGATTTGCTTTCCTGCCTCCCTTGAGAATCGAAGCAGCTGATCCTCCATGCCTCTCCTTGACATCACAGGATAGATTAACAGCCAGAAAGTGGCTTTTTTATTCTTTTGCAGAACCTGTGCAAGGCATCAAAGTCCTGTGTGCTGACAGCTCTCCCTCCAACAATTAGAGCAGCCAGAAACATTGATTGCATCATGGCACCTCCACAATCCATTGTTTTGATGCAGGCGGGACAGCTGGCAGATTTTTTTTTTAAAAAACCCTTCTTTCTGCATTGTGTGACGGCTTCATTTCTGCTTGCCAGCGTGCCTGATCCAGCACGTGAGGCCCCTCCTCCCACCTTGAGGGGGCCCATCTTTGCTGCAAAGCCTGTCGTTCCTCGCAGGCACGCGTTGCAGAGCTGTCGAGCCTGGTCAGATCAAACCCTGACTTTTCCTGCTCCCTGTCAAGGAAAGACTAGCCGTCCAGCATCGAGTGTCTCTTGCAGGTGTTAACAAGAGTGCGCCCGTGGGGCTGAAAGCTGGGAGGGGAGAGGCCTGCATGTTTGTAAAGTGCTCAGGGCACAGACCCTTCTGTCTCTGACTGATCGGCACTAGTCGTGCACCGGCTCCCTTCATTTAACCGTGTGTGTCTCCTTGGCTTGGAGGAGCTCCTGGGCTCCCTGATCTGTGCTTTGAATAGATCCTGGGTAGGGTTGTAGTGACAAAGAGGAGGCCGGGTCCACTTGGGACACATTGAAGGGTCACTGCCCTCCCGCCTTGGGTGTCTCGGGACAGCATTTGAATTGGGCCATTTTGGGTCCACTACCTCTGATAGGTCCTTCTGTTGCAGTGGCATGGTTAGCTTTTAATTTAATCTCCTTGTTTGTTTGTCTTTTTAAGCTACCTTGAAGGTCCAGGCAGATCCAGAAACATAGCCATTGTAATTTTGTTAGGTTAATTGGGTGGCACACCAGTCACAAGATTACTTCTGTCCCTCTTCCTCTGTCGCATAATAATTGTCTCAGCCTTGACTTCTCTTTAATGTCTCAGCTGGTTGGCTTTAAGAACCTTCCAAAGGGCACACAAAATATTCCCAGCCATTTTCCCCGCTTGCCCGTGTGTCTGACCTGGACCTCTCTGTCTGTTCCTCAGAAACCCTCCCATTTTCCAGCGAGGAGGATGTTGGTGATCCAGAGCCCCTGAAGTCCTTGCTTTCCCTCCAGTGGAAAAACAAAGCACCCAACTTTGCCGCCGAGAGGAGATTCAACGCTGCCGCTGCCCTGAGCGAGCCGTACTGCGCCATCTGCACTCTCTTCTACCCCTACAGTCAGGTAAGCTGGCAGCAAAGGGACATCCAGGGCAATGCCTGACGATCCTTCACGGAGTGAGCAATGCCTTGACAAACCCCGCCTTCCCTTGGCAGAGCGCCCACTGTGGGGTCGGGGGGGGGAGAATTTAAATAATGATGATAATAGGGCTCTGACCGCCCCTGAATTTGTGGGGTGGAGAATGGCTCGCACAGGGATAGGGGCCCTTTGGCCTTCCTGATGCTGTGGGACTACACTCTTATCATTCCCATCCATTGGCCATGCTGGTTGGGGCTGATGGAGTCTGGCAGCATTTGGAGCACCACGAGCTTGGCACCCTTCGGTTAAACGCGACGTGGGCAGTCGGTTTGGTCCAGGGCCAGATGGTGTGGGGGCTGAGGCCCCGTCCCAAAGCCCCTCCATATGCTGTACAGTGGAGGTGAGCAACTTGTGTCCCTGCTGTCGCTTGGGCTTATGGCTCGGACTGATGGCCCAAGCATGCGAGGGCCTGTCTGTTGCCCACCCCTGTGCTAGAGGACGAGCGGCTCTTCTGTCTGTGTCGGTACATGATGCACCAGCCAGTCCCTGTCTGGCCTGAGCAAAGCCATCGCTGCTGCATGGGCAGGAGCACGCTTGCTTCCTCACTGGCCTTTTGGGCTACCACCTCAGTGGGGCTTGTGGGCAGCTTTGCCACTCGAGTGTGATCTCGGAGGCAGCAAGCCAGATTAGCATGAAAGGTTGCCAGGGTGGAGCGTTTGGTCACGGCTCGGGTTGGTCTATCACGTACTCCTCCGTCATACCTCATTGCTTTCTCCCTCCCATCCAATCCCATCTTCAGTGTTTCTCCCCCAGCTGTCAGACAGTAGTTTGTGGCCATGGAGCAATCAACTCCTCACTGGTCTGGGTTGGTTCCCTCCACTTGAGGGGTTTTTCTCCCAGTGGATGTTTTCCCTCCTGCAAACCTTGGAGTCATTCCATGTTGCTGATGCCCCTGCATTGGCAAGAGCAACACTCCCCACCCAGGCATCAAAACTGATGGGGTTGCCCTGCGGAGTACGTCTGGATCTGCACATGCTGAGCAGTAAGCTAGCAGAATGCCCCTTCCCATTTTGGTCTCCTCCTCCTGACAAACAATAATCCACAGCTCAGCATAACAAAGAAGATAGACTCAGACAGGAATGATCTAATCCAGACGTTCTGCTCTCATGCTGCTTTTCTATTTGCAAGCCATTTTTGGTGAGGAGAATTAAAATGCAATCTACAAAATCTGAAATGGACCGGTCCATTCCATGTGTAGCGCCAGGGTGGATGATTAGTGCTCTTCCGGACATTCTGCTCTGCACCTCCCAGCAGCCCCCACCTTGGAGGAGACTGTTTGAGGAGGGAAATCTCACAGGATGGTCCCACAGCTCTGTCCACAGCAGCCCCTGTTGCTGGTAGCAGCCTCATGCTGGCCAGTGCCTCTGTGAGCCTCCGTGGAGCAGCCTGTGGAGCCATGCAAGAGCTTCTGTGATCCTAGTTGCACGTTCATAAGTCTAGGCTAGTCTGTGCAGGCACATGAAAAAACTTAAGAATGGTACCCAATTAGATGATTATGCGGAGCTTGTGCAGTGTGGTGGAAAGCAGCAACCAGCAGGCTGGAATGCAGCACTCCTTTCCCGAGATTAATTTCAGTTTAATTTCCTCCTCATCAGAGTAAATAAGAGATAATATTTATGTGTGTTTTCTGGGCACAGTCTAGGCTGCTTTGATTATGAGGGGATGCTGGTGGGATTTCAAGTCCTGGCAACTTCTGCTGAGGGGGTGTATGTGTGCAATTTTTTTCTTGGCAACAGTTGCCAAGTGTTAAGCACAATGCACTGCATCAAATCATCACTACCTTTTGCTTCAAAGGTACATTAGAAATCAGATCATGTAGAACTGGCCTCAGCTAAAACACTGTGCAAGACACTCATGGTTCCTGGGGTGGCATTTCCGAACAGATCAGATGTGCTGTTAGCCTTACAGCATGTCCATCCCAGCTGTGAGCCACCTTCTGCCCTCCAGGACTGCAAGCCCTGTTGGCCGTGCTTGATAGGTGTCTACCCCAGTGCTCGGTTTCCATTTGTGTGCAGCCATTTGTCCCTGGAAGCCCGCAGGAAGTTCTTAGGTTACCTTGAGATCCCCTGCAGTTTGTGGGTCCTTAATGGCCTGCCTGCAGAGATGCTGCAACTCATCTTGTTGGGGTGCTGCTCTGCGTACTGACCCCTATCCAGTTCCCTTGTGTAAAGGGAGAGGGCCCTCTGTCTCCTTTACATGTGTGCTCATGGGATAACGGGCTTGTCAGGCTTCATTGGTATGTGAGAGATGGTTTCTCTCCTCCTGCATCCACATCCGTTCTTCTTGTCGTCCCTGGCAGTCCCTGGAAAAGCGGAAATTTTCAGAGCCAGAGGTGCCAGCTTTGAAATGATCTGCAAGTCTGCTAAGGCTGGTGAAATTTGTATCGAGTTAAACCCCAGAACTTCAGCCCCATGGGTGTGACTCCCTGGCATAGCTGAGAAGGGGGTACCTGAAGGCCAAACCAGCCTGGTGTGGAACTCCGTGCCCTTTGCCTTTTTTCCTGCAGTGCATTTCCAGATCAAGAAGGGGAAGCAGCAAGGAGGGAGGCCTCCGAGTGCTAAGCAAGGCCCAGAAATGGTTGTGCCTTCCCTGGATCGGGTCTGCCACTGTCGGTCGAGCACATTTCCCTATCCTTGCATGAGGCTACTGTATAATGAATTCTGAGGACACCGGTTTATTCCCCACCCTGGTTTTGCTACCAGAAGCCTTGAAGTGCCCTTCTAGAGAGACAGTCTCACTGAAGGAGTAGGGGAGGGTGCCAAGGAGGCAGGGGGGCAGAGTTTTGCTGCCAGTCCCTCTTCTCTGCCTCCCCATCTTACTTCAAGAGTGGTAGCTGCATTTAGATTATCTATATCCTTGCAGGAAGGGAAAACCAACTCCGCGTACAACAGATGCTGCTCATGAGTTTGTGGTGCTGTTAAGGGATCAGCAGCAGGTGCTTATTAGAGGACCCCCCCCCCACACACACACACACACTTCTCTCAAGGGCATAATGCCAGTGCTGCCCCAGTCAAACTTCCTTGCCCCTTGTGAGTTGCTCTAAGCAGCCACTTCCCCTCTGGCTCTGATTGTCTGAAATGACTGGGGAGCTGCACGCAGGCACTGAAAGAGGGGCCAGAACCTGCCCGTGCCAAGCACCTTCTTACCAGCAGCAGCAAGGAAGGGAAGGGGCCAGCTTGCCCAAGGGGATGAGGCAGGGTTTCCAGGCTGCAAAGCCATAGCTGGGACCTGATGGCTGTTCCAGGCAGAGGACCCGACAGGGTGGGACTGGGCACCCCTGATACAGAAATCTAACAAATAGATTTCTGTATCACTTACCATAGTTTTAAACAGTGTTTTGCAAGGTTAATATACATCATTGCTGAACCATTTACATATCACATTGATTAAATGCACTAAGCCCAGTACTCACAACATCATAATCAATAGCAACAAAAACAGGACCAGAAACTCCCTCAGAGAAGGCTTGGTCAAAGCGATGGCTGTTTAACTGGTTCCCGAAGCACACAACAGTTGATGCCTCTGGAATGGGGAGAGGGGTGTTTCATAAGGTGGGCACCCTGTGGAGGATCCCTGCTCCTGGGTCTCTGCAAATGGGAATCTTCAGGTCATGGTAGGGATCTTTGTGATTGCCCCGATCTGCACGGCGGACCCAGTCCTCCAGGTAATCCATTGCCAAGCTCCACGTGTGCCATTAAAGACAAGCTTCCCATTTCCAGAACCCTGTTAGGGAGCAGCTCTGCTTTGGCCCCTTTTCAGATACGAGTGGGGTCTCCCCCACTGCCATTAGTCGCTTGGTTGGTGCCTTCCCGTTCTTCATTTCCTCCCCACATCTTGCTTTTCTCTCCCCTTCCTCCACACTAGGATTGAAAGCCCTGAGTGTGCTGGGTCATTTTTTTAGCAGCACTGGGCATTCTAGAATTAAATAACTGTACTTAAGTAATGGAGGTTTCACAAGTCTGGCCAAATTGCTGTCTCCTTCAGAGGGCATCCAGCTTCCCCAGCTGCCCCTCCGCTTCCCTCCCCCTTGCCCCCCCCCCCCGCATGCCAACCCACACCTGTGACATGCTCCTCTCTAGCCTGAAGGAGCACATGCTACGTGGGCCTTTTGGTGATCCCCCAGGTTGGGGGAACCTGCCAGCAGTGGCTGTTCCACATCCCCTCCCCATGGGTGGCCTGTGCCCACAGGCACCCCCACTTCAGCCTTCCCCACGCTAGCACTGTCTGGGCCAGCTAGACTGCAACCCTGTCATCCCCACCAATCAGGGTCCCTGGGGACGTTGGGGCTGCCAGGCCAAGAAACCTCAGAGGATTAAGAATTCCATATCAAGCTGACAGTTGAAACGGCATGCATGTTCCTGTGCTTTCTTATTTGCGGTTTTATGACACAACTGCCAGGTTTCAGTGTCTGCAACTCAGTGGGCCTCCCAGTTTATAGCCAGAAAACGCTCCTTGGAAAGGTTCGGAAGCCTTGTCATTCTGTGGAATGTGAGAGGCATCTGCCTTTCTCTGTTCCAGGAAGGTGGGGGCTGGGGGGCAGGCTGTTCCTGCCTGGGCTGCTGGCTCAAGCTCACAGTCCCCTGGTCGTTTTAACATAGCACCAAAGTCTGTGGGGGCAGCTCCAAGCCTTTCATTAGGATCCCTTCTGTAGTCGCAGAAGCATTCAGGGTCAGCTTCAGTCCCCTACCTTGGTGTGGAGTGTTGGAGGAGTTTGGTCCTTAAGAGGTGTTCCAGTCCTCTACTTTGATGTGGGGCTGTTTTAAGAACTTACAACAAATGCCACCCACTGTGTAATTTCTGGCGACTGTGGCATTAAACATGCTGTAATGAAGGGATCTCACTGATTTGGCCTTCCATCTGTCAGAGTGCTAGAATTTGAAATTGCAGGACCATGGCCCTGGCAGTAACAGGAAACCATGGCTGCTCATGGAGTTAGTCGTGCCCAGACATGAACTTCCCTAGGACTTCTCCTTCACAGCCATGAGGAGGAGATCAGACGCTTCCGCTTCTAAGCAAAGCACACGTCCTAGTTAACAGTCAGCACTGGGATTTGTGTAAACTCGAGTTAATGAGCAAACCAGGGATTAAGTTCACAGCTTGATCCTGCCTTGTTTTCTTTAACCACAGTTCTTGCGTCTGGAGCTCATGTGGAAACTGTGGCTTGTTTAAAGTAAAACGGAAGTGTCCCCAATCTTCTTGCAGCCGTGAAACAGAAGGAGAAGGGAGGCTTGGGCAAGAGGAGAGCTCATGGCAACTCATTAATGTGGGGGCCAAGCCATGGGCTCCTCCTCCATCTGAGGCTGGCCTTGGAGCACTTATGCAAGGAATGGGGCAGATGACAAAAATTAAGCAAAGCAATTTCTTTTCTTTTTTGGTGGTGTCAGAGTATCCAGGATTCATATACGATCTTCTGTCTCTCCAGCCTTGCTTTATAAGGGAGTGATTTTGTGTGTGTTTTTCTCCTTCGAATCCTTGCAGATGGAAAAAGATACAGCCTCTCTGCCTCCTGGGGAAGCTGCCTCAGCCCAGCCCCCTTTCAAAAGCGGGCAGAAGACCAAGCCACTGATCCCAGAAATGTGCTTCACCTCGAGTGGCGAAAACACAGAGCCCCTCCCTGCCAACTCTTACATTGGGGAGGATGGCACCAGCCTCTTGATATCGTGTGCCAAGTGCTGCCTGCAGGTTCATGCCAGTAAGTGTGTGCTGGGACCGCATGCTGCAGTTGCTTGTTTGCTTGCCTCGCTTCTCTGCAGCTCAGGACCTCTGCCCAGACTGCCTCCAGTTCTTCTCCTCAGGCCTTCAGGAAGCCTCAGGGCATCACCCCTCCATCTACTCTTTTTGAACCAGGACCGACACCAGAATTAGGCCACAAGTGGCTTAGAAGGAACAGCCTCCTAAGAGCGTCCCTGGGAGGAATGGAAACACCCGCAGGGGCCCCACATGCCAGAGATTCTCAGGCCCCCCCCCCCCCGCCCCCAAGCTGATCTGCAGGTCAGAGTGTGTGGCCCCCTAGCCCAGGGCTACAGAACCTTTTTTAACCCAAAGACCAAATTGCGTTTTAGTCGGGTAGGGGACCAGAATGCCAGCATGATGCAGCTTGGAGCTTTCCGGGCCAGGAACTCAACTTTTGGAGGTGCTTCAAGCCTGATGAGGATGTGGTCGTCCTGCAAGTCCCAGGAGGGCAAGCTGGCGCCCAGTGGCTCAGACATGGCCCCTAGGTCTGAGGTTCTGCATGGTTCTGCATGGTCTGAGGTGTTGCCTCTTTGGGCGAGCAACATCTCTCCAGGGCTTCTGGCAGAATGAGGGCCTCGTAGTGACAGGCTGTACTTGACAGCTGCAACATGAGATGCTGTGGAATGAACCTCATGGAGCTACGGTCACTCTACCATCTCCTCCCTAAAACTTGTAGTTTATTGGGTTTTTCTTTGACTCTTCGCTTTTTAACTGTGTTCTCCACCTTTCTGGCATCCTGGTCAACATGCATCATCCATGTGCTCACTGCTCTTCGGCACGCATTCTGTTCAGTTATTTTTAACTCTCCTCCCTGCATCCCTGGTCAGTCTTCTCTGGCTGGCTGGCTGGCAGTGAAAGTGGGCAGCCTCTCGCCTGCTTTATTTCCTGTTCTTTGGGAGCAACAGAGCTACTGAGATGTTGATCGATAACATGCCAGTGCACAGCTCTCCCTTGAATTGCAAATCCATTATAGACTGAGAAGCCCTGCTGGGGCTGAGGGGACATCCATCTCCAGTGATGCTGCTGCTTAGACCAGTTTGTGTTCAAACAGCCGCTTGCAAGCTTTGAAGTTTTGCAGGGTTCGGAATGCTGGTCCAGTTTTCTCTTGTCCTGTTTCTCATCAGCTGTTTTTGTGGGCTACAGGGGGGTGTTGGGGTTTCATGAAGTGAACTTTTCCTTATCTGTGTTTTGTCCCTAGGCTGGAGTGGCAAAAAAAGTAGGAAAGTTAGTCTGGTTCGAGGGGGAAAACAAGAATTTGTGTAGGAGCATGGGATCTGACTTTTCTCTAGGTCAGTTGCTCCCCTCCAATTTTCAGAGCCTCTTCCAGCATGGGCAATGGCTAGGGCTGATGGAAGTCGTAGTCCAACAACATCTGAAGACCCGGAGATCACCCCTGCCCAAAGTCCACCAGCCTGAAATGCTTAATGCAACACACGGAAGATCCTGCCTTTCAGCATGACCTGCTTGGGGCCACTGTTAACTATGACAGCAGAAAGAAAATTTGAAGCAAAATTCTCTCCACTGAACACACACACTTTCTTAAAAGGTTGCAGAAGGCTGCCTTATATGGGACCATCTGCTCCAGTTTTCCCCTGCATTCCATGGCAGCCATGCTCTGAGACACCAGATAACAACTCGTGTTTCCAGTCTGCTGGGAACTGCTAATGATCCAGCTGCAGACTTTCTGCTTGCCCAGGATGTTCTCTAACTGTAATCATACAGCTGTTTCCAGATAAAGTGGAAAGACTTTCCAGATAAAGTTACCTTGTTTATGATAACTTGCACCAAATTAAGACATTGGCCCATAAGTCACACTGGAACTTTTTGGACAAAGGAGAAGTAAGTGGGTGGAGAGATCAGGGTCTCGTTGCAACTCAGGAAGGCTGCCTTCAGACATTGAGAGAGCAGTCCTGGGGATCTGGGTGTGTACCCCAGGGACTACCCCAGGGTGGCTTGGGCAACCCCTGTTGGGGACAGATTAGACCCTCCGCCTGTTTGCAGCTGGCCTGGAGAGAATCATATCAGCTGCCTCTCTGAGCTCAGAATATTGGCCTTGGAGAGGAGGAAGGGCCAGGCCACGGGGGAGGGTGGCTGAAGAACGTACAGATCCTCTGCCAGCCTCTTTCCTTCCCCCTCCAAAATGTCCTTGGGAGGCAGGCTGACCTGTCTCTCTAGTGGAAATAGGGCAGTGGAGGATGGGGACGCCAGGATTGCCTCTGCTGCCCCCCCCCCCCCCCCCGGTCCAGCTTCAGCCCAGCATCTCATGGGAATTTTGAAAGCTGAGTCACAGGCCCAACTGGTTAACCATGAGGAGACCCTCCCAACTTTTGCACTTCCACTCAGGAAGGAAGATGAAGGTGGGAGTAGGAGTGCAGGATTTGTTTAAACAGGCACAGACATAACTCTGGGTTCTGAACACGATCAGGGTGCGGCCTGGTCTATCCTACCAGGGTTCCCCTTTCCCCCCTGGACTTAGCAGTACCCCTGAAAGAAGAAAGCCGCAGTGCAGAGCAGCCCAGCCAGAAAATAACTGAGAGGAATCCAGAGGAGTCTGCCTCTTTCCGAGCTTGATTTGGAAACTTCCCCTCCAAAAGAGCAAAGGACGTTTTCCTGTCAGATACCAGTGCTTTCCTTGGTGCAGTGTTCCTGTTACAGATTGGGCTCCTGGCAGGACAGTATCTATTAGAAGGTAGTCCATTATTTTATTGGGTACTTTTTCCTCTGACACATCTATTACAGGCTGGCCTCCTCTGAAGGTTTTGGCCTGAGCAGAATGGCTAATTTGGAAGGCTGGGAAGGTCTAGGAAGGGCAAGCAGAAAAGTTTCTGAAATTATTTTCTCTCAGCAGTAGCTTCTCCTCAGCATGGCCTTTTAAGAACCTTTTTCTCAAATGAAGCCTAATTTCGTGGATTCTCAAGGGAGGTGGAGTACACCAGCTTGTGTGGGGGATAGAATGGAGTCTCTTGAAAGGGGGCATGACTGGCTGCAACCATGCTGTTGGTTGCAAGCCTCATTTCCCCTCCGAGTTCTGTAACTGTGTTCAGAGTGCAAGTATAAAATGCAGCTATTCAGCAAAGCAAAACCAATGAAAATCTAGGATTTAAGAGCCTGGAAACCACACTGCTTGTTAAAGTGCATCTCTGTCTTTTCTTTCTTCTTCTTGTGTGCTGTTACACCTTTATGAAAATGAGTATTTTCTTTTGAGGGATAACTTCCTTGCTCCACACATGTGGAATTCTCTCTTTCCTGCAGTCATAAAGCAACAAATCTTGCAACCCCTTTGCATACCTTTTGGGCTCCATAAATATTTCAGTTAAGGACAGCCTTCCATTTTGGGTTTTCTGATTGGCTTTCCAGAGGAATGGCAGCCAAGTTCTTTTTCTTGTTTCTCTTTTTCCCTTTTCAGACCAGGTCTGAATGGACTATTCCGGCCAGCCTGCTCTCTCCCTCCTCTTCCTCCTTTTTTTTTTTTTTTTTTGGGTGAGGGAAGACCTGAAGACAGTTTCAAAACAAGCGCTTTTCGGTTCCTGAGAGAGTCGTGGGAGTGAGAGGTGGGCAGTTTGGATGAGCTTACCTTGCACCTTTCTCAGTGTGATGCTTCCTGCTTTGTTCTAGGTTGCTATGGGATACATCCTGACCTTGTGAGTGATGGGTGGACCTGTTCCCGGTGTTCGGCCAATGCACTTCTAGCGGTGAGTTAGCACTCGCTCTTGCAGGCCACAGAAGCTGAAGATGCTGGGGAAGAGGTGCTCGCCAATGGCAGTGAAGATGGGGCACTCCATTCATGGAACACTCTCCCGAGGGAAATTCCCCCAGTTCCACCCTTCCTTTACCCCAGGCATCCTAGGATCAGGATTTAGATTTTATTTATTACTTCCAAGATTTATATGCAGCTCTGCATTCTAGTATGGAAAATTTAAAGTAGTCAAGATTAAAAAGTAAAACATTATGTTAAAAACACAATCAATGGAGCTACGGTTGGTTATTTTAGGAAGAGCACTTCCCATGCGTATGTAAGGAACATATGGAATGCACTCCCCAGAGAGGTCCGCCTGGCGCTGTCATTATTTGTTTTTTGGCGCCAGGTTAAGACCTTTTTATTCCAGCAATATTTCAATAAGTTTTTGTATTGTCTTTTCTATGTTTTTAACTGCAGCCAGTGTGGGTCGGGAATATATTTCTGTCATATTTTTGTAAGCCGTCCTGAGACTTTTGCGACAGGACGGCATATAAAAATCTTAAATAAATAATAAATAAAATAAGGGTGCAGCACATGGAAAATCTTGTGGACAATACAAGCACGTTCCTAGTGACTGATGTTATTTCAAAAGACATATTTGACTATTGATTTAATGTGTACCTTGCCTTTCTACCACAGAGATTCCATGTGAGGCAGCTTTTGTTGTTGTTGTTAGTCGCGAAGTGTCCGACCCATCGTGACCCCATGGACAACATTCTTCCAGGCCTTCCTGTCCTCCACCATCCCCGGGAGTCCACTTAAGCTCATGCCAACTGCTTCCGTGACTCCATCCAGCCACCTCATTCTCTGCCGCCCCCTCCTTCTCTTGCCATCTATTGTTCCCAGCATTAGGCTCTTCTCCAGGGAGTCCTTCCTTCTCATTAGGTGGCCAGAGTGTTTCAGTTTCACCTTCAGGGTCTGGCCTTTTAAAGAGCAGTCAGGGTTGATCTCCTCTAGGACTGACCGGTTTGATCGCCTTGCGGTCCAGGGGACTCGCAGGAGTCTCCTCCAGCACCACAATTCAAAGATGGAATTCTTCGGTGCTCAGCCTTCCTTATGGTCCAGCTTTCACAGCCATACATTGCAACTGGGAAAACCATAGCCTTGACTACACACACTTGTGTTGGCAGGGTGATGTCTCTGCTTTTTAGTATGCTGTCTAGATTTGCCATAGCTTTCCTCCCCAGGAGCGTCTTTTAATTTCTTCTTTCAGTCCCCATCTGTGGTGATCTTGGAGCCCAGGAAAATAAAAACTGTCACTACCTCCATTTCTTCCCCATCTATTTGCCAGGAGGTGAGAGGACCGGATGCCATGATCTTAGTGAGGCAGCTTAGTATCACAGATAAAGAAAAACTTGATTAAAATAGTAAGAAAACATGTACATTTAAAAATGAAATCAAATTTTTAAAAATGGGCAGAAGCTTTGCCTAACTTCAAACTTACTTTCATGAGGAATAGAAATATGCTTGTGGTAAAAAAGATTTTTCAGCTGTTGCACCCTTACCTAATCTCTCTTCTCCCTCCTCCCTCCCACCCTCTCTCTTTCACACACACACATACATACTTATTCTTCCCATCAAGGCATTTATGGCTCGCCATCAAGTATATGCTTTTTTCTATTTGTCTTAATGTCGTTTAACCTTTGCCTCCTTGTTATCTCCAGGACTGCTGTCTGTGTAATCTCAGGGGAGGAGCCCTTCAAAAGACCACAGATGGAAGGTAAATTGGGTACCAAAGACATTAATTTGTGTACATTGCAATTTCTGAAATACCAAAGCATTCTGCGAGGAGGCCTGCCCCTGTTCAAAAGTGGGGGGCAGTTCCTTCCAAAAGGATGGAGAAGTCCTGGAAATGTCCCCCCCCCCCCCCGCCCTGGAAGGAGACAGACTTGCAGTGTGGTTCCTTCAAGTGCATCATGTGCAATTGTCTCACTTTGACTGTGACCAGAGGATTTGGTTTACCCGTACAAGAAGATCCTGGAAAGCCCCTTGCTTTGACCATCTTGCAGAATGGGCTTTGCATGCATTTCACATTTGTGAAGTCTGCTGGGTGCTGCACGAGACCTTAATCTGCTCAGTTTCTTCTCTTGTAATATCTTCTTAACACTTCAGGGAGATTTTCACACCTAAACCTAATCTTGTTTTTTGTGTTTTAGTTTCAAATGGGTACATTGTGGCATGGCCACGGCCAAGGCCTTGCCGTTAAAGGGCAGCCTTTGCCTTTCCTTACTGGTGGAGGGGTAAGCCCCCACCCCACCCAAAAGCCACTCTTCAGACTCCTCCCAAACCTTTGAGAGAGAAATGGAAAGGGCACATCTCAAGGGTGAGCTTGACAAAGTGAGATGCCGAGGGAGTAAGCCTTGAGATTACCCCAGTGGATCATTTCTGCACAAGCTGTCCTAGTTCAACAGGAGCATCACCAAAAGGTGCCTGACAACAGTTGGAGCCTCAGTCCACCTGGCTCAGCACTGTGGACGTGAGCCGGCGGCAGCAGCTCCCCAGGGCTACCAGCAGGAGTCTTCCAGCCTTCCTGGAGATGCCGATCGAACCCGGCACCTCCTGTGTGCAATGCAGGCTCTGCTGCTGAACATCGCCCCCGCCCTGGTCCCCCCAGAGTTGCCGCTGCCACTGCCACTCTTCACCAGTGACTGGCACTTGCTGGGCCTGTGGACCGCCACCGCTGCTCACGTTGGCTGCCCTGCCTCCTGCACGGAGGCTCCTCAGCCTCAGTCAGCCCCTCACAACTGCCTTCTGGGGAGACACCTCCTGCTCGCATTTCCTCCCAGGACAGCAGGTGCAGGTGGTGTGGTGCTTTCATTCTGTGAAAACCTCATCCTGGCCAACTGTGAGGAAGAAGTGGGGAAATGGAACTGTAGCCCCCCTGTCCTCCCTTGTCAGGGCTCCATTGGCTGCTCTCATTGCTGGACACAGCCGCATCCTCCCTCTTCGTGTTTAGACCTTTCAGCGCAGCCACTTTGCCTTTGCATCCTGCTTCAAAGGAGGGCAGTGAGCTGGAAAAACTGGGCTGCATAATGAGACCTGAGGAGAGTGCCCAAGTTTCAGCCCAGAAGAAGCGGCTGAGCTCCCCGTGACCTGTGCAAGTACCAGCTTCTCCTCAGTTGAGGCAAGAGAGCGTATGGGGGAAGGCAGGCCACTTGCTTTCCTGGTGCTGCGTGTGAGTGACAGCAGGCAGGGCAAACCAGGCGTGCAGCATTAATGGATTGAGCCAATCGATTAAACCTCCCTGGATCAATGAACAGAGGGGGTCCTTGAATAATCAGGCATTGCCCCTTTGCTGGAAATCTCTGTCATGTGCCCTTCCAGTGCTGCGTTGAGGCAGGCCACAGCAGTAGCTCTCCAGCGGCACTGTCCTGCAGTTGGTCCCCTTAGCTGGACGTCTGCAGTGGCACCAGCAAAGCAGACCAGTGTCTAGGCAGACTGTTTGGCTTTTTTGATGCAATAAGTTGTTGTATGAAAAGTGTGTCCATCTTCAGTTTACACACCTGCATATTGAACTGCTTACTCAGTGAAGGCCCGAATAAAACCCCCACGAAGCTGCACTGTAACTTCCTTCTGAGGGACTGTCTTCCCTTTTACCTCTCTGGGCATCGCCTCAAGCGGTCAGGCAGAAGGAAGATCTCTAGGTGTCTCCCACTTCCCCTCCTGGAAGCTTCAGCCAACATGGCCAGAAGCACTCGGAGTCGAAGCCCCTTGTCCTCCCGCGGACTTGCACAGCCCAGCCGCAGGAGCACCGTGGCAAAGACGCACTTGCCAGCCTCTACAGTGTTTGCAGTCCAAGGGAGGGGAGCATCTTCTCAGTTTTCCCATCTTGGGTGCTTTGCAGGTGGGTCCACGTAATCTGCGCGATTGCAGTCCCAGAGGCCCGTTTCCTCAACGTCATTGAACGTCACCCTGTAGACATCACTGCCATTCTGGAGCAGCGGTGGAAACTGGTAAGAGCCCCTCGGGATGAGTGCAAGACGAGGTGCGTGCGTGACAAATGACATGGGCGTTCATGTGCCTAGACTTGGAGAAAAGGGGGAGGCTGCACTTCGCTTTCAGGGAGGTCTGCCCTCCCTCTCTTGGGCCAGTGGGGCTCTGGTCCTTGCCATTCAGGTGAAAAGCACTCATTATTCAGCCTGGAGTGACTGCATTGCATTGATGCACAAGCGATAAATGGCACAGAGTCAGCTCCTTTATGGATAACCTGACATTTCCTGCTTGCCCTCCTCTTCATTACCCGTGCTTCTAACAGCAAATTAAAAATCCTTTTTTTACATGGAACTTGCTTGTTCTGCTTAATGGGCCTCCCTGGAGGAACTTGTTCAGTCTCCTGCAGCTGCTGATAAGGCTTTGCTGCTTGTCCTGTCCCCGGGGAAAGTGGTGGTCTCCCTTTCAGCAGGCTTTGCTGAGATTCTGTTTTGCCCCCGTCTTTGGCATGTGCTAAGTTTCTAGCCCCTGTTGTCACAGGGAGACTCTGTGCACTGGCCATTTGATAAGCTGGGAATCGGTCTTAAAATGTAGGCAGACCTCAGCAGGACAAGAAGGTGTATAATCTGAACTCCGGGTTCTGCATGAGGCAGTCTCCTCTGGGGAGGAAGAATGCTGAGTGGCAAGCAGAAGCAGGGAAGGCACTGTGTGGCTGGTGGAATCCCAGAAAGCAGCAGTGGCAGAGCGAGGAGTGGGTGGGTCTGAGCAGGTCAAGCCTGGAAGCAGCAGCCAGTTGCCCCAGGGCACCAAGGTAGGTGGGCAAGCATTGGATGGCTCTCTGCTTTGAAGTGACAGGTGGCCCTCTAGGGCATGCGTGGCTGAGCACTTCACAAGGAAGGGGCTCGGAGGGATGGGGATGGCCTTGCTTTGAAGGAGGAGGTTATGATGGGGTGAGAGCAGCCAGGTTTCAGGCCAGGGGGTTGGGGTCACTGGGGCAAATAGAGCATGAGGGCGAGGTGGAGATCTTTCTTATAACTCAGTCTCAGTTGGCTCCTTTTAGTGAGGACAGAGCACTGGGGGCCTCTCACTTGCAGCAGGGAGGCGGAGAAACTGGCCCCGGGTTACTCCAGTTGCCATATTCCATTGCCAGGCCTGGCACAGCACTGCTTTTGTCCCTGGGGGCTGGACGTGGTAGGATTTCCCCTGGATGCTGCGACAGAAATGTCCCCTTGGGGGAGTGAAAGCCGGCAGGTGCCACTTCAGGGCAGGGAGGACTCCCCAGTGGCACCATTCAGTGGGGTGCCAGCCGGGCAGCAAGGCCAGGCTCTCCTCCTCGCCTTGCTCTGGCGCACCACCTGGTCTGTAAAGAGATGCCTTGGTGCGCTTCCTGATTGATGGGGCTTCGTGGGGCCCATGCCCGTAAATCATCGATGATGCAGGGATTCAGAATAATTAGCTGTCATCCCCTCCGTGGAGTACATGAATTGCGGCGTTCTTTGCAGGGTGGATGAGCAGGAGGAGATGTTTTTTCAAGCGTGCCTCTGTTTGGGGATATGGATGTGTACGGCGTTCTCTTCTGCTCCCCCTCCTCATAGCCATAAAGGGTCCCGATAATGTTTCATCCTGAGGGATTGAGGGCTGCAGGCGATGCTGGGCGCCTTTATCCCTGCCTGACTGGCAGGCTGTGCATGCACCTGCTCTTGCATTGCGTTATTAACTTCACTTGCTGGAGCTCTTGGTTTTGGCTGGCCGGGTGCAGGCTTGGGAGGGCGGGGGCAAGCGAGCTCCATCCCAGCAAGGTGCTTCTGGTTCATCCCATGGAGAACATGGGGCCTTGGAATTCAGCACATGCTGGGCTCAAAGGAAAACGCTGCACCCCAAGCAGCCAGGTTTCAGGCCAGAGCGTGTGCCAGATGCAGGGTCTGACTCTGGGGCACAGGTAGCAGAGAGGATGTGTCTCTGGATTTATTTGATTTATATCCCACTTTTCTTCTATGAAAGAACTCAAAAGTGTCTGACTTAATTCTCTTCCTCCTGCATGCAATCTCTTCCCCACAACAATCCTGTGAGGCAGGCTGGGATGAGAGTCTGTGCCTGACTTAGAGTCACTCAGCAGGCTGCATGGCTGAGTGGGGACTGGCACCCAGATCGCCTGAGCTGCAACCCTGTGCTCTTAACCACTGCACCACACTGCTGTAACCCCTTCCCTCCCTGCCAGACATCCTACACTGAAGAAGCAAGCCTGGAGTGACTGCTCTGTTCTTTGGCTCTCCTGATCTGACAAAGCCTTATCAGTGGTGACACCTGATCAGTGGAATCCCCTCCCAAAATATGCTCTCCTGCATTTGTGTTTTTGGCAGCCTGTCCCCCAGGCATTGCATGAATGGTTCTTGATGCTTCTGGATCACACCTTTGTCGGTCTATTGTTTCAGTTTGGTTTTATGGGCTGGAATAGTTTTATCCTCTGCTGTGCCTTTTCTTGGTTTTTCTCTGTCTTGTGGTTGCTCGTTTCAGTTACTGTAGTTTATATTTTTGAATGCATGGCAGGCCCTCTTTCAGCTTCCTGTGTGCTGTCACCAGAAGCCATCCCTGGAGTTATTGACAACACTGAAATACCACTGTGGGCTACTCTGGTGATGGCGGCATTCAGGAAAGCCTGGAAGGACCGGACCTTTGTTTGGGGGACTTTGTGCTTCCTGGCTGTTGGTTGCATGAGTGGACCCTTGCTCAAGGAGTACGGCACTTAAAAATGAGTCCCACGCTGTGTTGCACACGAGAGAACAGAGGAATATGTGGAACGAGGGAGGGCACCAGCCTCTCCCCCCCCCCCCACCATGGAAATTGCCTTTGCCCTCTTCTTTCACAGACTGGGGAGAAGAAGGGATTTGGGGACAGTAGCTTCATCTGTGCCAGACCCCTGGCAGTGTGGGAGGGGTGTGGGGCAGGAGAAACTGGTTCCTAGCATCCTGGCCCTTCATCATCATGTGGGCCAAGGACTGCTGCCAGGCTCTTTTTCTGGTCCCAATCCCACAGCTTTAGGAGGACATGGGGAAGTGCCTTCCACAGCTGGGAAACTCTCTGGTTCCATGAGATATAGTTGGGCAGCCACTCCTTGGGATCCGTTATTTTGCAGTTGACATTGGGTGAGATTTGGAGATGTTGGAGGGCACAATAAGGGGATGGGGTTGTGATGCAATGACGGGTGTGAAGTGAAGGAAGCTTTCAGCAGCAGCTCTGGGTTTTGCCCCGATGGCTTCACTGGCCTGCTCAGAATTCCGTTGCCTTTTTTTATTCATTTGAGCACATGTTGAAGCTTCAGTTTGAAGCAAAAAACACAAGCATGCAGACTGTCAAACCATGGCCCCATCACCCAGTGTGCAGCCCGGGCAGCTGGTCAGTACCAGTGAGATCTCTTTACTAATTGTCCATACTGAAATCCCCCCTGACTAGGCCAAGCACTGATGAACGATGTGCCCGATAGCAGTGCTCAAGGGGCTACTCAGTGCCTCTGCTGGGCACGTTGCTCCTGCCGCCGAGCCGATTCCTCCACCGAGGCCACAGGCTTGGCATGCGTCTGGCTGCAGCGGGAGGCAAAGCTCTGCTCCTGAGCTGGGGGGACATTTCGGCCCCGAACCGAGAGAGTCCCTGTTAGTGCGGGAGGCTTGGCTGTCCAGCCCTCGGGACGCTGGTGGTTGCAGCTCTTGGGGACGTGGAGGGAGAGAACCAGAGAGCCAGGCCCTTCCCATGAATGCGGATTCCAGTGTATCTTCTGTAAATTCATCCTGCTCTGGGTTTAGCGTGGTGTGTTCCTTTCACCCTTCTTCTCTTTCTTGGGAGGGTACAAGGTAGATTGTGCTGTCGGACTGATCAACGATGCCTTTATTTATACATTCATAGCACCAGCACTGTGGCATTTCCATTAGGGCTTGATAACTTTACTGTGCAGCCGCAGTTTCTGCAGCGATGATCACAAATCTAGGTGCTGGTGCCGATCTAGACAGCCAGCTGGTGGCAGGAGTCGGGCAAAGAGGCGGGAAGGGTGCCCTTTCTTTGCTTTCTGCTTCCTCAGAAGAGTGGATGATTTGCACTGTGCCTTGGCGTGCCTGCGGGGAAACGGACGCAAAGTGCTGGCCTGCCCACTCTTTCACGAGGTGTGGGTGTGCTGGAAAGGGCCTTGGAGGAGCCGGGGCAGCAGCCAAGAGCGGAGAAAGCAGGTGCACAGTGGCGAGAGCTCTTGAGCCATTCGCTGAGCAGTAATGCTGGCCTGCGCTTCCTCCCCAGAAATGCGTGTACTGCCGGAAGCAGATGAAGAAGGTGTCGGGGGCCTGCATCCAGTGCTCCTATGAGCATTGCTCCACCTCGTTCCACGTGACCTGTGCCCGGGCAGCCGGGGTGCCCATCGAGCCAGACGACTGGCCCTACATCGTGTCCATCACCTGCTTCAAGCACAAGGCGGCCAACCACACAGTAGGTCTCCCCTACGTTCATCCCACCCCCACCCCAGCTTTTATGGTGGCCTTTTCCCTTCCCTGTATCTTCTCCTGCCTTTTGTAGATCCTGTTTCCCAGGGAGATATCGCTGGGCCAGACGGTGATCACAAAGAACCGGAACGGCCTCTATTACCGGTGCAGAGTGATTGGCATGACGACACAGGTGTTCTATGAGGTCAATTTTGAGGATGGGTCTTACAGCGACAACATATATCCAGAGGACGTTGCCGTAAGTCACACGGGAAGCTGCCCCTTCCCTGCGTTTCCAAGCCACTGCATGGGGTCAGGCTCTTTCCATCGCTGTGCACTGGACCGCCCCTTCCCTGCTGTGTTAAAGTGTGGCATCCAACCCAGCAGAGCCTCGTAGGGTCAGTGGCTGAGGTGGGGTGTCTGGACCCCGCCAAATGTGCCGGACTGAGGACCCCAGGTTGGAGAGGTTCTAGCCATACCGAAAACGTCAGCAAAAGTAAATGTTCTGGTCTTGAAGATGCCGTGAGGCGCTTTGTGCTTTCCTGTTTCTAGCATTACTAAAATGGGATTTAAGAGAAAAAGATCAGGTGCCCACAGTGTGATGTCTTTACCCACCTGGGGGTGAGTGGGAAGGCCTTCTCACATGCACAGGGGCAGGTACCTGCAGCAAGTTGGCGGCCTGCCCTGGATGGGGTTGCACTCCCCAAAACAGGTGAAGAGCTGCGTAGTTCTGCATGAGGCGCTCTCCACGTGCCTGTTTCAATCAGCTCCTTCTTCAGAGCCACGAGAACTGCCATCTTATTCTCATCTTCAGGAAGAGGGTGTGCCTCGGGGAGATTAGCTTTGTCCCTTCACATGTTATGTGAGTCGACATGGAGAACTTAACAGAAAAGACCACCGGGAGCAGGCAGCAGGTGGGCAGGGCAGGGCAGTGCTTGGATGCACACCCACTGCAGTCCCGGAGAGGCACTCTTGCAGAGCATCCATGCACCCTCCCTTCTGTGAAGCAAGGAGGGACCGGACCAGATGTCGTGTAACCCAAGGGATGGGTAAAGGTGGCAAGAGGGCATTTGTCATGCCAGCCCACTTCCTTGCGCCGTTCTTCTGACACTGTTCCCTTCCATGTCTCTCAGAGCAGGGACTGCCTCAAGATGGGACCGCCTGCAGAGGGTGAGCTGGTCCAGCTGCACCTGACTGATGGCAACACATACCAGGCCAAGTTCATCACTGCACACATCAGCCAGATCTTTCAGGTCAGGAAACGTCTGGCTGCTCGCTCTTGCTCACCCTCCTTGCCAGGGTCAGCCACACAAGTCTTTCTGCACAGGTCTCTAACCCGCATAGCTTAAGGAGTACAGCAAAAAATGGGTGATGATGGGGTGAAAGAAAGATCACTCAGCTGGGGCTGCCTGGCCTCGCTGTGTTTCCAAGTTAGGGTGGGGGGTGGCGGGATGGAGGCAGCCAGTCCTGACTGGGAGGCCAGGTTGCGGGGTGTGATGTGAGAGCAGTTTTCAGTCATCACCCAGACGCAGCTGCTGCCTGTTTGCTCTCATCCAAGAATGCAGGAGACAGAATAATGAGCAGGAAGGCAGATGTTGGTTGGACGTGGGGGAAGAATTCCTGAGGATCAGAGCCACCTGACCAAGGTTGCTAGAAGCATTCGCACAAGCATTTCTCAGGATTCCTGCACTGAGCAGGTGCCGGGCAAACTACTGTTGTTTGCAAGGACACTTTCTAGAGGGTTTAAGTGAAATTCTCCCTTTCCCTGCTGCAGGTAGAGTTTGAAGATGAATCTCAGCTGATGGTCAAGCGAGGTGAAATCTACACCCTTGAGGAAGAGCTCCCCAAAAGAGTAAAATCACGCCTGGTAGGTGTCTGGGGGTCTTCCCTTGCATGGAAGCAGCTTGAGAATCCAGGGGGAAAGATGAAACCCCCCTTCTAAGTTCTCCCTGGCTTCAAAGCAAGTCTGACAAGTTAAACCTAGCAAAAGTTGTCTGTACAAGCAGCAGCAGATGCAGTGCCCGCATCCCTCCGCCCTGGTCAGCGCAGTGGTGGAAGCTGGAGCGGCTTTCTTTAGGGTTGCCCTGCTGGGAAAGGAGCACGGTGCAGCCCTTTCCTCCTGAGGGGTGAGCGAAGGGGGCCCAGAGCTCCTTTGTTCAAGAGCGTTCTCTGCAGCTCATCTGCTGGAGGGATGTACAAAACCACTGCGCGGGGGGGAATCACAGGAAATGATGATGTGACGCCGTTGCTACCCTGGCACTGGCCCCGGCAACCCTTTCGTGTGGCTTCGTTTTTTAAAGGGAGGTGTTGGAACCCAAATGCCATCCAGAGCTGTGGCACACACACCCTTCTGTTTTAGGTTTTTTATGTTTGCCCTTCACATCAGGGGAGGGTGGATGGCCTGTGCAGTGAAAAGGCCCGAGTGGGTAAGAATGGAACTGGGGGAGTCATGCCACCAGTCCGTCTTTCACAGCGTGGCCTGCTCTGAGCCCTGCAGATTTTCCCCCAGGGGTCTTTCTCAGCCCACTTTGGAGATGCCAGGGCTGGAACCAGAGTGCACTTGTATGCGGGACAGGGCCTCTCCCAGCTTGCCTGCGATCCTCTTCTGTAGCTGTCCACATGAGTCAGGCTGGGAGGATTGCTGCTTCTGGCTCGGATGCCATCAGCGCCTCTGCAGTCAGTGTTGATCTGGTGGGCATGCAGCGGTGCTTTTGAAATGCAGGGGCATGAAACGGGGAAGAGATCCCCCCGCCCCGTCTGTGGAAGACAGTGCTCGGGCAAGAGGGGGAGGTGCTTAATCAGGAAGAGCGCTGTTAATGATAGGCGTGCTTCAGTGCTGGAAGAAGGCTGTGGAGTTGCCCTTTTTCCAGATTGCAAAAACAGTTTGGGAAGCACCAGAAATGGGGAACAACTTTGGAAGAGGGCAGCATGGAGAGACAGCAGTGCAGTTCCCTGACAGACAAGCGGAGCCATGGAGCGCGAGGTCCCTGGTGCTCAGATCAGTCAGGCTCCCTTTCTGAGCCCAGGAGCAGCAAGCCCAGAGGGTCCTGGGAGCCCCAGGTGCTGTGTGAAGGGACAGCTTCCTGGCTTCTAATACTCTGTGGCCTTTGGGTGTGGTGCAACAGTCCCTTCCGAATGGCTCTGCCTGCTCTGACCCTTTGGGCCACACATCGCCTCTTCCGGCTTTCAAGAGCCATCTGTGAATGGACAGCCTCGGCTGGATGTTTCCCAGCAAGCTGTCTGGCCACCAAGCCTCTGCTCACATCTGCTTTGATGCCAGTGGTGGAGGTGTTTCAGACTGGAGTTGTGCAGTTCAGGGCCATGAGTTACCATAGGCCAGTGGGCTTCTTTCAAAGCAAAGCTGCTGCGATGGCTTGACCCAGAGATCTGTCCCTAACCAGGAGCTGCAGCAGCTCCCCTGGGAGGGAAGGTTCCAGCGCTGGAGACTGTTTAGCTTTGGGAAATGGCAAATGAGGAAAGTGCTCAGAGTCATGCACATGGTGGGAAAAGTGGGCAGGGAGATATTCTCCGCCTCTGTGATGCTGGGACCCCAATGGCCCCTCCCCTGAAGCTGACTAGGGGGGAGATTCAGGACAGATTAAAAGGATTTCTTCAGGCAACACAGAATGAAACGATGGAACGCTGCTGCATGATCCTGTCATGGCCACCAACTCGGACAGCTTCAAAAAGGGGTTAGACAGATTCATGGAGGACCAGGCTGCCTGTCTGGATGTCACTGTGGCCTTCTGACCAGTGGCTGCAGGATCCAGTGCCCCAGCTGCTGGGGAGCATACTTGGGATTTTGTGGGATTTTCTGCCTGCAGTGAATGCGAGGCAGGATGGACCCCTGATCTGAGCCAGCTCCTCCCTGTGTTTGTCCGGCGGGCTGCCTGCATTCCCCCAACCCACCTGCTTTCTTCTTTCCCCTCTCACCCCTCTCCTTTTCCTATCATCCTTGTAGTCCCTCAGCACTGGGGCTCCTCAGGAAGAGGCATTTTCTGGAGATGACTTGAAAGCCGCCAAGCGCCCCCGGGTGGGCATCACCAAAAGCCCCGAAGACAGCGGTCCCAGCTCCGACTACTTTGCCATCATGGAGACATTGCTGCAGCCCCCGCAGCAGCCCGGGGGGCCGAGCAATACCATGTTCTAAACAGGATGAACAATGATTTAATTTAAGCAACAACAACAAAAAGCGACTCTTTAAAACATCTTTTCTCGCATCCTTGCAGAAAGTAATTTAAGTAGAAAACTGTGGAGCAAGAGACCTAGCCTTTGTGCAATAACTTTGCAAATGAATTCCTTTCTTCTGTTCTTGGTTTGGACTCCAGAGAAGTTTGTCTTGCTCTGGCTACCTCTGTTTTTCCTGCTGTTGGATTTTTGAGTGGATGAAATCTTCAGGGTGGGGCACAACCCTTCTCCATAAAAACATTGGAAGAAATATGTGCAGATGGACCTGTGACTGAACTTTCCATCTCTTGTTAGTATGTTTTACTTGGTAAAAGCTTTGAGAAGTGTTCGAAACCTACAAAATAACTCCAGTTTTTTGAAATCTCAGCCATTTTTCTCTCTCCTTGCACTTTCTCCCTCTAAGATTTCTTTCCTTTCACTTTTTGAACAAGGTGCTATTTCCCTGACTACTGAAGCAGCCTTCTTTGGAATTCGCAATTTGTGTATGTATATATTATATATACATATATATATTAAAAATTGCCTTTGACATTTTCTATAAAAAAAAAGAAAAACTTTTTTTTTAACAAGCAGGAACAAAATGAAAAAGTGGTTTCCACTTTTTCCCCCTGGAAAATGGCTTTAAAATTAACAAAATGCCCATTCTGGTGCTGTAAGTACAGCAGGACAGAGCAACTTGTAACCCTTCAGATATTTTTGGACTCCGAACTTCCCTTTGCCCCATCCGACATGGCCCAGTGGCTGGGGAGTTGTAAGCCAGCAACATCCGGAGGGTGCTTGGTTGCCCATCCCCACGCTAATTTAAAAGAAGAGAGAGTTATGGCCATCTTGGGAAAGCAGGTTTTTTTGAAATACCTCTTTTCGGGGAGAGAATATTGCGAGAATGTTTGTGTCAAAACAAGAAAGTTTCTCTTCAGTCAAAATGTTTTGTAATAAATGATACCATCACAAGTTACTGGATGGGATTCAGTGTTAACTGCTTTATAAGAGGGCAGGTGGGGTGGGGGGCTTGTCCATTGCTAGTCTTTTTCTTCAGCATGCTCAGGAATTGCATTTTTGTGTTTAGGGAGGTCATGCATCCCTCTCTGCTCCCCCCAAAGTATGAGGAAAGCACGGTTCTCAGTGAAGAAGTCTTAAGTCTATTGGACCTCGCTGGGCAGGTGGTGAAAAGGTGTGAAGTCCAGTGAATTATTTAGTGGGAGAGGGGCTGGCTGGTCATGGCCATTGAGTCAGAGGTGGGAGGAAGCAAAATGCCTGTCGGAAAGGGCTGCCCCACAGAGTTTCCTGCTCAGTTCACGGCAGCTGATAACTGGCAGGCAGACCTTCTGTAGAGGGAGGTGAGGCGTGGTGCGAGGGGCATTGCCCTGCCTTGCCACCTCCTCTGGGCTGCTCCTCCTGCGCAGGAGGCCTTTCATTTCCCCTTTAGAATTACGCATTTTGCGGGTTGCCTGAGGAGCCCTTCCTTGGTCCTGGGTCATGAGGGGGCACGCCTGCCACTTCTGTGGACAAGGGTGCTTTTTGCTGCAGCCTTTCCCGCATCTGGTTTGAGCGTGCTTTGCTTCAGGACTGGGGGAGCCACATGCCCGTCCGGCTTTTCCTTCCCGGCCTTTTAGGGTGCAACCTAAAAGGTCTGTACCGTGGTCTCACACCATGGCTTGTGAGGTGGGTCCGGCCCGCACCGCCGCCCACGCTCGCAGGCAGGAAGGAGGTGGCTCACTCACTTGGAGATGGTTTTGGACTCGCTGGGAGATTTCCGAGTGAGCAAGCTGCCGCTGCACGTGTCTGACAGCTCCTCGCACGTGCCTGATGCCACCTCACCGGCCCAAGCCCCCAGGCACCCCCACCTCACTGGCCCGTGCCGGTCGCCACCGCCTTTCAACTGGCCCCCTATTGAAGTTTGAGGACCCCTGGTCTATACCCTGGGGCTTGGCTTTGCATGCAGAATGTTGGCTGGGCCATGCATAGGCTCCTCATGCAACAGCAAGTCTTCCTCTCGGCCACTCACTCCCGTGGCCATGTGGATTTGCTTCTCCACTTGCTTTGGCCAGGCAGAAAACATGTCCTGCAGTGCAGACCTCCTCTCCACAGCCTTTCCCCCACCTGCAGGAATGGATCTTCATCCAGGCATTCCCTATTGGGAGAGATCCCATCCCCTCCTAGGGAGGAAGACTTTTGGATCTTCCAGTCCGGCTGTTGGCAGGATTACTGGGGGCGGGGGGTTGAAACGTGGGTGCACTTGGAGCCCCTTGGAGTCAGAGGTTTGGAGAGAATTCTTGGGGATGTGAGAAGAACTGGTAGAAGAGCTTAGCCCAGGGAAAAAGCAGCCTGGTGTCCTTGAAATATTTGAACACCACTGCTCCCATTAGCTGTAGCTGCCATGAACTGTGGTTAGGGACCATGGGAGCTGGAGTCCAGCTCCTTTGGAGGGCTGATGGAGACAGCTGCCTTGGTGCTCCAGGACATCTGAGACTGCCTAGCATTGCCCAGGGAGAACAAGGGAGTGGCGGGTGGATTTGGGGCTGTTGCCTGGCCCATTGCCCCTCCTTGCAAAGCTGGTGGCATCCTGCAGTTGGTGCGTAGACCCCGTGCATAGCTCTTAAACGATGCCCTCATCCCCTTCATTCTCACCACCTCGCATCGCTCAGACAGGGATGTTTCAACGGGAAGTGGCGTAGAAAGACTGCGGATGAAGAAATGCTGTGTCTTAATAAACCAGATCTTGATGCCACGTAATGTTGGAGATACAAGGATTAATATCCCTTGTTGAAGGGATTTTAAAAAGTGTTTGGTCACTTCTGTTTTCTTCAAGGGTATGTGTAAGTGACATTCCACATCTTCAGGAATCTTTAGCCTTTACACAATCTTTACATATCTTTACCCCTGCCTACGTAAACTTGCCACCTCTTCCCCTCTAAAAAAATCTTACCAGTGGGCACTTGCCAAGTTGAGAGTTTCTAAATGTTCTGGACAGGTTTGCCAAGGGTGTGGGTGTGTCTTACTAGCTAGCCCCTCCAAATACCTCTTTCCCCCCCTCCAGATTCACACCTGGAAGATGAAATGGTACAGAAATGGCTTGCTTGTACACAACACCTTTTCAAAGACATTTTGTTTTCTTTTTAATCTTATTTCAACAACTGAGTCATGGTAGTTTTTTAAAAGGGGCTGAAAAAGAGAATGTTGAGCTACGCCATCCTTTTGTCTCAGTTGCCTTTCACTTTGTACGGTGGGGGTAGTGGGCGAGTCGGTGCGGGGATGGGTGGGGAGGGAGTTTCCATTGCACTGATACATGGTGGCTGAAATAGGCCCAGGGTTTAATTCTTTTGTATATGTATCTTCTAAGGTGGGGGGAGTGTTCTCTCACCCGCCCACCCCCATTGGTGACTCAGCAGGCAACCTTGTTTTGTTCATGCAGTGTATGTGGCTTTTTTAGAATGTCTCTTTGCATTATTTTGTTTGTAATTCTGCATCCCCCCCACTTCTTTCCTGAATACACAGTTTTGGAATGATTTTGTAATCTCTTTGGGAAAGGGACATGATGGAGAAGGAACTAGCTCTCCCCATTCCCACCTTTAATATCTTCTGCCATTCCAACCCCTTTCCCACTTACTTTATATTTGTAAGTTGTTTGTTTGATATACCTATATAAAAGGGGGGCATTTCCTGTTACCACGATGCAATTTCCGTTTACATTATTTGATCCCCCCCTTCCCCCCAAGCCAGTTGACAGTCAATCAGCACAACCACAGCAGAGCAACGGACTTCTCTTGCCTGGATTGATGCTTTCAGCCAGATGCACTGAGATGGAAATGCAAATGGAAAATGAGTTTCCCTTGGACTGCAGGGGAGGGTGGGGGACGCAGAGCCTGACCAGAAGAGGCCGAGCACAAAGGACCATCCTGCCTCAGCTTGGTGCCAGTCATGAAGCCTTTAAGAGGCACCTCGGCCTTTTAGAATAGGGAGAAAGCCCCAAATGACAGTGTTAAAAGTTCTGTATTCCCTCAGAGGGAGGGGTGTTGGCTGGGCCCCTGGGACACAAATCTGCATGAAATTCGTATGTGCCAATTTACATAGACATCAGTCCAAGCTTAGTAATAATTGGAGGGCTTTAACTTTCACAGGCAGCAAAACTAGCCAATTTATTGTCCAGGTGACCTCAAATTCTTCCATTGATGGCACCCTGTCCCAGGTTGCCACAAATCAGTGGACCCTCTGCCATTAGAGTTTGCAGTAGTGTTAAAGAGGAAGAAAAAATCACGCCCAACAACCCTGTGTGCATGTCTACAGCCTGTAGGGTCTTCTATTAGCAATTCACACACAGATCTTACTAAAACATTGGCGTTTGCATTCAGTGGAGTTTGAATGTTTTCAGAGCATTGTTCAAGAGCGCTCTTGTGTTGGGTGAGGGAGGGCATAGCAGCGTGTGGGAAGGAGCGTTCACTCTTCTCCCCCAGCTGCCTTCCCCCCGAAAAACCAAATGTGATGCTGCTGGTAAGGGGGGAGACCCTGCCTTGGTCCCAGCGGGCAGTTCAGACCTCTGGAGAAGAGACCCTGGCCGAGAGTCCAGGGACCCCAGCTGGCAGCATCCCTGTAATTTGCTGGGGTGAAGGCGGCCCTGAGCAGAGGTCTGTGCAGGTACTGCGTCTGGGGTGCCAGGCTTCTCTGCTTCCTGTACTGATGTGGGTTGTGCGTGTGTGTGTGGAGGGGGGGGATCTTCTAGGAAGAAGCTTCTGCCAGGCCCATCCACCAGCCAAAGGGGTTTGACCCCCCCTTTGGAGAAGTTGGTATCATACAAGGCCGGTCACTTGCTGCACACAACACCAATCCAAGCAAGAGCCCATGCACCCATTTCTCTTCTCTTTGGAGCCACATAGCCAAAACACTACCAGTTCATTTGATAACATCCCAGGTAACGTTTCAGATCCAAAATCGGGCTGGAGGAATGAAGAATTGCTCAGATCATGATGCTATCTCAAGGCGCCTCCAAGAGTACTCCCAGACTTCTGGAACTGCCCGGGCCATGGGGTTTTGGAGCAAGTCCTCAAATTAACAACTCTAACGCCAAGGCAAACTCGTTAATTCTTCCCTGCACTGGCTGATCAGCTTCAGTTACTGCCAAGGTGCGGCCAGTTCCCTGGATTCCTGCTACGTGGCTGCCAGTTCTGAAGGTGGTCCTTCGCAGGATTTCATTTGGCCGGCTCTGCCCTCCCACACACAGCCAGCAGGCATGGCGCAAGGGGCCCCTCGTGTGCACTCGGCCAGTGGTGGCGCAGCCACCGAAGGCCAGGCATGGTCCAGTGCAGAACAGGATGGACTTGCGAGCTGTTCCCCAGGCCCCCAGTGCTGTTCCTGCTCCGTGTGTTTCTTCGTTGTTCCCAGATTTTCATCTTCACTTCCCGAAAGAGAAAACCTCTCCACGTCTGGCTTCCCAGGCTCCGTGCCTGCGAGCCGCTTTGTGTGTCTGTTGGGTGCCACTGCTTTCCCCATTTTAGGGGCCGGTGGTGGGGAGAGGTGGAAGGTGCGTGAACACTGGCCTTCCAGGGCTCCTTGTCGCTCTGCAACGCCCTCTAATGCATGCCCATTTATTGCCATAATCTGAGCCCCCCTGAAAAAGGAGAGAGAAATGAAAACGCCCACTATTAAATATAATTGTCATTGTGACAGGCCCTTTGTGGGATGGAAAATTTGTGCCTTTCAGAGCTGTCTGTGTGATAAAAGAGCAGCAGTAAAATCAGAATTAATCCTCTGGCAAGAGAATGACATGGTTATCGTCAGTTCGCCGCTAACAACTTATGGCATCTGAAGGGAAAGAGGCCCACACACCTTGCCTAGCAGGGGCTGCGTCAGTGGTTTATTTCTGTTGTTCTCTACCTTGGCCACCCACACCCCAAACAAAATCAGCTTTAGTTTCATGGGAAGTATCTGTCCTCCCACACATCTTTATTCGACGGAAAAGTGGGTGGCCTGACTGGCTCTGTCCCAGCTAGGAGTGCTGAAAGACACCCAGCACCTTGCTGGATGTGACCCCTGGGAGGGCTGGAACAAGTCTGACCTGGTTCAGTTCTTCAGGACACCCAGCTTAGCAATAAATCAACTTAAAATACTTTTATGGACTATTCAGGAATTGTGTCATCCGAGTTCCTCACATATCCCAGAACGTTCCTTCCCTCCTCAGATCTCTTCAGATGTCGCAGACACAAAAATTAATCTCACCCCTTCATATGTGTCATGCGCCCAAGCCCTGCCCTTGGGTAGCATTTATTCGGTGCATGTATGTCCTTTTCCCCTTTCACAAGGAACCCGAAGTGGCTTTTGTGGTGGTCCGCCTCCACTTTATCATCACAACAACAACCCTGTGAGGTAGGTTGCCAACTAGCCCGAGACTCCTCACACTCCATTGCAATGGTTATTCAGGTTCTCATCTCAGGCTTTGCTCCACACTTGCCACTGGCCGGGGCCACTGCTTTGCTGGCCTCCAAGCCAACTCAATATCCATGGACAGCCAAGTCGATTTGCTCCGCTGCCATCTTCCAGCCAAGGACAGCTGCTGGGGTGGGTGGCCATGCATCAGGAAAAGCGGAAGATCCTGGCCCTGCCCACAGACTTGTCATTGAGAACAGCATGGCACTCAAGGAAGGAGGAGTGGGGAGGGAAGAGGAAGAAAAGCTTTCAGTAGGTGCAGCCTGCTTACCCTTTCATTGCTCTGGATGGGTGTGTGTGGCAGGAGTCCAGCTGGAGCCTTGATTGCCCTGACCCTGCAGGATTGGTAGAGGCAAAGCCACTTTGACCTTTTCAAATGCAGCAACCTGTCACTTTATTATTTATCTGTCAAATGAACAGAATTATATATAACTTGGTAGCCTTTTTAAAACGGATGCCTGTGCACCTTTCCACCTCTAAAATGACCCCAGAGTGGTGAAGGATAAAAAGACGCAGGACGCCACCGTACTGAACGCTCCTCTCCAGACAGACTCCACTCCGGCTGTAGGTCCCAGCAAAACCACAAGACCGTGGAGGCAGCACGACGAGGAGAGAGAGGCCTTGCTTCGTCCAGCGCGGTGTAATTCCTTGCAAGCTCTCCCCCATTCCAGCTCCTGCGGGCAACCTGAACAGAGCGGAAGACGTTACTGGTGAACAGCTGCCGTGCCTTCAGCTTTCTGTACAGTAGCGACTCAAGAGATGGCCAGCACAATCCATTACATGCGTGCCCCAGAGTCTCTTCCACTGGGTTCTGGGGGGCTTATTCCCAGCTCAGTGTAGCTGAAGAATACCCCCACCCATGGACCTGTCGGAAATCTTTTGTAAATCCCCATTTGGAGACCTAGGCAATCCTTTCTCTCAGCTGCAGCTGCTGCCATCTTCAAAGTGGCAGGAATAGCAGCAAAACACTTGTCTACTTTGCACGGGTGTACAAATCACAGAATGCCTATGAAACACTTAAAACACTTGGCATCAGCTTAAAGATCGTTAAGCGAGTCCTAGAAGAAAGACTCCTCATTATCTTACCGAAAAATGGAGAAAGTGCCTTTCTCCACAGAAGCAAATGTTTTACCTACATCGCTGATTTCAGTCCTCTATGCTCCATCTCTTAGTTGCCTTTCAAAGCTCTCATTTTACCAAGACGGCTCAAGGAGTAAAAGTAATATTCCCGTAATAAAACCATATTAAAACAGAAACAATTTTCAGTACAGCCAGTTCCAGTAAAACAGAATGTTTAAATACCCATCAGCAGGAAAGACCATTAAAACTTTTTAATTAAATGCTAAGGAGAACAGATGAGTTTTGAAAATGGATGTTCCAGGTCTACGTGTGTTTCGTGTAGTCTCTTTGAAACAAAGGAGTGATCCATGGGGCTGGTAGATCAAAAGGGAATGCGTTTCCAGCTCCCAGGGCAGCCGTTGGCTGTAGGGGCCCAGGCAGAGGATCCCTTGCAAAATCAGCCCTCATTTGCATCATCCAGAGTGGATTGCCTGCCTCGTACTCTGGTCCAGACAACGGTGGTACGTGGCCCCCATGCTCCCTGCTTGTCTGCCGGTCAAACGGTGGGACTCTGGCGAGGAAGTGGAGAGAAGGAGCAAAAGCAGCTGGTGACCGGTGGCAAGAAGACAGACTCACCAAAAGAAGGGTCTGGGAGGGCGGGTTGCTGACGCACCCTCCGAAACTGGGAGCTAACCTTGCCCAGACTTTATTCCAAGGAACCTCGGCCCTTGAGTTGCGCCCTTGTGGAATGGCTTCTTGATTTGTCACACCAGGTCCCCTCCAGCAGTTTGGACAGGGGGACATGAAACGCGTCCACCATATAGTCCCTCTTTTTGTTGTCACATTTGCCAACCAGCTGCCCCTTAGGAAGCCCACAAGCTGGATAGGAGAACAACAGCTCCTTCCTGTTCTTATATACCCCGGCTATGGGTAGGAGAGCCACTGGCTACTAATCAGACTGCTGCGGCTAGTAGCTCGTGATTACTTTGCGCTCTATGCAGTGATGTTTCAACTTCTGCCGAACAGGCAGTCTTGCGGAAGAAGCAGTCCTAGGAACCTGGACGTCAGAGCTGGGCTTTTCCTCCAGCTTGGACTCTGATCCAAGTTGGGTCAAGCTGGATTAAGGCAGTTCAGGGTTTCCAGCACCTGCCTCTCCTTTGACGTGGGCTTCAAGAGCACCAGACTTCCAGAGAACTTCCACCAAGCTCGCAGTCCACTGCTCTAGTAGGAACATGGGGTGCTCTCTTCCACCAGTGGCCTGAGCTGTGGCCAATTCCTGCAGCTCAGGCATTGCTTCTGCATCTTCACACTTGTCCCAATTCGCACATAAGGGCAATTTTAGGTTTGTTTAACCCAGGACTTAGCAGGATTTAATGAGCAGGCTGCCTGCCATGTGGTTGCCACTTCTTTCAATCAGCAACCTAGAAATCCCATTCCTGAGTTGATTCTATGGTGAAGCCAGGCTGATGAGCGTCAGAGTTAACCCAACAATCACCCATGGTTTTTGAACTGTTGAGTTGCAGTGCCATGGCAATTCCTGATTTAAAACAGCTCAGGAATTATTCTGTTTCAGCCAAGTCATCCAGTAGTGATACACGAAGAAGATTCGGCTCTGTTTTTACCTCTGGCTGGCTTGTGCTCACAGGGTCCCCCTCCTTTAAGTGTTTTCACATCAAATCGGGCCAGTTTCAGAATGCCCCACTTCATGTCTGCACAACTCATGGTCAATAAGCATTCCAGTCTTTATGTTAATGTCCAGGTACCTCCAGGCAAGAAACCTGTTCCTTGAACACTCATCCATCTTTCAACTTCATTCACCATCCCACTTAGAAAAGGGTGGGTGGGTGAAAGTATGGAGAGCACAGGGTGGGTGGACACTCTGCACTTCTCCAGGGCACAAGAAGTTCCCGGACAGTTTGATTTAATTTGGATGGGCCTGTACAGCAATTTTCTGGCATATTTACTCAATCATCAGAGTGTCTGTCGTGAAACCTCCAATGTGTTCACAGAAAAGAAGAAATCTATAATCAAATAAAGATGCCATCAAGCATTTAAAATAATCTTTAAATCCATAAAATGATCACAACTTTTTTTTTTTAAATGGCAACTCTGGGATTCTAAATTGGATCCAATTCTCCAAGTGACGCCTTTTGTGTAGCCAAAAACCAGGATGCCCACATGGTCTGGGGGAGGGGGGTGTCAGCAGGTTTGGAGGAGCTACCAAAAGAAAAGAAAAAGAAATTATAGGAAAAGGTCTTCAGCCGGAGTGGAGACCGGTGACCAAAGGAGCCTGATGAGGACAGGGGCTGATCGGTGGGTACAGAGAGCTGGACATGGGCAGCACAGAATGCAGTTTCCTGGCAGGGAGGGCCCAGAGCAAGGGTGGGACTTGGGACACTGCTCTGGGCATTATCCCAAAGCAGCCACCAGTGGTGAGCTCGAGAGAGATCAGCTTCTAACACTGGCAGAAGCAGAGGCTCGGCCAAGGTGAGCAGAGGCGATCCCACGGAGCAGCTGCCTTTTCATCCCTGCAGTGCCTGCCATCAGCCCCCCACCCGCCCCACCCCCGGCCCTGTTCTGCCACACTGGTGCTGCTTCTCAGAACCATCCTTTCTCCCCCTCCTGGGGATGGCAGCCAGCCGTCTCCCAAGCACTGCACACCCTCACCTTTACGCCACCTGCAATCAGTACCATCTCCAGGCTTCAGAGGGTCTTGGACAAGACCTCCTCCGTAGCCCGCTCTCTAGGCAAGTCTCCCCACCACCATGGTCTCCAGCCCCTCTCCCTCTCCCTCCTCGGGGCCCCTACTTGCTTTCTTGAAGACAGCCGGGAGCAGGCTGGCTGGGGCATCTGGCTTCTCACTGCCACTGCGGGAGGAGCAATGGCAGGCAGAAGGCACATGAGGCGATAGGAGAAACCCGCCAAAGGACCACCCAGTACAGCATGCCGTGCACTCAGAGGCGAGCCAGCTGCCCGCAGGATCTCACGTGCAGGACGGGGGTGAGGCCTTCTCCTGCGCAGTCCCCTCAGCAGCAGGCATGCTGGTTCTGGTTCTGGTCCTGGAGGCAGCCCATGGCCAGCAAGGCAAGGCGCCACGGATGGCTGCTGCCTCCATGAACCAAATCCAAGGAGCTCTGGCTGGTGCTTAGCATGCCCACATTCAGTGCAGCCCTTTGCTGACCAGTGGCTCCTAGAGGAAGGTTATTCTGTGCTTGAGAGTAGTTTTCCTCCAGCAGCATTTTTATGTACACCTATCTCTCTCTTCCTAAAAACACCCTGAAGGGAGATTAAAGTGTACAACCTCAGGCACAGCATGGTCTTTGCCAGTTCCTGCCTCTCACCTGGGCCAAAAAAACAAAGCCCCACCCACTTTCAGGAAAGAGGGTGGGGGTGGAGACACGCTATGGCAAGCACACCTTTTTAATTCAAGTGGCTGAACCAATATGGAGAGATTAGCAGCTTCCTCTAAGGTTTGGCTCAGTTAATTACCCTAGAAATATCAGCCTTGCCAGGCGAGCAAAGCAAAACAGAGATAAATCCACGCCAGCGCCGAGCGCTGCTTCATCTTTTAAAGGCAATTAACTCTTAGTTATTAGCTTTTAATTAGGGAATAATAATGACACCATTAATACAGTTTATTAGACTTGTCACTAAGCAGCTGTTGCAAACAGATTTTGTTATCAGATCCTGGCAGATTTTAGACGGTCGGTGTGCCTTTAATTTATCAGCTATCTGTTTGAATTTGGTCAGGGGCACGGAGGTGGGAGGGGGTTTGGTGGGTGTGCATGGGAGAGACAGACTGACAGCAAGATGCCACCTCTGCAGAAGCCCTGGTTTGCACCTGCAGGGGGTCTCAGGCTGAAAAGACCCCCATGCCTAAAAGCCCAGGAAAGGACCACCATTCATAGTATCAAATGCATCCAGAGGTCCCACTTTAAATCAGCTCTTGTTCAGGCTCATGGGAACCGGAATCCCACAGCATTTGCAGAAATGTCCATGGCCCAAGGACGTGGCATACGCTCTGCAGGATGGAGGTCCCAAGTTCCGTCCCCAGAGACTTGTTCTGAGTTGAGTAGAAAAACAGCTGTCCCGGCGGATGGCACCTGCGTTGGTTTGCTGCATGTCAGGACAGGTTCCTGGGGCTCATCTTGCCATTGGGTAGATTGAGCGATCTAATCTTGGTGCTTCTGCAGGGCACTGATGGGAGTAATTTTCCTCAGATGAAAAAGGGGGAAGTCAAAGGAGCTGGTTTTCTTCAGCGGGAGAGGAAGCTAGTGCACTCTGACAACTTGTCCTACTTCATTCATCGGCAGCACTATCATTAATAGCAGTTATGCCTTTTTTTTCCTTTTGCAAGGAATGGTGGTCTGCCTTCTCATCGTCACAACAACCCTGCAAAGCAGGTCAGGCTGAGAGGGAGTGACTGGGCCCAAGGTCCCCCTGGGAGCCTTGTAGCTGATTGGGGACTTGAGCTGGGGTCGCTCGCGTCCCAGTCCAATGCTGTGCCACATTGGTTTGGTGCCATATACACGCCCCACCCATTCAGAGCCAGTGCGGTTAATAGGGCATGTCTGGGACTTGCGATCTCAGCCATGGAGCCGACTGGGTGACTCTCTGCCCAGCCTGCCCTGCAGGTTTGTTTTTGTGGGGATAAGATTGGGTACAGAAAGGAGGATAATGTAAGCCTCTTTGAGTTCTCTGTAAGGAAAAGGTGGAATATAAATCTAATAAATAAATCAATTCCTTCTTTTAAAATGTCCACATCCAATGCAAGGATGCCTTGAAATTCTCTCCCCTTTGGCTGAAGGGAAGAAAGACAATAGAAGCAACTTTTGAAAAGTGGGGTTAAGAAGACTAATGCACTGGTCCCCAAACTTCTTGGTGCCAGGGACTGATTTCATGGAAGACAATTTTTCCACAGACTGGTGGGAGGGATGGTTTCAGGATGGTTCAACTGCTTTATGGTGGTTCCTCATACTTCAAACTTAATCCATTTCAGGAGGCTGTTTGGACTCTGAATCATTTAAGTCCAAAGTATTGTTCCCCCTTAGAAATAATGGAAAGTGAATTAATCCATTCCCAGACCCCAAACAATACCCATCTTGATAAACTTAAACAGTAAATACACATAATTTAAGGAAAAAATAACACACTCAAATGCTATATTAATTAAAACCTGAAAACAATAAAATATGCAAATATGTACAGAACTGTATAATAAAACGAAAATTGCATTTACTGCCCAAATTTTAGTGAGGAGTGGTGAAGCAGAAAAGGATCAAGAAGGCAGTGAGAACGACTGGGAGGGCACGCAGTTAAAGGGCACTCAAAAGGACTGAAAGGGCGTGCAGTAAAGGGTGCAGCCGCAATGAAAGATGGGAGATGACTTGCTCTTTGCCTGCGGTTCAAGCTTAGAAGCATCGTTTGAGCTTTGAACAGCTTTTAATTTACTCTAACGTTTGAACTCTGGATCTCACCCACTGCTCACATCCTGCTGTGCGGCCCAGTTCCTAACAGGCCACAGACTGGCAGCGGTCCAGGCCCGGGGTTTGGGGCCCCTGCGCTAATGCATTAACATGGAGGTTGACAGGAAGCTGAACCCGGCTTGGTCTCATGGTCGTTATCCCCAGCCCTTTCATTTTATTTTTAAGAAACTCTCATGTGCCTTCTAGATCGAGAGGGGTGTTACTGCCACTCTACACAACTCTGGTGCACCCGCAACTGGAGTATTGTGCTCAGTTTTGGGCCCCTCATTACAGGAAGGATATAGCCAGGTTGGAGTCAGTGCAGCGCAGGGCCACAAGGTTGGTGGCCGGTTTGCAGGGGGTGGGGTATGAGGCGAGACTGAGGGAACTGGGCCTCTTCAGCCTGGAGGAGACTCGGAGGGGATCTGTTGGCGACATCCAGGTATGTGAGGGGGTGTCACACGGAGGTGGGCAGAGACCTGTTCTCCCCTGCAGAGGAGGGCAGGACGGGCTCCAACGGAGTGAAGCTCAGGGAGCCAAGGTCCCATTTGGATGCCAGGAAGCACTTCCTGACAGTCAGGACCCTGAGAGTGTGGAATGGGCTTCCATGGGAGGTGGTGGAGGCCCCATCGCGGAGGGTGTTCAAAGATAGGTCAGACGTGCACATGATGGCCATGTTGGGAGCGGAGCCAGCTGAAGCCGGGGGTCAGACTAGATGGCCCGGGAGACCCCTTCTGACTCGCTCTGTTTCTACGAATACCCCAACAGATTCCTTGTGGCACTGGTATTCCTGCTCACTGCTGTCGCGCACAAATGTGTCTGCCAATTAAACTCTGGAGATGGGGTGGCTGCAAACTGGCACGCAGGGGTGTGGGGGGAGGCGTCTCCCGGGGGTGGGGGGATGAGTGGTCCAGCCAGAGGATGCGGGAAGCAGCCCAGGGGAGTTTTATGCTGGCGGGGGGATCCAGATTGGCTTTCCTTCTGCATCACCTGACTTCCCAAGTTGGGGGGTGGGGAGGTTATGGGTGGCTTAGCATTTTTTTCAGCAAGCCTTTTGCACTCCTTAAATCCCTCCTTGAACATCAGAGGAAGACCTGGCTCTCTTCTTTCTGTTGCTTCCCCTCCCTTCCTCCTTTATTTCCAAAATATAAAATCCACCCCCAGCAGATGAAGCAAGCATCCTTCACAACTCCCAGCGAGAGCACACAATTTCGTCCTTAGCCCTGGGTTGTAAATAATCCCCCAGTAGGGTTGGACTTTTCTTTTTTAAAAAATGACAAATAAAAACACAGAGCACAAGCTTTTCTTTCCTTCCCTTTGTGGTTTTTTCCATGGAAGGAAGATGCATGCCAGGCGTGCGTGTGTGTGTATGATAAATGCATCCACTTCTGGGATTTTCCTCCTCAGATGTTGACTTAATCGAAAAAACTTTGGCAGTCAATGAGGCATGGAGCATTGTGTTTCTCTGCAGAAGCTGAATATTTTATCAGGCTGATGGGAAACCTCGTCAAAGTCTTTTAATGGGTGCTTGCAGTTAGTTTCTAACAAAGGGCCCTCTTCCTTTCAGGAGCGAAGAAAAGAAAAGAAGAAAAAGCAGGGCAGCCCTTTCCTTACACTGAGATCTGCATTGAGGGCTTGAGCTGGTTTTGCTTTCCTCCTCCCTCCCCATTCCTAGCTTCTTTCATGCTGACCTTTGGGTTGTATTCGCATCTATTTTAACCCCTTGCAATGCTACTAGGTTTCATTTTGGTTTGTATTTTATACTACATTTTAAACTTCTTCATCTTTCCAGCTGCCACGTCTCTGGGTTGGGTGCACTGGAAACATAGAAACAGAGCGAGTCAGAAGGGGTCTCCCGGGCCATCTAGTCTGACCTCCCGCACCAGCTGGCCCTGCTCACAACATGCCCACCATGTGTATGCCCAGCCTATCCTTGAACGCCCACACCGATGGGGCCTCAACCACCTCCCATGGAAGCCCATTCCACACCCTCGGGGTCCTGACTGTCAGGAAGTGCTTCCTGGCACTGGAAGATTCTGGGTGTGCTGGCATTGCGAAGGGCAGCCCCACAGAGGAATCTGCTTGTGGCAATCCCTGCACGAATGCACCTCTGCTCTCAGAAGGTTGGGAAACACAAGCTTCTTTAGCTTGATATCCCACGTTGGTCGTTTCTCCTGCTTTGCCTTCACAATGACCCTGCAAGGTAGGATAAGTAGGATAGGGATGAGTCCCTGGCTCCAGGCCATCCACGGAGAGCCAGTGTGGTGCAGTGGTTAAGAGCATGGGGGCTGGGACTCAGGAGGCCTGGGTTCTAGTTCCAGGAGCTCCTTAGGTGCTTTGCCCAGTCACAGATGCTCAACCCAACCTACCTCACAGGGTTGTTGTGATAAGGATAAGGAGGAGGAGAATTATGTAAGCCACTGTATATTTAGTTATGTATTTATTTGTATACTGCCCTATAGCCCATGACCTCTCTGGCTGGTTTATAGTATAAAAGTTAAATCAAAGGTCTGTCTAATTCAGCATTCTTTAGGCTGACTGGTCTCTCCAGTCCCGCCTGGAGATGCGGGAAGTGGGGAACTCAATTTGGGGCACTCTGCACACAAACAGTTCCTCTGTCACTGAGCCACTGTCCTTCCCCTGAAAGTAACTTAAGCTTCTGGTCCTCATGGTTCTGAATAAAACACTGATTTTAATAGGAACATATGAAGCGGATGTATCCCATGGGGACACTGAGTTCAGCACAGCCTGTGCAGACGAGCAATGGCCCTCCAGGGGTTCACAGAGCTGCTTCCACATGCAAAATGGGCCTTGGGTCACGAAGCTATGGAGGTGTTAGAAACTTCACCCAGGTCAGCCGAAAAGTCCACCTTCCTTCCCTGGGTCCTTTTGCATGCCAGTCAAGTGCTATACCTACCAAGAGTGATGCATCTTCTAAAAACGCCACTAGGATTCCTGTCCTCATGTTCCAAATAAAGGGTTGATGTTATCGGCGTCGGCCTTTCCTGAGCAGGATCCGTCTGACTCTCCATTTGACGGCGACTGATTCTGGATGCAGGTAATTTTTCACTTAGTGCAAAATTCAATTGAAATAAGCATCACTTATTCCTCACATCCTTTCTTTATAAATATATTTTCTATATATTTCTCTCTCTGAGCCCACAATTTACTGCTCCAACAGCCACCCTTTTGAAAGAAGGCAAGCCAGTTGATTTCTCCACGTGCGTCAGAACCCCAGGCTGCAAAGCACATCAGGAGCCTCCCCACTGCCCCCGCACCTTTCAAGCTCACTTGCCCCTTGAGTTCTCCGGTCACACGGGACCATTGCTCAAGTCACGTGTGGATGCATCCGTGGGGCCAGGGGACATTCCTGGAGTCACCCATGGGCCCCTGGAAAACCCCATCTTGTCTGCAGCCCCCTAAAGCGAGACTCCCACTGGTCTCTGCACCCTCACGCTCCCACCTCACCCCCCAGCTCCAAGCCACCATCTGGCTGGAAGATATTAATAGGAGGATATCAAAGGTTCGCTCTATCAGCATTACATCGCAAAGGCAGGGCTAATTCCATCAGGCGTCCCACTGGAGTGAAATTAATTTAGTGACCATCTTGAGGAATGCAGGTCTCCCTCGGCCCATGCGTTAAAAAAAATAAAAAAATAAAATGTGGGGAAGAAGGAAGGAAAAGGGAGAAAGAAGATCAGAATTCTTCTGAGGGGGTCTGCGATAATTAAAAAGATGATGCTCCAACATAATTCTTAATTAAACTGTAATGAGATAAGAATTTGTGTAGTCTGCTCTTTGTCTGTTTGGCAAGGTGCGCAGGCTCTGACCGTAATTATGTGATTTATGATCTTACACGCCAAGATGTAATTAGTTATATTTTGCCTCCCCCTCCTTTCTGAAATGAAATTTAAACTTTCTTTAGTTTAGCAAAGTGCCACGCTCTCAGGTGACGCTGTTTTCCTTAGTGAAATGTTTTCATTTGTGTGTGTTTTCAATTATTCAAAAACGAGTAAGACAAGGAGGCAAGAAAGGGTTACTTGAAGAGAACAAATTACAAAATGTCAAAGCAATGGGGCAAGGGGGACTCCAGACCTTCTGGGGTCCCATTCTGGCCTTCTAGGGTTTTGTCACTCCTTTCTCCAGGTTTCCACCCTTTGATGCTCCTATGCAGTTTCTCACCTGCTCTAGGCTCTCTCTTGATGCTTCGTTACTGAGAGTAACTTTAATATGCTGTTGCTCAGAATTTTTGTAGTTTGGTTCCAAGAAATGGGGCTAGGAGATGTCACGTGGTTGGGGGGTGATGTTACAAGGGTTTGCCAGTCCCCAAAAGTCTTTTTCTTTTTAAAACATCCCAGGCACTGTTTTGCAGTCTGAAGCACTGAAGTAGTTTCTTCGCTGGACTCCAAGGAAAGGGGTTGGGTGTCCCTCTCCCCTTTCTTGGACAAGAACAGGAGTAGACAGCAAATAGACAGGTATCTTCCATCTACTGGTAAATTTCTGGGGGGCTTGCAAGGATCAGCAAGGATTTCTGGCCCCGGTGCTTGGAAAACAACAAGTAAAATTATTAGTGACATTGAAAAGAATTCCCTGCCATGGATGCCCATGTCTGATCTAACTCAGTTCTGACCCGGTTTGCATGACACAACAAGCCAGAGTACTGACTGAGTATGGGTTTCTGTTGAATCATGGGCTGTTGGGTTGAGTGTGAACCCAACCAAGGTAAGAAACTATGGCTTGTTCTCCACAAGCAACTCTTAGTTCACAATCCAACAGCAAACTGGGGATTCCTTCTCTGGGTTTTTCCTAACAACCCCTAGTGTGGCTGGGGTTGCACAGCACAGCAAGCCATGGTTTTTCATTGTGGTCTCTGTGAATCACACACATGTGGGCTTAAGCGACGGTGGACAGCCTAGGTCGGAAGAAACTTCTGCAGCTCAGTGTCAGGGAGTGGCAGGCTGCCCATCCCCTCTGGAGTCCGGCTGTAAGGGGAGGGGGCCCGCCCCGTCCCCTTCTGACCGCACATGGCTTAGGATGGATGTATTTTCTTCTCCTTTCTTCTCCTTTCGTCTCAAATTTAAGGCAAAAACCTTGCTCCTTGTCTTCCCTTCTTTCTTTCTTTCTTTCTCTTTCCAGCAGCTTACCAGTCGTCCGCTGGACTGTCAGGGACACCCTCACTGCAGAGCAGGGCCAGGAAGGTGGCCCACGGACTCCACGCGGCCATGGCCCGCCGGTCACTGGAGAGATGCCTGATAGGCCAGCAGCTGCCCCGTCCTGCCCCCCAGCACTGCCACAGCCCACCCTGCAGCCAGGCCCGCTGCCCTGTGGCCTTCTGGAGAGCGCCACGCCACGCAGCCTGCCAGCCACTGCCGCACCGCTGGGGCAATGCACCTACCTGCTGCCACCTGTGCGGCCTCCAGCAGCCACTGCCTCCGTCACGGAGGCTTCGTCCCCCCTTGGGCCACTGCTGCCTTCACAGCCCTCTGCTCTCCACCTTATGGCCTCCGCCGTCGTGGTCCAGCCACCAACTCCACTGCCTGTGCTGCCGCGCCCGATCTGTGGCCTGCTGCTTCCCCAGGTTCTGCCACTTCAGCCTGCTCCCCGGTGACTCGGCAGCCCATGAGGCCAGAGCGTGCCCCATCCTGCACGCCCACTGGCTTAAGGTCGCCCTGCCACCCACTGGCCCCTCTTGGTGCCACGCCACATGAATCCCACCTCCAGTGGGGTGAAGTTGCCAGCTGCACATGGTTAGAGTAGGTTGACCAGACCGTGCACATGGCGAGCATGTTGTGAGCGGAGCCGACTGGTGCCGAAGGTCAGACTAGATGGCCCAGGAGGCCCCTTCTGACTCAGTCTGTTTCTATGTTTCTATCTCCCAGCCTCCCAGTGCGGGGGACCTTGCTGCTGGCAGATGCCCAGTCCATCCGTGCTGGCAAAGACCTTCACAGGTGCCGGGCCCCCCATCTGCCACACCGGCACAGTCTTCCGAGGCAGAGAGCGCTACGAACTCAGAAGGCCCCAGGACCAGTTCATCACAGCCCCGGGCAGGGCTGCAAAACGAAACCAAAATCTGCCTGAAACACTGGAAAGCATTGTCAGGAGCAACGGAAGTGACTTTCCTTGGCAGAAAGCATCGCCCTCTGCCCTTCCGGGGTGTACACCTGAGCCAGTACACTATGATTCTCCAGTTATGCTTGTCCTTTACCTGTGCAGCCCCAGTTGCTAGTCTGGAGCCCCCAATGCCTCTGGCATCTCCAGCTACCATTCCCTTGATCTCACGTCATGGCCGCTTCCAGGCCCCACTGGGCCTCGTTTCCCCACGCCATTTTGCCAGGCCTGGGGAACTGTTGCCGCCATGCCTGTGCCCTGGCATCCTGTACGTTCGGTCCCCAGTCCGGGCGGTGACTGGGTCTTGTTCCACGCCGGACCGCACCACTGCCTGCTGCGACCTGCAACCTGGCCCCCTCCATGCGTTGCCCCTGCCAGCCAACCTGGAGCTCCAGATAAGAGGCAGCTCGAGCCACAGACGGCCAGGCCAAGGCTGGCCACGAGCTTCTCGCCCTGACTCAGAAGTCCCTAGACAGATGGCCAGCCACACAGTGGCAATGCTGCTATGCGCATCCCTGAAGACCCGGGCTGCCTTGTCGTGTGGGCCCCCCACCTCAGAAGCCAGTGCACCCAGGGTCAGCACTCCCCATGGCAGAGCAGAGGCCCCTCACATGGCATCCCCCCAAAGAGCCCACCTTGCCTGCTCAGGGCCAGCCACTCAGGGCCCTCGCGGCAAATCTAGGTCACCATCCACCAGATAGACTCTCCCTGGCTCTTCTGGCACACCTAGTGGGTATCCTGCATCCCAAAGCTTGGGCTCCCCTCACTTCCTCCAACCGCGCCCCCTCCGGACCCTCCCAGCGACGGCACAGTCCCTGCCCTCTGGACTGTCGTCCCTGCTTCCTTCTCCAGCTGCCCAGACCCAGGCAGGCAGCATGGTCCTTCCCTATGACCACAAGGCCCTTGCCTTCAAAAGCTCGCATGGGCAACTGCTGTTTGTAGCTCCCCAGAATGGTGGGAGAAAGGCGAGCCCCTATTCCCCCTCGTCTCTCCATGTGGGTCCCCTACACCATCTGCCTAGTCTAGAAGACCTCACTGTACGCCTGAGCACACACTCCGTGCTGACTCAGCCGCCCCCACTGCCCCCACATGCACAGCACCTCAAGAGCCACCAGGTGGTCCACACCCTCCACCTCTGGCTGCCCCCACTGCCATGCTGCCCACGCAAGGACACCCTCCTATGGGCTGGGCAGTCCTCTCATCCTTCCGACAGCAATGACAGCCCCTCCATCCTACGGTGGGCAAGCTCCCCAGTCGCCCATATGTGTGTGACGAACACGATGAAGATGACTCGCAATGAAGAAAGGCAGGTTGCTTACCTATGACTGTCATTCTTCAAGTGTTGTCTGTGCATTCACACAACCCGCCCTCCACCCTGTGAACGGCCTTGCTGAAATCCAGGTATACCACATCCACTGCATCCCCTCCATCAAGCTATCTCGAAACCTTGTCATAGAATCCCACAAGGTTTGTCTGGCAGGGCCTGTTTTTGCGGAAGCCGTGTTGTGTGGCTATCAGCCTCCCTTCCCTATCTAGCATCACTAGATCTCTCTCTATTATGAGCCTTTCCCTTGTTATTCCTACAATGGACATAAGGCTAACTGGTCTGTAATTCCCCATGTCCTTTCTACTACACTTTTTGAAGATTTGGGACCACTGACACCACCCTCCAGTCCTCTGGAACTTCACCTGTTCTCCACGAGGCCACAAAAATGGAGGCCAGCGGGCGTGAGAGAACCCCTGCCAACTCTCTAAGTACTCTTGGGTGTAACTTGTCAGGGCCTGG